>NC_137274.1:520000-801093 GCF_053477335.1 Acartia tonsa | reverse complement strand
ATCATCAGTGATATGTCTTTCATTTGTAGAATCCACTGTAGGAGGGTCCATCAAGTTTTGGGTGGCTGTTGTCAACTGATAACAGAACATCACAAGGGAAATGAGTAGGACAAAAATTCTTAAAACTTTTAAGATCTCCATTTTGCTTTAACTTTTAGGTGTATTGAAAAATTACTTTTTATATTTTTCACTAAGTTGCTTGCTCTATGCACATAAGCAGACTGAAGTAATCTTTCCCATTTCATAATAAATTTCAATACATAAATGTAAGTGAGGCATATAATATTATATTTTACCCATTTGTATCTAATACCGTTGGAAGTCCCCCCCCCCCCAGTTTTTACTTCAGTTTTCTAAAAAGAAATATTAAAAATTGTTGTGGTAAACATCCAGTTTTTATTATATAAAGATACATCTTTTGATGGTTGATAATAAATTTCAGTGAACTAACATATCAACAATTGCAGACAACCAGCTCTTTTGTCTTCAAGTTCTGACTAAGCATGGTAATAAATTTCCCCTTCAATTGTTATTATTGACACAAATTTGAAATAGCACCAGTAGGTACAACTCTTCAGATTATCATTTTTATTTTTGCCAAGACATTTCCTTCCTGATAATGTAGTGGGACAGCTATAATCTTGCTGGCCAAACTGACTACCACCATAATCTGCCGCTGACCCGGCTTCTACTCATAGACCATATAGGGGGAATAAAAACCCATTCCCCCTGTCCATATTGACCGCCTGGTAGGTCGGGCCTAACCTTACCTTACATTGCAATTTCATTTATATTATTTAGTATTTTCTTAGTTTTAGTGCAATAAGCATATCAAGGTAGTATAGCAACTCTAAATGTTGCAACTCTAATAGTGAAACATTGGCTCCTGGCAGATGGCATTCTAGTGGGGATATTGATTGACGTGTAAGAGGGGGAAATCTTGGTGATGCTGATGCAGTTTCTGAAATTCTGGTGACAAGCCAGGTCGGCTGTGGCAGTTCATGAAATCCTGGTATGAGCCAGGTTAACTGTGGCCATTTGTGAAACTCTCATGTCAAGCCAATCTGAAGCTTTTGAGGTAATTTTATCCCTAACCCAAGGCAGTTTTAAGAATTTTGTTCACCCCAAGCTTGACCAAAAAAAAGTACTCTAGAGGGTGAAGCTAGCATGGCAGTGCCGGGAGGCACTGATCACAGTCTGATCCTTTCTTGGCAAGCACCTTGCCACTCAACTGGTCATATGCCTTTGTGTTGGCATACTAGTAACAACAAACACTGATAGTTGCTGTACCAAAGTCTTTTTATTAGTGAAGGATTCAAACCCATGGCTATGAATTTCCATCTATCTGTTTGAATCCTTATTAGGCAAGGGGGCAAACAGTGTGCCACGGTTCTTAACCCTTACAGATCGGGCCCCTATTCCCACCTTAATAGATTGGGGGGGGGGGGGGGGTCATATTGACCCCCCCCCTCTATCTCGGCTTCTGTTACAGATAAAGACGTAAAAATTTTTTCTGGTGGTTCATGTGTATTTTTAGAGAATATTACTTTTTCTAGTCATAGCGGTCAGGCCGCTCCTTAGCCGCTTTTTAGCGGCCAGCCGCTAAATTTTAAAACAGCTGTAGAGCGGCCAATTTTGCAGCTAGGATGACCAAATTTTAGGACGAACTTTTATTTTTCATAACCAAAAAATTACTTTTTTTGATCATCGCCAAAAAACGGAAAATAACGGAAACTGCCATATTCCGCGGTTACGGCGGTAAAACGGCGGTTGGCGGTGCCAATTAATATTTTTATCTGTTTATTATTGCTCAAGGATTTACCAAAAAGATTTATAGGTCTCTAGCTGTAATAGAAGCCACGATATTCATGATATATGTCTGTAGTAAAAGCCGGACAAAAATCGGTCATAAAGTCGGTCAGGGTGCGGTCAAACGGTCATAACACCACTTTTCTCATAAGGTCATTGATATTCACCAAAAAAAAATTTAGGTTTCTACCTTATATACAAAGTCATAATGTAGAAATTAAGATTTATTTAGAATTTTTTTAAATTTTGGTGCTACCCAACTGACTTTGACCGGACACCACGACCGACACAGACCAGATATCCTAATAAAATCAACTCTTGCCGACGTGTAATTACTAAACTTAAAAAGTCATGAAGTCACAACTCTCTATCTTACCTACAAAAAAAATTACATTGAAAAAATAGAGGGGGGGGGGTCAATATGACCCCCCCCCCCCCCGATCTGTAAGGGTTAAGCATTAGTCCATCACCACTACTTTGGGCAACATAGAAATTCCGCCACTAGTCACGATGAAGGTTGCAGTTTCTACCCTGACAACCAGCAGACCTGCCAGGACTGCATCTTGCCCTAGCTAGGTGTCTAGTCCTTAACCCTCAGACTTAAGTCTTCACCACTTAAATAAAAATCCTGACATTGAGATATACACCTGAATTTTGTCTTTGTTATTTATTTCATACTTCTTTCCCACTGAGCCCTTATTTTTTCAATCAATAATGAATGATGTGGGGAGGGGGTAGGACTAGGTTATGTGTTATAAAGACACATTATGGGATGTTACCTCTAATACCCAATAACACCAGAGAGAGAAGAGACAATGGGCTTTTATCACCCTAGTCCCCAAAGTTTTATAATAACATTTTCTTATTTGTTGTCTTAACAATGGATTTTGATTGGTTGTTTCATATAGTTGAGTGTCCAAACGTTTCAGCCACTAATTTTAATTTACAGAATGGGTAATTTTGTGTATCATCATTGGGGATGTACATTAATTTATCGGTCATTGTCTTATTCCTTTAGATCCCTGTAATAATATACTTGGCCGAATTTAAATTGTAAGCATTACACTAGTACATACTATTGACGTAAGCTTGTTATATATTTTCAATAAATTATAAAAAGAAGCCTTCTGATTGGAAAAATAATTAATGATGATCAAGTATTGATAAAAATTCAAAGGAATATTGGTTTATCAATCATTTCCTATAATATTTATTTTCAATACTAATTGGGAATTTTGTGTAGGCATTCACTACAGGAACGTCTTAGGTGGTAATTACCCCCCCCCCCCAAAAAAAAAAAAATAGTTTCTTTTTTATTTTTACTACCTCCTCCCCCATAAAAAAATAAAAAAAGCCTGGACTTACTTGCCTATTTCATGTAAAAATCCTCCCCTCAAATAAAAAAGCTTGGGTGTCCTTGAATTTTACTATAATATATAAGTTTTATTTTTTTAGAATTTACGCCTAAACAAATATTCTTAATTTTATTAAATTTCAACATCAAAATGAATTCTTAAAGCAATAATGACATTAAATAAAAATTTCTAGGAATTTTTTCATCATTTTTTTCTATTATTAAAAAGGAAGCTGTTCAATAATTAATTAATCAACGACTAAAACGTCTTTTTGTTAATCTATACATTTATAAAATTAAAGAATTCATTTTTGATGAGGAGTTGAGGGTAACTTAAAGCACATTATGATGATATATTTTTAAAATCAGAATACAAAATTCCTTTAATTATATTTCGTGTATTGTTTCAAAACTGATGAATATCTGGTGGATTAGAACCGGGTCTCAGCCATACTGAAAAATAATATCCAATTCTCTACAAATATAATACTGTACAATTATTGGATGAGAACCATTTTTCTTAGCCCCGAGATGCATTTATATCTGTGGAAAGCTGTTTATAATGCGATGCGAGAAATAACTATTATTATGATTTTATATTTTGGGTCATTATCTCTAATTGGAGTATTTACATTGCAATTCATTTCATAATATTAAAGTTGAACATTTATACAGAAAAAAATATTGTAGACAAAGTATATTACAAACTTTTCAAACACATTCTTTATTCTACACTAGTTCTACTCCCCTAGAGATGGCAGGGGGGAGGAGGTGATCACCCACTTACAATTTAAAAAAGGGGGATGGGATAGCATTCCGATTTCCAGAAAGATTTCCTGTAAATATGAATAATATCAATTGAATAGTTTCCGATCTTTTGATACATACAAACAGACACACAGACAGACCTCCTTTTACTTTTATATAGGGATATGGGGTAATTTTACCTCTCATAAAGGGCAAATAAAAAAGTTAGTTAGTTTGTTTGTTATGCCCAAGAATATATTTACACAGTGTTCAATAAAAATATGGTCTTTTATGAGGTTGATTCTTAAAAAAACATGTTTTTGCTAAATTAGTCCTATCACTAAATTTTAGTTTTCACAGAGGGAATAGTAGCTTTCACAAAATTGTGTAAAGTTGTGAGTAAGATTCCAGTCAAAGGCACTTATTAAGTCTAACTGTTCTTAATGTTGACGAAACTTATAGAATAATGAAATACATATTTAAAAACAGTTTGACCTAATAAGCGCCTTTGACTGAAATCTTACTTACAACTTTATGCAATATTGTGAAAGCTACTTTTCCCCTTATCTATAAATTAAAAGAAAGGTGTATAAAAAATATTATTAATATCGATATTACATTATTTTTGAAGATTTCTATTATGATTTTGGAAGATTTTATTACATAAATAATTTGGTGCTTGGTTAATATATAAAACTTATTTTAAGAATATAACTTAAGCTCTTTTGAATTTCGCTGCTAATTGCTTTCTTTGAATTGATATAAAATACATGGACATATGGACAGGGGAAATTTGGTAACTAATTTGGTAGCTAACTCCTTAATTGGTCATTTTATTCATCCAGTAGCAGGAGAAGGGGTAAAAGGTGTGGATCGGGGATATCATTGTAATAGCCAGCTGTAAGTATCCCTTTATTGGAATACATGAAAATCTTGTGCAACATCCACGTAATAATATATCAGTTATTTTATTTTACATTCTATATCCGCGGAAAGCTGTTTATAATATGATGCGAGAAATAGCTATTATTCTATTGTTATTTTCTAACCCTTTCTTATATTAATTAATACAAGAAATGTAACAGGAATTTTAAAAAAATGCTTTTCACCTTTAAAAGAAATATTGATTACTTTTTATGTCTTTTCAGATAAAGGGCATGTAGTTTTTACTTTTTCCATTTGTATGGCTCTTGGGACTTCCATAATAGTTTTTGAGTATAGTTCCTTTCATGGCAACGCCTCTCAAGGGGCGTTTCGTTGTATTTTCACAGTAGATTTTTCCCTATTTCTTGCCCCTGAGGGCTCTAACCCTGTGGGGCCAATTGCCTAAACCTGCGGGGCAATCACCTAACATAAAATAACCCATCAAAGGCTAATGTGAAAATACGACAAAATGCCCCTTAAGAGGCATTGCCATGAAGGGACTATACCCTTTAGTGTGTTTGTGTGTCCGTCACCAAGGATTTCTGAGTCTTCCCACAGAAAGACAGTCCATTTTTAAATTTAAAAAAACATCAATTTTCATGAAAACTGTTTGACATTTCTAGCAAGGAGGGAGGGGACATTGGACTGTTTATTACACTAGTCCCAAAAGTGTTAAAAATATGTTTACTTATTTCTTAGCTTGACAACTTTGGAGACTTTATTAAATTTTTATTTGTTTGTTCATTAAGCTGAGTGTCCAATCGTTTCAACCACTATTGTAATCAACAGAAGGGATAATTTTGTGTATAATTGTATAAAATGTATAATCAATTTATCGGCCATTGTCTTATCCCTTTATATCCCTTCGTTTCTAGCAATTTTTTAATTTACAATGTATAGTTAAACAGACTAAGAACCCAGGGACCTAAAGGGATAAGACAATGACCGATAAATACATCTACAATAATGATACACAAAATTACCCCTTCAGTAAATTAAACTTGATGGTTAAAACGTTTAAACACTCAACTTAATGAAACAACCAATCAAAATCCATTAAAATCCCCAAAGTTGAAAGCCAATGAATAAGAAAACGTTATTATAAAACTTTGGGGACTCGTAATAAACAGACAATTGTCCCCTCTCTCTCTCTGCTTAGAACCAGTGCTTGTGTATAGTTTCCAGAAATAGTCATTTTAAATATAAACAAGGATGACAACATCCATAAGTAGCCAAGCTCAAAAATATTATTTATTTTATATGTACAATGAGGAATTTAAATCATACAGAGTGGACATTTTAAAATTTTGAAACTCAGACCAAAACACCAAAGATAGATATGGGGAAAAATTTAAAAGTAGTCCAACGGCCATACAGTGTAATAGGTTTTTATTGATTATATGGCAAAAAATCTACCATTTTGCTTGTTAAAAATTTTCTAAATATTTTAAAAAAATCTTCCAAATATTTCAAAAAAAATCTTCCAATTTTTAATTACATTTCATAATCAAGTATATGTAAAAAATTGTGGGATATTATAACTATGTCGTCACGTTAAAAATTCCACTGTACTTATATTATGCTTAATAATGGTAAAAATTTGGGTAGGTCAATATTTAAACTTTGTGGCACATTTGAAAAGAATAATTTTATTTTGTAACATTGTTGTTAAATAAATATAAAAAAATAAAATATATATGTTTTTTCTTCATGATTATTGAATTTTTAAAATTGTGAGGGGAGATTATTTTATTATTCCTTCCTTTATTAAAATCTAACCCCTTCGGGGGTCTTATTTGTGTATTCATACCTAACCCATTGTAAACCATCTTATAGGTTTATTAAATGCCTAACCCCTGCAGTGGCTTAATTGTTTATTGATCATATTTTAACCTAACCTGTGTAGAAATACCTAAACAAATGTTGAATATCATAGAGACTTTAACTTATGAAATGTCCGACGTTATCTATAAAATAAAGTAGAACGATGTCTGTCTGTCCCTTAAGATCTCGGTAACCACTGAACCGATCGGATTCTACTCTTCAGGGTATATACCTATTGGTCCTGTGGTGGTTTTAAGCTATTTTCTTGGGGGGTGGGACACCCCCAACCCCAAAAAAACCAAAAAATCCCCTCCATTTTTTTTTTTTTTTGCTGAAGATTTCCTTGGTCCTTTAACGAATTTTACCTTAATTTTTTTTATCACCTCTAGGGGCAAAGCCCCTTGAGGCTAGGGGCGAAGCCGCTAGTTTTAAATTAAAGTATTTGCTAGGCATTATTTATGTATTTCTAAAACCAAAGTTTTTATATAATTCAGTACGTCCGTAGACATGTTAGAATTGTCCTATCCATTTGAAACTTTGCATGATAATTCCTATAAAATCCTACAGGGGCGTCCAAGCTTTTTGCCTATTTGCATATGGTACCCCCAAAATCGTTTGGGGAAGGGGGGTAATCTCCACTTTACCCCCCCCCCCTTGTACGTCCTTGAAATCCTAAAGTCCGTGCGCCCCATATAAAAAAAAACATGATAATTCATTTACATTTTTGAATGATGAATTATCCTATTCATCTAATTTTTGTAACAACAAGGTACAATATTATGATCGAGCCATCTCTATAATCAAACCCTAAAAAACAAAATATTTGCATAAACTCTACAACAGTTATTGTTCGTTTGGCCTTCCTTCTGATTGTATAACTTTTATGGATGTTGTCATCCTTGTTTTTTATGAGTGTAGTAATTATCAGCTTACACCATCAACGAAATTAATTCGAAAAAATCACAAAGCCTATACATTATTTCCAGCTGTCGTTGTGGGTCAACACATAGAAGAATTCATCTGCCCCCCAAATATTATTTTAGATTTATTTTGCTTGTTGGTTATACCTTATTTCTGAGTAATTATCTTTGATAAGTTTTCTATTCATAACAAATTAAAAACATTTATCGGAATATTGATTTACAATTTAAATAGCATATAAGGTTTTCTAAGGGTCTGTACGTTAATCTTTACTTCTGTTTGTTAATTTAGGTTGATTTAAATTGACTGTAGAGTATAATATAGAAAACATAGCAACTTTATAATCAAGTCCTAAACGATGTAAGTATGTCCTTAAACAGTATTCTGTAATCCTTATAATAAAGTAAAATGATGTCTGTCTGTCTGTTTGTCTGTTTGTCTGTTTATCAGACTGTTTGTACCAAAGAATCTTGCTAACCGCTGAACATATCAGGTTCTCTTTAACAGGGTAGCTTCTCATAGGTCCTGGGAAGGTTTATAACTATTTTGGGGAAAGGGTACAACCACCTTTAAGAACACAAAAAATTATTCTCGCTTTTGCATAGAGACTTGAACGCAACATAGACAAACTATTTTTAAAATTAGTTATTTGAAATATAAAAAACTTTAAAGTGCCACTAGAGGCCTCTATGGGCGTAGACTATATTAACAATATTGTAATAAATTTTATTTACATCCTAATTCTACCTCTGTATAATAAGTTATGACACCATACAATTGTTAATGTCCGTTTGTTCTATATCTGAAGTTAGATATTTGCTTTTATGGATGTTGTCATCCTTGGTTTTTTTAAAAATGCATGTATTATATACATGGATGTTACGACATGGGAAATATTGTCCCCAATTTAGGTTGCTAACATGGAACTTGTTTATTGGCCAGTATTTTTATCCAAAAATCGTTATTTTAGCCTAATGCAAGTTTCACTTTATTAAAGATCATGACCATATGGTGTAAAATCCATGCAATAATATATCCATTTGATATCCAATTAATTTTATAAATTCTAAGCAGAATTAAACATAATTATTTCATTTCATTACAATATTCGTTTTTAACAGAGAGAGAGGGGACAATAAGCTGTTTATTACACTAGTCTGCCAAGTTTTATAAAAAGGTTTTTTATTCGTTGGCTTAACAACTTGATTGGTTGGGTTAATAAGTTTAGTGTTCAAACGTTTTAACCACTAATTTTAATGTACAGAAGGGGTAATTTTGTGTGTCATCATTGGGGATATACATAAATTTATTGGCCATAAGTAAATTAAAGACTTTATTGACGTAAGCTTGTTATATATATTTTCAAAGATGAACAGAAAGACAGAAAGATGGACAGACAAACAGACAGACAGAAATTGAAAAAATTGTTTTAAAAAAATGAAAAATGTAAAAATCGCCCAACCACTTTTTAAAATCCACGAACCACTTTTTGTAAAAGCTTCAAATATATAATTCTAAACAAATATTCATCTTCACACCTGTAACATGGAGTGAAGCCTGGCTACAGTTGTGCTTTCCGAGAACACTGAGCTTCTACAGGATGGAAGTAAGTTTACCTACAGGTGCAAGGATATAAAAGGCACAAAATCACGTACACTGGATTTGCAGTCAAGAGAGAACAAAAAATGTGTAATGCTCTTGCAACCACAGTAGCTAAAGATGGTGTTCATCAATGCATTGTATGCAATTTTGTAAGTTTCTTTTAATCTTTTTTTTAATTAACAGCATTATTAGATATAAAAATATAAAATATCATTAGCAAGGTTTGGTGATTATTGATTTATATCTATATTAGCAGTTTGACTAAACTAGGTTAACAAATTGATTACTCATTTTAAGTAAATTTATTTAAGATATTTTAATTTTCATTTTGCTGTTATTGATCATGACCGCAGTGCTTGGCACTCTGGCCTGCCTAGCCTAGCCCATAACCCAACCTAATCTAACCTATGTATGTATGTTTAATGTATACTAAGGAACCACACATGCATTCCATGGGAAGGGACATTTGAACCTGTACCAGATATGTTTTCTCATATTTATGTTGTCTTTGGTTCAGGTGGAGATCCTGGCGAGAAAGTCTATTCTGCAGCATTCAAGCTTCTACCTCACAAGTTATCTGCAACATATGACCATGCTTTATAGGTGTTGGATTATGTAACCAACCACAAGCCAATAGCCCTAGGCATTGACTTTGAAGCAAGCGCTGTAAAGTCCATTAGAAAGATACTTTCAGAAGCAGGCATCTAGGGATAGAAAAAAATCTATAATTTAATGTCCAGGTAAAAGAATGTGTCTGTCTGTACAATAATGATGAAAACTTTCAGGTTGGGTTAGATTCAATCTATACTTTAGCCTTGGTTCCTCCATAAGATGTGTTAGCTTTGCCTGGACAGAGATTACAATGGAATTCTTAGAGCAACATTTTGACGGGGTGCAGAAGTGGACAGTTATCTACATTATGTAGAATCCACCTACATTGGTCTGAAAAACAGGTTAGGTGTGAGCAAGAATCCCAGGAACATCTACACCAGAAACCTACTACCAAAAACTCTGTGGAACGCTTGTTTCAACAGAACAAACCACAATGTTCTCCAAATAATTCATGGGTTCATGGCTGTAGATGCCCTTGCTGTATCCAAGTTCCATGAGGAGGTGGTGGGCAAGTCAACCATTCGCAATCCTGGACCAAACAACAGGCTGTCTGCAAGATATGAGAACTTGAGAACTTAAAGTTTGCTTGCTTGTAATAAAATTAGAAGTTAAAACATATGTACAAAGTTATAGGCTATAAGCTGATTGCATGCAGCTAGGCAGGCCAGGGGGCCGAACTATGGAGCCAAAAGCATTATTAACAGTTGAGGGTATTTTCCTTAAGTAAATATCCTGAGGATATTTTGTTCAAGGCTCTTTTGTCCTGAGTCTATTTTGTCCAAGATCCTCTATTAGAGTAATGCTTATGATTTGTCCCTGGTATGAGTTCATTTCAGGGTTTTTTTCATTGATCTTATAAATTCATATTTTCTTGCTATTGCTGCTTTATTCGACTTTACTATAATAAATGAATCTTAAATGTCGTCCTCCCAGGAATTTGAAAAGAAATATTAGAATCATAATTCTAGAGATTTGAAGTCCCCTAGTCTAAAGACAGATGGATAAATAAAGTGAGACATTTTAAGAAAATCTGCTAATATATGCCAAATAGAAACAAAGGGAAACTAACCCCCCTCCCCTCATTTGTATTTTATATTAATTTCTAAAATTGGGAAGGGGTTGGGGTTCAGTGATTAACAGGAATTTTGTGGGAAATCCCCAATTTATATAAATGAGGGAGAAGGGAAATTGAATTTTATTGCTTTCTGTACACCCATCTCTAGTACTAAACCGATAGAGTTCTTTAATGGTTTTATGCTTTTTTCTGCTTATCACAGCTATAAACCTTCACAGGACCTATGAGAAGGTACACTGTAAATTAAAATCATTTCAGTTCAGCGGTTAGAAAGAACCTTTGGTATACATAGACACACAGACAGAGATCCTGTTACTTTTTTATATTTGATATCTATGGTAAATTTCAACATGTCTAATCAAAGCTTTCCTAACCTATAAACTAGCTCAATATTTATATTGTATATGTTCCTTTAAAAATAAACTAGTGGATACGCCTCTCCAGGGTTACTTGAGAGAGGACCTATGAGAAGCTACTGTCTTATGGAGAACCTGACCGGTTCAGCGGTTAGTGATATTCTTCCATACAGACAAACATATTATTATTTATTATTTATTAAAAAGATAATTATTCAGTTAGAATCTCTCCCCCCTCCAACAATTTATTTACTCCTTAATAATAGAAATTAATTTGATTTTGAAAAAAAAAATATTTTCTTTAATCATTACTAAAGACCTTTTCATAACAGACAAATAATCCTAACTTTGTTATCTATCTATCTTTATTTAATATGAATTAAAAGTATTTTGCTTTTTTTTTGTTTTATTATAAAAACACCAATAACATTTATATTATGTTGTATTATAATGTTTCAAAATTTAGATAAATTCTCTTCTATAGTTATAATTTCATAAATATACTAACTCTCCAAAAATAAATATGTTATGCTCATAAATAATACAATATCTAAATTTTAATGTAACATTGAAATTTATACTAAACATATAATACATATACATACAGTTACTAAGACTTTATAAAGAATAAATATCATAATATTTAAGTCACAAGATTCTTGGTACTTTACTGACAAGATTATATTACCAAAAAATCATAAAATTTTAAAAACTTTGTAAGAAAGAAATTTGAACATGTAGAATTTTACACACAGGATTAAACTCCCTAACTCTATCCAAGGCCTAACCTAACCTAACCTAACCAAACTTAACCTTTTTTAATTTACCTAACTAGGTTCCATAAGTTTAATCCTGTGTGAGTGCTAATTAAAATATGGTAATAAGAATGTGGTTTCTGCCAAAAAAAATAAAAGATACAAGCTTATGAATACAGAATTACAATATTACAAAAATATAAACATCTATAAAATAATTAATATTACAACAATCAAAACATCTTTAAAATATCTTTCATCCTATAGTCTTTCTTGTTATCATAGATCTAATCTTTCCAAACTTAAATTTCAACTTAGTGTCTTAACTATATCTTAATATCCCAAAACTATTATTACTCTATTACTCAACCATTTCTAATCTACCTAAATAAGTTCATTAAGTTAAATCCTGTGCGGGTGCTAATAAAAATATGGTAATCACAAAATGGTGTTCTGCCAAAAAAATTACAATACATTTGAGTTTTAATAAAAAAAAAGTGTAAAACTTAATTATTCTCCTATTATTTCAATTTCAATATTGATCATAAATATCTCAACTATCAAATTTTTTATATCATTAAAAATATAATATTTAAAATCTTAAAATGATAACATTGTACAGCAAGCAATAAGAAAAAAAGGTTTTATAAAGAGTACAAAGATTAAAATTTCTTTGGGTTTTACTGAAAAAAAATATAGTATTTGAAACATAACCATGTTTATATCATAACATTTTCTAATTTACCTAACTAGGTTCATTAGTTTAAATGTGGGTGCAAATAGCATTAGATTCTGCTTCAAACATAGATACAAGTTTATTTATTACACAAATACAATATTACAAATTAAAACATTAATAAATCTATCAGTATTTAATACTCAACCTTACTTGCTTTCATAAATCCTAACTAACTAATCATAACTTTTCTCCAAAATGTTTTCTCTTCAAGCATAAAATGATTATATTATACAATAAGTAATAAGAATATAGGTTTTTTTTTGAAGTACAAAAATTTACTGAAAAAAAATCAATGGCAAAAAATAGATTTATGCTAATGATTCCTCATACTATTGCAATATTACAAAAAAAGAAAAACATCCATAAAATATCATTATCTAATATTCAACCTTACCTAACCTATCTTCTATGATAGACTAATTTAGATTTTCTCATATTGTAAAGATTTCTATCATTAGAAGAAATATCTTAATTCAAAAATACTATTTTTGATGTAATTAACAATATAAAATACTTAAAATGATACATTATACAATAAGTAATCAAAAGATAAGTTAATAAAGTACAATAATAATAAAATAAGCATAACATAAAATGGTTCTATTCAAACTAGACCCACACAAGAAGAATTCCCAAACTCTATCCGTCCTAATTATGTGATTCTGCTTAGAATACACACTTACAATTACAATATTACATTAATAAAACATTCATAACTCTATCATTATTTTATATTCAACATTATTTGATAGACCCTATCTAACCAAATTCAACTTTTCTGCCATTGTTTAAATTTCAATAATGATTAAAAATACCATGTTTGATATTATTAACAATATAATATCTAACACTTAAATCATAAAAGTGGTTACATTATACAATAAGTAATAAGAATATAAGAAAATATAAAGAGTGATATAAAGTTTTGAATTTCTTTTAAGCTTTACTGCCAAAAAATGCATAGCTATTAATAGATTTATGCTGATGATTCTAAATATACAATTACAATAAAAAAAGCCATTCACAGAAAAGCCCTTATTTAATAAACCCTACTTACTTTGATAGAAATATCTCAACAGTTTTTTTTTATTGTATATCATTAACAATATGATATCTAACATTGAGATTAATACACTTTACAATTAAACAACTACATCAGAAATCATGATTTTGCATTACTTTAAGCATGAACTTATACCTATTAAACATACTTTATATCAAGTAGAAATCTTAAATACAAAGATATCAAAAGATTGCAATTGATAACTAAGGTCTTGAACCTACTCATATCAATGTTTAAAAAAAACTTTCAAAAATTCACTATACATTATATAAAAAGATATTTATACAATTGCTTTATTAACATTTTTAAATAGGCAAAAATAGTATAATTTTACATTAAGAAAATCATGATTCTAGAACTAACAAGAAACAAAAAAATTTTGATTTCTTTCTTAATTTGTCTTTTATCAAACATGGGTAGGCTAAAAAAATTCCAGGTTTTTGAAAATACCCATTTAAGCGGATTGCACAGCCTTAAAGTCACATGTCTTGGTATACTGGAAAAGGAAAAAATCAAATTTTATTTTGGGGGCTTTTTGAGAAAATCCGCAAAATATTTTTTTTTCATTTTCGCCTAAAATCCTCTAAAAATAATATAAAAAATGTAAGGGTAGGCTTTTTAAAACTGTTATTTCTCAGCCCATAGTTATCCTAAAAAAATGTTAGACATACCAATGGAAAGCTAATCTTCTCTAGTTTTCAAAATGACAAACGTTTTAAACATTTTTAACGTGCATTGTATAGTTTTGTATCTATGTTGCTAAATGTAAAAAGTATCATCAAACACATCTAAATGTACATGTGTATGGTTTGATTGTGTCCCACTCCCCAATTCCTCTAGCTAAAAACCTTGGGTACCAGAATAAAAAACCTTGGGTTCCAAGATGAAAAACTTTGGGTACCAGAATAAAAAATCTTTAGTACCAGAGTGAATATTGCTTACCGACCTCTATCCTTCCCTGACTGGTCTAAATTGATTGAAAGGCCAAGACTCCAGGGATCTAAAGAGATGAGACAATGCCAGAAAAATTGATGTACATCTCAAATGATGATTACCTATTATGTAAATTGAATTAATATTAGTGGTTGAAATGTTTGGACTCTCAACTTAATCTAACAAAAAAACCTTATTCTATAAAGATTTGGAGACTATAATGTCCCCCCCCCCTCCCCTCCAAAACTCAGAAACATCGTACATTAAATTACACTGGTACACAATGTTTTATAACCACTTTATCTTACTCATAGGCTTAAAAACTTTGGGTCTTTTAATTGAATTTTGATTGGTTGGTTACAAACTGCCAGCATTAAATTTTTTCTATTATAACTTAAATCTACAGAGTAGGTAATTTAGGGGATTTACGTTAATCTAAATTTTTATTGTCTTATCTGATAAGTCCTAACTGTGCATTGCGCACACTACTCGCTAACTGTTGAACAGATCAGGT
The DNA here is from genome assembly GCF_053477335.1 of Acartia tonsa. NCBI lineage: Eukaryota > Metazoa > Arthropoda > Copepoda > Calanoida > Acartiidae > Acartia > Acartia tonsa. Next base: position 785,865 of record NC_137274.1, on the reverse strand, counting down.
TCTCCTTTAGCGGGTAGCTTCTCATAGGTAATAGGAAGGTTTTTAACTATTTTGGGGGAGGGTACCACCACCACCCCAAGATAAATTGCCCCTAGAAAGAATAATCCCCCTGTCATAATATCCACTGCTACTATTTCTGGCGCTTGACAATAATAGCAATTGTATAGGGGGAATGCCTTGGTCCGTAAACAGGCGCAACTCATTTTCATGCACAATTAGGGCTTTTCAGTGATCTTAAGGGAAAAGACAATGAAATTTAGATTGATGTAAATCCCCTAAATTACCCCCTCTGTAGATTAAAGTTATGTGTAGAAAAATTTTAACACTGATAGTTCGGAACCAACCAATCAAAATTCAATTAAAAGACCCAAAGTTTTTAAGCCTATTAGTAAGATAAAGTGGTTATAAAACATTGTGTACCAGTATAATTTAATGTACAATGTCTCTGTGTTTTGGAGGGGGGGGGGGTAATATGGGATGTTTATTACACTAGTCCCCAAATTTTTATATAATAAATAAGGTTTTTTATTTGTTAGATTAAGTTGAGTGTCCAGATGTTAGAACCACTATTGTCAATATGCATAAGAGGTAATCATTTTTGGAGATGTACATCAATTTATCGACCATTGTATTATCCCTTTAGATCCCTGGAGTTTTGGCCTTTCAATCAATTTAGACCAGTCAGGGAGGGATGGAGGTTGTGTATTTTGCTGTAGGATGGCGAAGGGTAAACAATATTAACTCTGGTACCCAAGATTTTTTATTCTGGTACCCAAGGTTTTTCATCCTAGTACCCAAGGTTTTTTTATTCTTGTACCCAAGGTTTTTATTCAGCTTGCAATATTTAGATAGATGAATGTACATTTAGATGTGTTTGATGATACTTTTTACATTTAGCAACATAGATACAAAACTATACAATGCACGTTAAAAATGTTTGTAATTTTGAAAACTAGAGGAGATAAGCTTTTCATTGGTATGTCTAACATTTTTTAGGATAACTATGGGCTAAGTAATAATAGTTTTATAAGACCTACCCTAACATTTTTTACCTTATTTTTAGAGGATTTTAGGCGAAAATGAAAAAAAAAATATTTTGCGGATTTTCTAAAAAAGCCCCCAAAATAAAATTTGATTTTTACCTTTTCCAGTATACCAAGACATGTGACTTTAAGGCTGTGCAATCCGCTTAAATGGGTATTTTCAAAAACCTGGAATTTTTTTAGCCTACTCCTGCAAAGGTTTTGTTAATGTGATTGGTTGAACTTTAAAAAAAATGCAAATTGTTTACCAGTTGATGGATCTAATAGATTCTCAGCCAGTTTCTGCAGAACTTTACTTTCTAAAAATTGAAAATGATTAAATAATGATAATAAACTAAATGTGTTAAATATTTGTCTACTTTGTGAATATTACATGTGTAATGATATATTTATATTGGTTGTTTAATTTTAAAAACAAACAACCAAATAAATACTTGATTTGGATACCTTAGATTACTAATTATAAAATCTTTGAGTATATAAAACTAGACATTGAGGATTAGGAGAGAGCATAGGGTAGATTGTAAAAAAAATTGGAAAAAAAATATTACAATTCCACAAAAAAAGTAAGTTGACCATTATTGTTTATAAGCATAATAATATACCTATATTTATAACATTTCTAATAATATTCTCTCTATTATTGATCAAATATTTAATAATATAAAAACTATTTCAAAGTGACTACCTAATGTTTTTGAGTTTTACAGTTAATATAAAAACTAAAAAAATACCTTCTTTATCTTATTTAGTGACTGCAGATCTGATCTTCTTGATGATGAAGCTGTTGTTGACAAATTGAACAGCCAAGACAACCAGATCATGAAGTCCCAGGACAGATAATCCTAGCCAGAGTCCTAAGCTGCTGCCAACATCAATGATATATTTGAACATATCATAGTTTGGCACCCTCTCTGTTACAATAACTTTCTGATTGAAAGTTATACGAGCAAAAGAAAAACTATCTTTAGAAGCTTCATCCACAACATATGTTTTTTCTTTGCAAGATTGTTTGCATTCATCTTCAAACTGGATATTTCTGAGCATTCCCACCATATATATATAGTTCAGCATGTCTTTCCTAAATTCGCCATAAAATGTTTTAGGGTAGGTCTGGTTACATTGTTTGTTGTATGACAACCATGGTGGAATACAACTAATATTATTCTTCTCAAACTCGTCTTGAATTTTATCACCAACACATGTCTTGAATTCCTTTTCAGTCATTGGTTTTTTGTCATTGTTGCAATTATTTCTTTCTTGGATCTTAACATTGATAAAATACATTGTAGATGGTTTCATAAACAATTTACTTCCAACATGAGAAGCTGCATCCAGCATTATATAGCTTCTGTAGTTTCTGTCTGTAATGAAAACTCTAACATCATCTAGATTATAATGAGTTAATACTATTTCTTGTGTATAATTCAGAAATGAGGTTTCTTGACAAAATCCAAGACCAGGTAGAAATACTGAACTACCTTTAAATTTTCCTCCTTGCGATATAAATATTCTTTTAACTTTGCCCAAATCAAATACTAGGTCTTTGAGCTCATCAAAAGTAAGATTCAGATGTGAACCCCAAGACGTACACCAAGTTGTTTCATTACATCTAGCATTTCCCACAAGCATGCCATCATAACTCCAATATCCTAGTTCTTCAATTCTTGTTATATTGGTCTGATTTGTAGGACACACTATAATCAGAGGTATATCATCTTCAGTGATATCTCTTTCATTTGTAGAATCTACTGTTGGAGGGTCCATCAAGTTTTGGGTTGCTGTTGTTACCTGATAACAGAACATCACAATGGAAATTAGTAGGACAAAAATTCTTAAAACTTTTAAGATATTCATTTTGCTTTAACTTTTAGATGTATTGAAAAATGACTTCTCAATAAGTTGCTTGCTCTATGCACATAAGCAGACTAAAGTATACTTTCCCATTTCATAAAAACTTTTCAATACATAAATAATTTTATATTTTACCCATATGTATCTAAAAGCATTGGAAGTCCACTCCCCCCCCCCAAGTTTTTACTTCAGTTTTCTAAAAAAAATATAAAAAAATTGTTGTGATAAACATCCAGTTTTTATTATATAAAGATACATCTTTTGATGGTTGATAATAAACTTCAAATAAAGTATTAACATACCAACAATTGTGGACAACCAGCCCTTTTATTAGAAACTTTTGTCTTTAAGTTCAGACTAATAAATTTTCCCTTCAATTGTTATCACTGCTACAAATTAGAAATAGCACCAGTAGGTACTTCTCGAGATTTTTATTTCTTTTGGCAAATACATTTCCTTCTTCATAATTAAGTGGGACAGCTAGGCAGATCCTAGGCAGATCATAACCTAACCTTGTATTGCAATTTCATGTATGGCAAGCTTCATTCTAGTGTGGATATTGGTGGGCGTGTGAGAATTGGAAATCCTGGTGACAAGCCAGGTCAACTGCAGCCATTTGTGAAACCCTAGTGCCAAGTCAATTTTGAAGCTTTGTCCCTAACCCAAGGGATTTTTGATAGTTTTTTCTACCCCAAGCTTGGCCAAACTAAAGTACTCTAAGGGGGAGGAGCCCGCTAGCACACCAGTGCCCAGAGGCACTGATCACTGTCTGATCCTTTTTTGCCACCCAACTGGTCATATCTTTGTGTAGTAACAACAAACACTGATAATTGTTGTACCAAAGCCCAACGGTAAAGGATTTGCCCAGATTCAAACTCATGGCTAAGAATCTCCATCTGTCAGTTTAAATCCTTATAAAGCAATGGGGTGAACAGCAGGCCGGGGCTCTCAGCCATTAGTTCATTACCACAACTTAGGGCAACTTTGTGCAATATAGAACTGCCGCCGCTAGTCACAATGAAGGCAGCAGTTTCTACCCTGACAACCAGCAGGCCTGCCAGGACTGCATCTGGTTCTAGCTAAGGTCCAGTCCTTAACCCTCAGACATAAGTCTTTACCTCTAAAATAGAAATCCTTACATTGAGAAATACACCTGAACTTTGTGTTTGCTATTTTTTCATACATCTTTTCCACTGAGCCCATATTTTTTCAATCAATGGCAATAATCAATGATGTGGGCAGATGATGTTATAAAGCCGCATTATGGGATGGTACCTCTAATAACCAATAACATCAGAGAGAGAGGGGACAATGGGCTTTTATTACCCTAGTCCCCAAAGTTTTATAATAACTTTTTCTTATTTGTTGGCAGAACAATGAATTTTGATTGGTTGTTTCATAAAGGTGAGTGTTTTAAAGTTTAATCACAAATTTTAATTTACAAAAGGGGTGATTTTGTGTATAATCATTGGGGATGTACATCAATTTATCGGTCATTGTCTTATCCCTTTAGATCCCTGTAATAGCCTACTGAGCCGAATTCAAATTGTAAGCCTTACACAAGTACCTACCTATATTTTCAATAGATTATAAAAAGAAGCCTTGTTATTGGAAAATAATTAATGATGATCAAGCATTGATAAATATTCAAAGACCATTATCGTTTTATCTATTATTTCTTTTGAATACTAATTGAACAATTTTTGTATGTATTTACTTCATAGACGTCTTAGGGGGTAAAGATGTAATTAGCTCTCCCCCCCCCCAAAAAAAAAAAAAATAAAATAGTATATTTTTATTTTTACTACTCCCCCCCCCCCCCTAAAAAAAGATTTTAAAAAACCTTGGACATACTTGCCCATTTCATGTAAACCCCCCCCCCCCCCCCCAATAAAAAATCTTGGATGTCCTTGAATTTTACTATAATATACACGGTGTTTTAAAGAAAACTGCGTTTTCTGGTTTTGGGAAACAACCAGAAGGAGTATGAAAAAAATAATTATATGTCCATATTCTCTAAAAAAATATGCATTGAACTTATAAAAGGTGATTTTTAATATCTCCTAAAACAATGCCACTTTTTAGAGCCCAAAGAATTTAAAAAGTGTGTGTGTTACTGTATTGGCGTAGAATTTTATGGTATAAAGTTGAATTAAAATCTTCTCTTTACTTGAAAATAACATAATAGCATGCACAACAAAATATTCTAATAAATACATTTAAAATTTAATTTAAAATACATGTTATGAAAACAAAAATCAATTATCTTATTGTTTGAATTTGATTCTTACTATTAAAAATGTTCATGTCTGTACCTCATCCCTCCCTCTATAATCTCTTAATCTCTTAATTTTGATTGACAGGTCATAACAGATTAACTCATAAAACTTAGTTAATCTAGCAACAATTTAAACCAACATAACTTGCTTTTTTATTAAGATATTGAAATGAATAAAAAAAGACTTGTTTTACTTATTAATATGCACAGTTTTAAAGGAGATCTTTCATGAAAAATGACTTCGCCATAGAGAAATAGAAAAAACTAAATTCTGAATAATCTAAAAAGCTCTTTGCATGAGGCAAAAAAAAGAAAATATGTAAAAAATCTCAAATGGGGACATTGATTTAACCTTTTACTACTTTAATATTGTACTGTCAAACCAAAATGTTACAAAATAAATAAGTTAATTGAATCTAATAGTTATCACAGTTTTAGCATGAGGCATTTTTACCCTACATATACTTATCAGTACAGCCACATTTTTTGAGATATTAAAAAACACCTTAAGTAAATGTAATGCACATTTGTACAGAGAATATGGACATATAATTATTTTTTTTTCATACTCCTTCTGGTTGTTTCCCAAAACCGAAAATGCAGTTTTTTTTGAAACACCGTGTATAAGTTTTTTTTATTTAGAATATATGCTTAAAAAATATTCTTAATTTTATAATATTTCAACATCAAAAGGAATTCTTAAGACAATATATGACATAAAATAAAAATTTCTAGGAATGTTTTCATCATATCTTTGATATAAAGTAGAACAATGTCTGTTTGAAGCTTTAGATCTCACTAACACCCTCCCCCCCCCAAAAAAAACAAGGATTACAACATCAATAAAAGCAAAGCTTTCAAACGTTAAGACAAATGAACATTAATAAGTGTAGACTTATGGTGTCAGAACTGAATAATCAGAATATAAATATATAAAAGTAGAAACAAAATTGTAATTTGTTGAAAAACTATGTAAATACAGGATATTGTTTAAGGACATACTTTCATTTTGGGGACTTGATTATAGATATGCTTCGCTTATAAAATTGTACTTTGTTGTCCTAGGAATCAGTATTCCAAAAATCAGATCAGTTGGAAAATTTTATCCCATAACTATTTGTAATTAAAAATTTAAAATCAACATGTTTAAAATATACGTATGGACATTCTGGTAACGGTTATAATGTTGCTATGCTTTCTAAATCCTACCTATCAAATACAGGAATCACCGTGCAAAGTTTGGAATCGAAGATTTGATTAAATATTTTGAGTTATTATCCAAATAAATACATTGCAAACAATTTCATAATATTAAAGTTGAACATTTTGTTATTCAGAAATAATCATTATAGCTAAGTGGTTTACAAACTTTTCCAACAATTTCTTTATTCTACACTGTTAAAAATAATTTTTTTTTTAGCATCAGATAATACTATATATTCTTAATGTATAGTATCAATTTGTAGGTTCTAGAGAAAAAACCTTATTACGATACAAGGAAGTTTGTAATACTGTATTGAGTATTAGTCATTGTTCTGTGGAGTAACATGTAGAACTTAATAATGTATTTGTCTGTAGAGTATTATCCAATACGCTCTTTGGAATAAAATTCAATACGGTAGAAGTAAGTTTTTAATACTCTCCTTCGCAATTTTTGATACCCTCTATCATAATTTTTGATACGCTGTAGAGTATGAAACTGTTTTACTTTTGATGAAAGATCAGTTTATAATATATGATTATTATATGTACATATACATTTTATTATATCAACAAACATACCAAGCAGAGCCATAAAACATTAATTTAAATGTAAATTTAGTAAAAAAATGACTTTAAAGATGTTTAGGACTAAACATGATCCTTAAAAAAAAAACTATGGTCTGCGATAATTACAAAAACCAAAACTATAAATCTGAGCATAAATAGTAACATTTCATCATTGTCTAAAACGACCAAGCATTGAAACACTTCCATGAGAGGTGTGCACGATTGGTGTCTGATTCAATTATTCTTTACAGTACAGATTCGTACCCTAGAAGGTATGAATGGTTACTAGTTTAATAAACTATTCTATTGCGTATTGTCCGATACTCTACAGCGTATCAAATATTACTATATTAAATAAACTTTACTCCAGCGTAATTTCCCGTACAATAGAGGGTATCAAATATTACTTTTTTAATAAACTATTCTACAGCGTAATTTCCTGTACGATAGAGGGTATCAAATATTACTATTTTAATAAACTATTCTACAGCGTGTTTTCCCGTATGCTAGAGAATATTTATTCTAAAAAATGTATGGGTTCTGTATAGTAATAATTATTGTGTTATTTAGTATTACATAGTGTTATATATTAATTATATAGTTGTAGCGTACTTACAGGTCCAATACTCTCCAGAGTATCCATTGATACTAAATAAAAAAAATATTTTTAACAGTTTACACTAGTTCTACTCCTTTAGAGATGGCAGGGGGGAAGAAGTTGAACCCCCACTTTCTATCTTAAAAAGGAAAGGTAAAAAAATGGAGGGGGGATAGTATTCCTGTTTCCAAAAAAGTTATTTAGCTTCCCTGAAGATCTACTGAAAAGGAAAACAATATCAGGTGAGCGGTTTCTTATCTTTTGTTACAAACAAACAGACAGACAGACAAACATCCTTTTACTTTTATATAGGGGTAAAGCAAAATATTAATAGAATGACTGATTACCCTATAATTTCTGGATGGTGAAATATAAATTTTTCCCCCCAAAGACAGCTGAAAAAGGCTATTTAATAAATCTTGTGTCATTTTGCCCCCCAAATCAATTTTTGAATTAATTTCCTTGTTGGTTATACCTTATTCCTGCTTTGTATTAGGGGCCCAAAAAATACATATAAAATTCTATAATAATAACAATTTATTAAAGAAGACTTAAAATTTTCCAAATTTTGTTCATAAACTTCCACAGAGCCCGCTTTTTCAATCAGAAAGCAATTATGTGGGGGCAGATTATGTGTAGGAACGACTCTATAAGGGATAACACCTCTAATGTAATAATGTACCAAGCTGAATAAAACTTGCCTGTAATAATCATTAATGACATAAGCACATTATATATTTTTAATAAATCATAAAAAGAAGCCTTTCATTGGAAATATAATCAATGATGATCAAGCATTTATAGAATTCAAAGGAATATAATATCTATAACATTTCTTCTGACAATTTTGTAATCATTCACAATTATATATAAATTTTAATATTTATATTTGAGCTTAAAAACTAATTGAAATTTTCTTATAATTCAACTTTTAAATAAATGAAAAGTATAAATTTTTAAGGCAATCTATGAAAAAAACAGAAACGCAAAAAAAGATAATTTCATTACAAATTTGGTTTTGTTTTTTTGTTTACTTTAGTTTTATGTTTATTTTTGGCAACAGTAATTTGGAAGGAAGACAAATTATCATCATAAAATATGAAATCTTTCAGGTTTTAGGAGTATCAGATTTGTAGTCATAGAAATAATAAAGTATTTGAGCTTTCAGTTTTTTAGCTGAAAAGCTTTTTGGAAGTTGTCAGTTTTGTTGGTTTGGTATTTTTAAGTTAGATATATACATATATATACTAGAAGATATTCACTTATAGGCCTCTTAGGGCATTAGCGGGAAGGATGAGGTGAATATTTCCACTTTCAATTTCAGATTAAAGAATACTTTTTTGTTGAGGGGTTAAATCCTAATATAAAAAGTAATATTTTTTTGTGTAGATTTCAATAAATTTCATATGGATGTTTTAGGCTGTTTTATATTTATGGGAAAGTAATAGTCTACAATTATCCCCATTTCTATATACCTTACCTGGGCTATGTAAATTTAATTAATTTTGAGGCAATATAATAATTATCATGTATGATGTATATTAATATATGTATACAATGTAAATTTGCCTTTTTTATTTATAATACTCCAAATTTTATATAATCTTTGTTTTTTTTGGACTTCAAATTACCCATTATCCCTATGTAAAAGTAAAAGAGTGTTTGTTTCTTTTTTTATTATAAGAAGGTGCAAACACCTGCACTGAAACTTTTCTTCTTTACAGTGAAGCTTTACAAAGCTTTATTTGTAGAAGAGTTACTATTATTACATACATTAGACAATTTATGATAATGTTTGAATTTATTATTTGTAAATTCTTTGTAATTATTCCAATTAGAGATAATACCCCAAAATGTCCTTTCATTATTGCATGATATTATAAAAATTTTGTTAATGCTCAATATTATTAAATTTTGTAAAGTATTTATTCCAATTAGAGATAATGACCCAAAATATTCTATTATTATTGCTAATAAAATTATGGTACTGTGGTATCCGCCGAGGATAAATGGCAGACACCGGAGTTCAATTAGATTACGGCAGTGTGACAGACGTGGACACCTTACTATAGAGAAGCTATGCTTCTTTAGCATTCACTAAATAATAATCAACATCTATTTCAGTTGTCACTTTATTGAAGGTCTAAAGAGTACTAAAGCTATATACAACAAACAATAACTACACAGATAGGAATAAATAATCATAACATAAAAGCATTATAATACATATACAATAGTCAGTTTGGGCAATAATGATCCCCCATCCCTGGAAAGGGTGGGGGAATTAACAATACAGTTAACCATAATAAAGCTTGTCAGATTCAATCATTAATTTTAGACATAGGGAGGGGGTCGGCAGACCCCTTCCCCAGGACTTGGGGGAGGGCCGTTGGCCCTTCCCCGAACCCCGGTCAGGGGTGCCATAGGCATGGCTCACGGTTGCCGAATACCACAACTCTCCCCTCGGAAGGCTGGGAGAGGGTTTCCCTACCAGACTTCCGACAGTGGTTGAGGCCTTCGGTCCGCTCCTTAGGGCTAAGATATATACAAATGATAATGATTCAATGGAATCCTAGTGGTGAGTGTTTCTCAGGGATGATGGGCTCCCAACGTGGGATAGAAGGCAGAGGCTGGCTTTGGTTGGACACGTAGTTCAGCGCCGGCAGGTGTCAGGTTGGCTGGTGGCACAGTTGTTGCTGGGACGGTCAGCAGCGGGGCATTCTGGTTGTTGTTGGCAGCGGCTGGGGCACTGGCTGCCAAGGTGACCGTCTGGGCGGCAGCCTGACCTCCCGAGGGGCCGCGGGGTCTTCCAGCCATAGGACAGGCCGGTCAGCATGGCGCTTTTATACGCTGGGAACGCCAGCAGTTGCTGCCAGTCGTTCAACTCTGCCTGCGAATACAAACCCCCTGAACTGAAGTCATCCAAGGGTTCTGTCAGCAGCTGCTTGGGCGTATCCAGCGGGGGTGGCCTCTTCTTAGGAGCGGGGGTTAACTCTATCCAACCTTCCTCCGCGTGCACAGTCAGGGGGTATGTGGAGGAGCAGGGAATCTTGGTGGCGTGGCTGCTATACACTCGTGTCACGGCGTCTACAAATCCTGTGGGCTCCACTGGTACTTTGTCCCAACACTCCTTGTGTTCACGGACAACATATTTGTTGCGTTGGCAGGTAAGCTGGAGCAGGACATCTCCCCTCAGCACCGAGAACGTGCTCCCCTGGACACGCACCGGGTGGGCCGGGTCTAGTTGCTGGAGCTTCCAGCAGTTGGCCGCTACTTCTTCTGCTGCTGTGCTTTTCATGCGTGTCTTTAGAGTAAATCCAATATAACCTGCATGGATCTGGGCCTGCAAGGGGACATCAACATCCCTGGCCGATACTCTGGGCAGCGCTGCCGCGGCTGGGTCAGCTGCCACGAACAATGCTGGGTGGTTGGTGGCATGGGCCTCAAAGTCGCAGTTCACTATTGAGGTGGGGTTGGTCATGTTGATGAAAAACTGGGCTTGATGGTCAACCAGGAACGCATCCATCACTAGGCTAGGCTGGAGGCTGCGGATCAGCCTCAAGGGGCAATCTCTCCCCAGGTGGTCCCACACGTAGGTTGCTTCCCCAGTGATGCAAGACAGCTCAGAATGGGGACATTCCAAGGCCAGGTGGTCAGATTGGGACTCCACCCGTCCATCCTCTACTACGTAGGTCTCTTCCTTGACCAGCAGCCGTCGCTCCTGGAGCACTAATTCATTGCGGTACAGCTGGCCCTCGAAGTGGACGTCCTCCCCTTTACAACCCACCCCCTCGGGGCTGTTGACGAGGGCGCCCACCATATCGAGGGTGAAGAACAGGGGATGGTTCAGCTGGAACGTCAGTGGCTGGGTCTTGCCTGGCAGCGTGTAGACTCGGTTCCTGGCCAGGTCTCGGCACGTTTCTGGATCTATCTTGGTTGGCCTCATGAGGGTGGGGACCGAGGTCACCTTGAGGTGACCCCATACCCCACACCTGAATGTCCACTGGGACACAGTGAGCTGGCAACTGTATCCTGTTGTTTCCCTAATCTTGACTTGCTGCAGGACGTGTACTTCATGGCCCAGGGGCACCTCCTGGTGTAGAGGTTCCGTGTTGCACATCTTTTCTTTGTTGTAGGCTGTGACGTGGGTGGGGTTGGCACAGTCCCATCCCACCAGGACGTAGCTGGTTGTAGGCCACACGGCTGCCAGCAGTAGTCCCCACAGGACCATCCACCAGTGTGAGAAGCTGCCAGACAGCCATCTACCTCGCGCACGCGGCTGGGGATCTTCGGCTCGGGTCACGGCTGCTTCTCGGGGCTGGACACGGCTGGGCTGCTCCTGGCTAGATACAAGTTTCCATTGAGTGTTATCTTGGTGTGGCCGGGGCACCCCGATACCCTCCCCAATGACAGACTGGCAGGCGACTGGCACTTGCCTGGGTGTCGGCTCCCCTAGCCCCAAGTGCTCCCTTCCCTTGTCCAAGGCATGCCCAGTGGCATGGGGCTGGAGTGAATGTGGCACAGGCTCGCCCTTACTCACTTCCCTCCCCTGCCCTAGGAACTCAGGTGCATGTGGCACAGGCAAGTCCTTATATCCCCAAATTTCAATCTCCCCAGCCTCTGGTGCAGGGGGCACAGGCAAGGCTGGGGTTTTACAATGGTTTGGATACAACACATTTGTTAAATTTAACTTATCCTGGCTCGACTGGAAGTGCTGGGCAGCTGGGTTCCTTCGGCTGGCTGGGGGCGCTGGATGGCGTGTAGTTGGGCTCTCCCTGCAGGCTGGTGGCGCTGGCTGGCTGGGGGTGACAGGTGTCACCCCTTCCTCTGGGACTGCTGGCTTGTTCCAGGATCCAGGTCTCTCGGTGGCGGCGACGATTGTCGCCCCAGGCACCAGGTTGGAGGCTGGCTCATTCCAGGATCCAGGTATCTCGGTGGCGGCGACGGTTGTCGCCCCAGGCACCAGGTTGGAGGCGCTGGATAGCACCCCCCAGTCATCGCAGGTGGCGGCGCCGGGTGGCGCCCCATACATCGACTCTGATGCGCTGGCTAGCGCCTCCTGCCTCTCTCGTTCAGCGGCCGCCAGGGCCTCCCCGTACACCGTCTCAGTGACGCTGGGTAGCGCCCCTCCACTCTTGCTGGGTAGGCTCGGTCGAGCAGGCTCCATCATGTTGAGGCTAAAAGGCTGGGGCCTCAGAACTTCTGGCTCGGCGATGTTGTTGGGTTGCACAAACTCCGGCCCCAGGTGGTTGAGACTGAAGCCCAGGCCAACCCGGTTGGGTTCAGCCGCGCCGCCCAGTACGTTGATCCTAGCTGGAACGGTCCCAAACTGCGGCATCCCGTCGGCTCGGCCCGCGGCGTTGGGGGCGGCTGCTTGCTGCGGTGGTGCTGGGGGCGCGCTCCCTTCCATATGGGCCACTCTGCTGGGCTTTCCTGGGGGAGCACCCTTGTCTGCGGTGCGCCTGCGGCCAGCTACCTGGTCCCAGTCAGCTCTGCACTCGGCCGCCGTGTGGCCGGCATAATGGCAACGCTCGCACTTGGCAGAACGGTCACGGCGTGGCTGGGTGCGTCTCTCCTCTAGGCTGACTTCCATAGGCGTAGGGCAGTCTCGAGCTCGGTGGCCTTTCCCTTGGCAGCGGAAACAGCGGCCTGGAACCTTGTCATCTGGAGCGACCTTCCCCATCTGGTGGAGACCCGGAGCCAAGGCGCCAATCTCCATTGGCTCCGACTCGTCATATTGGGGCAACTGGATGCTGGCGGATCCTGTGAGCCCGTTGGTAGCGTCCACTAGGCACACACCCTCCTTCAGCTGCTTGGTAATCATTGTGACGGTGAACATGGCTCTCCGTGTGTACTCAGGTACACTGGTGATCTCATGACTCATCATTTCACGTTTCACATTAGCGTTACGGATGCCACGATTTAATTCGTCCACTAACAACTCGAGATCCTCATGGCTGTAGGCGTCCCTATACAAGGCACACTTTGTTGATATGTATGCTTGTATAGGTTCTGTCGAGTGTTGCCTGTAATCCCTAAACGCTTGTTTAAGCGTCTGGGATTCAAAGGCGGGACGAAATAACATTTCACACTCGGCCTTGACCTGTTCGTAGGTCAAGGCTTGGCCTGCCTCGCCAAACAGATGAGAAGCCATTTCCGCCGCTTGCCCTACCAGTGACAGTAAAAGGGCGTTGCGGCGGTTGAGGGAGTCATGGGGCGGCACGCGGTAAGCCGCCCATGACATCTCGAGTCTGCGGATGTGGGAACTCCAGGATTGCTTGGGCGGTCCTCTATACTCCGGCAGGTTACTCAGCATCAGCTTGCGGTACTCGGCTGGAGCCGGCTGAGGGTCATCCTGGAGCCATCCTGGGGCTTGGTCGCCTCCTGGCGCTTGCGGCTGTTCCATCGGGGCAACGGTTCAACGGCGGGACACAAGGTTACAAGGCAATATTACAAATGGTTTGTCACTTGAGGCTTTCTAGCCTAACAGCCAACACTGTTTTATCACTAGGTTGGTAGTTTAGTTACAAAGATATAATTTAGCTGTACTTATCACTAGTTGGATTCTGAGGTTGTAGAGTAGGCTGGTAGGGGTAGATAGGTGTTGAGGGTCTGAACTGCTGTCAGGAACTGATTTGGTTTTCCTTTATCACACTATAGATAGGAGGAAGAAGCTTGTAATTCTTTGTTTTCTAAAAATACCTCTGTTAGATGCTATGGAGTAGCTCCGCTCCGGTGTGTGTGTGTGTGCGTGAAATCTCCTGTCCTTACAACGCGCTTACGCACCGTCAAATCCGCGCACACAGGTAAAACGCGCACTTATCCCTCAACTCGCTCTCTCATTGGTCCGCTTTGTCCGTTGAATTTTATGATATTTCCGCACTCCGTTGCGCTACCCGTAAATGGCGCTCTGTGTTCCCGGTCACTAGCTCCACACCGTGGGCGGACTTAGTCAAGTGTGGGTAGGAGGGGGGAAGCGCGTGAGGGGACGGGGTAAATCCGTCCGTTCCCCCTGTGAGGAAGGGGGGAGTGCTGTGGGTTTGAGGTAACTGTGTGATGAGGTAATGGTGCCCTTTCTCCTTAATCCTAGGCTTATCTGTTATGTCACCTTGATTGTATTTCCTTCAATGGAGAGTGGGCCCCTCCCTTTCCTCTGAAATAAGGGGTGTATTTTTGTTGTGCTGTAGGCTTGGGGTGGTTAGATTGTTTATCAGGGCATTTGTTATATTACATCTAGCTTCTATTTTTGTCCTTATCACAATACATAACAGATTTGTTTACCAAACCTGTTCTATTTTTAGTTGTTATCACAATACACAACAAATCCAAGCCTGTTCTATTTTTAGTTTTATCACAATACACAACAAATTGTTTGCCAATCTTTGCTCATAAATCTATTGTTTAACCATCACACCAGGGTGGTAATCCCTACAATGTGATATAATATCTGTTTTTTCTAGATGGGTGGCTGCGTTGTAGCCTCTCAGGATACTTGGAGTTGACGTAGTTTTCTCTGCTTTGGTGCACTACACTCGTATGTTGGCTCGCAGCTCGCAGCTATGTGGCGTGTTTCAGCCTATCGGCGGCAGGGAATGTCCCGTCCTGCTAGCGCCGCTGATCCAAATCCGGCTGATGGCGGCAGGGAATGTCCCGTCCTGCTAGCGCCGCTGGTTCGGATCCTGCTATCTCTTGCAGTAAAGTTGGCCTATTTTCAGCCGTTTGCACTTATTTGGCTTGTTTCAGCCAGTCCGCAGGCCTGCTTCAGCCCTTTGAGCGCTCAATTCTCTGTTAGATGTCGGCGCTTCTCGCGGTTCTTCGTCAAGTTTCGCTGTTTCACTTGCACAACTGCCGGATGCAGAGTTAGACCTTGCTATCCAGGGTGGGTAATTCAGGTTGCTTGTGTCAGTTTTGCCAGTTTCACTGCTGGGAGTACCTTAGCCTCAGCTGCGCGTCTGCTCTACACTTGTGGTTTGCCGTAATCTCACACAGCTGTCACCAAAAGTTGTGGTATCCGCCGAGGATAAATGGCAGACACCGGAGTTCAATTAGATTACGGCAGTGTGACAGACGTGGACACCTTACTATAGAGAAGCTATGCTTCTTTAGCATTCACTAAATAATAATCAACATCTATTTCAGTTGTCACTTTATTGAAGGTCTAAAGAGTACTAAAGCTATATACAACAAACAATAACTACACAGATAGGAATAAATAATCATAACATAAAAGCATTATAATACATATACAATAGTCAGTTTGGGCAATAATGATCCCCCATCCCTGGAAAGGGTGGGGGAATTAACAATACAGTTAACCATAATAAAGCTTGTCAGATTCAATCATTAATTTTAGACATAGGGAGGGGGTCGGCAGACCCCTTCCCCAGGACTCGGGGGAGGGCCGTTGGCCCTTCCCCGAACCCCGGTCAGGGGTGCCATAGGCATGGCTCACGGTTGCCGAATACCACAGTACGGCTCAATAAAGAGTGTTGAAAAAATCCTATCACTTTAATTTTTTCAATATAAACCCAACTATTTTGTTCAAATAATGATAAAAAATAAAACAATCATACTCAATCTACCTCCCTTCCCAGGGTACGACAGCTTGAGACCCTTGTGTAGAATTTTTCTCTACAGAGAGTTCATATTTTAATACAAATTAAGACTTGTGTCTTTTGTTAAGATGAACAAACTTTCTAAAGTATTTAAAATCTTGGAGATACAACCCATAATGTTTAGAATTCCATCCATCTGTTTGAATCAAGCAAAGGGGCAAACAGCTGGCTGGGTCTCTTAGCCATTAGTCCAACAACACTAGGAAGGGCAACTTCAGACAATGTAGAATGGCCACAACTAGTCACAATGTAGGCAGCAGTTTCTACTCTGACAACCAGCAGACCTGATAGGGCTGCAGCTGGCCCTTGCAAGGGTCCAGTCCCTAAGTGGAGCATCCAGGGAGTCTGCAGTACATTGTTGTATAAATTTAGCCAATTATATTCCTTGCTTTTGTATTTCTGCCTGCTGACTGTCAAGAATGTGGTCCTGCCACCCCACAGTGCCATCCTGGTCCCGGCTGATGTGGCGCTGTGTTTCTCCAAGAGCAGCAGCTCCCAGACCTGGTCATAATTCCCAAAGGAATCTTTGGGCACTGTGACCAAACTGGGACTGTGTTCAAGATGACCAACCATGGTTATTTCCCAGGGATCGGAAGCCTCACGTAAGCCGCGTGTAAGCCTCAGTGAAATCGTGATTTTATCACAATAAAATTCAGCTGGATGTATAAAACGGCTCTTTAGCAGACAATCCTTCTTTCTGAAATTTTTTTTTCTGCTCACAAGTAGGTTTAAAACTGAGGCTTATGCGCGGCTTACATGAGGCTTCCGATCCCTGTTATTTCCTGATAACCTGGCAAAACATGGAGATCTTGTTTGGCAGGATGAGCTGATGGTATCAACAGCTGCCCCAACCCTGGTTCCCTTGGATCCACCATCAGGTCCAACATTGGACTCACTATATATAGACAAGCTGTGGGAGGACCTGGAGTTGAAAGATAACAAGATCGTGCAGACCCAGCCCGAGCTATAGAAGAAAGCCATTGTCTTATCCCTCAGATCCCTGTAATAACATGCTTAGCCAAATTCAAGTACACAGTATTGACGTAAGATTGTTATACATATATTTTTAATAAATTATAAAAAGAAGCCTTGTTAATGGAAAAATAATTAATCATGATCCAGCATTGATAAAAACTCAAAGGAATATTGGTTTTTCAATTATTTCCTATGATATTTATTTTCAATACTAATTGAACAATTTTTTGTTGGCGTACTCTATATGGATGTGCAAGGGGGGGGAGGGGGGTAGTGAAGGGGTGATCCACCATCCTCCTCCCAAAATGAAAATTTTTTTAATCTATACTTTCTAATCCCCTCAAATAAATTTGGGGATACCTTAGGCACCACCAAAATTTAAATTTTTACTCTCCACTCCCCGCAAATAAAAAATTCTTGGATGTCCTTGAATTTCACTATAATATATTAATTTTAAGTTATATTTTCATTTAGAATTAAACTTTACAAAATATTCTTGATTTTAGTATTTATTATTTTTCAACTTCAAAGTTATTTCTTAAAACAATTTATGACATTAAATAAGATTTTTAAGCAAAATAATTCTAGGAATAAGCTCATCATATTTTATTTTAAAAAGTAAACTTCTTCAATACATTTATACAATTAAAGAAAACATTGATGGAAACTTTAAACAAATTATATATTATTTTATATTAGAATAAAAAATTCCTTTAAGTATATTTCCAGTATAGCTTCAAAACCGATTAATATCTGGTGGATTAGAACTGGTTCTTAGCCATACTGAAAATAATATCCAATTCTCTACAAATATAAAACTGTAGAATTATTGGATGAGAACCAGTTTTCTTAGCCCCAAAATGCATTTATATCTGTGGAAAGCTGTTTATAATGCGTTGCGAGAAATAACTATTAGTATAATTGTATATTTTGGGTCTAATTGGAGTATTTACATTGCAATTAGTTTCATAATATTAAAGTTGAACATTTATACAGAAAAAAAAATATTGTAGACAAAGTATATTACAAACTTTTCAAACACATTCTTTATTCTACACTAGTTATACTCCCCTAGAGATTGCAGGGGGGAGGAGTTGATCTCCCACTTTCTATCTTAAAAAGGGTTTTAAAAAGAAAAAAGGAAATAAAAAAAGTTAGTTAGTTTGTATGTTATGACCAAAAATATTTTTACACAATGTTCCATGAAAATATGGATTTTTATGAGGTGGGTTCTTAAAAAAATCCTTTTGCTGAATTTGAGTTTTCACAAAGGGAAAAGAAGCTTTCACAATATTACATAAAGTTGTGAGTAAGATTCCAGTCAAATGTGCTTATTAGATCTAACTGTTCTTAATGTTGACGAAACGCACATAATAGTATAATTAAATGCATATTAAAAAATAGTTAGACCTAATAAGCGCCTTTGACTGGAATCTTACTCACAACTTTATGCAATATTGTGAAAGCTACTTTTCCCTTTATCTATAAATTAAAAGAAAGGTGTCTAAAACAAAAAAAAAGTTATTAATAGCTATATTCATTATTTTGGAAGATTTTTTACACGAATAGCTTTGGTGCATACTTATTTTGGTGTATGGTTAACATACTTTTTTTAAAGATTCAACTTTGAATTTCGCCGTTAATTGCCTTCTTTGATGGAATTAGAATAAATAGATATATTGACAAGGGTAAATTTTGTGGCAATTTAGATAGCTAATATGGAACTTATTTATTTGTCAGTTTATTAAATCAGTAGTAGGGTAGGGGATGGGGGTAAAAGAGATTAATTGGGAATATTATTGCCAGCTGTAAGTAGCTTTATCATGGAGTACGTGGAAGTCTGGTGCAACATCCACGTAATGATATATCAGTTATCCATATTCTGTTCAAATTTTAAGAACTTCATGAATACAAGAATTGTAAAAGGAATTTTAAAAAGAATGCTTTTCACACTTAAAAGAAATATTGATTACTTTTTATGCCTTTTTAAATAAAGGGCATATAGTTTTCACTTCTTCCATTTGTATGGCTCTTGGGACTTCCATAACAGTTTCTGGGTATAATCCCTCGTGGCAATGCCTCTCAAGGGGCGTTTTGTTACATTTTCACAGTAGATTTTTCCCTATTTCTAGCCCCTGCAGAGGGCTCTACCCCTGCGGGGCCAATCGCCTAACCCTGCCAGGCAATCACCTAACCTAAAATAACTAATCAAAAGCTACTGAAGAAAATATGATGAAACTCCCCTTAAGAGGCGTTGCCATGAAGGGAATATACCTGTTATTGTGCTTGTGTGTCCGTCACAGGGATGTATGAGTTTTCCCAAAGAAAGACAGTCCATTTTTCAATTTTTAAAAAACATCAGAGCTGGATCTTTAAATCATTTTAGTGGTGAGCCATATCGGGGTGAGCCAACTTTACACCAAAATGAGAGCACAGCAATTTACGAAATGCCGCACTGTGATTGGCTGAAATTCGGCTCGCTCGGATCTGGCTCACCACTAAAATGATTTAAAGATCCAGCTCAGTTTTCATCTTGACTAATCTTGTTCAATTTATTGTCCGTCTACTGTTTGACATTTCTAGCAGGGAGGGAGGGGACATTGGACTGTTTATTACACTAGTCCACAAAGTGTTACAAATATGTTTTCTTACTTGTTAGCTTGACAACTTTGGGGACTTTATTAAATTTTTATTATTAGTTTGTTCATTAATTTGAGTGTCCAATCGTTTCAACCACTAATTAAAATCTACAGAAGGGATAATTTTGTGCATCATCATTGGGAATGTTCATTAATTTATCTGCCATTGTCTTATCCCTTTAGATCCCTGCATTTCTAGTAATTTTTTAATTTATAATGTACAGACCAAGAACCCAGGGACCTAAAGGGATAAGACAATGACCGATAAATTCATCTACAATAATGATACACAATATTACCCCTTCAGTAAATTGAACTTGATGGTTGAAACGTTTAAACACTAAACTTAATGAAACAACCAATCAAAATCCATTGAAATCCCCAAAATTGAAAAGCCAATGAATAAGAAAACGTTATTATAAAACTTTGGAGACTAGTAAGAAACAGTCAATTGTCCCCTCTCTCTCTTTCTCTGCCTAGAACCAGTGGTGGTGTATAGTTTCCAGAAATATTCTATAAATTTACATTTTAAATTTAAACAAGGATGACAACATCCATAAGTAGCGAAGCACAAATATATTTATATGTCTAGTAAACAATCATAAAATCAAATCAGAGTAACAGTAACAAGCCCTTTTCACTCCACAGGTGGAGCATAGGCCGCTGACAATTTGTCAGTGTTTCTGTAACAATGTGGCTTTTTTTTATGGATGTGGGATAAATTTGTCAGCCATAAGCCCTATTATTGCGGTGTAAAGCGTCCATTTGCCTGAGTGGATATTTAAAAATTTTGAAAATCGGACCAAAACACCAAAGATAGACATGGGGAAACATGTGAAAAATCTAAAAGCAGTCCAACGGCCATGGACGTGTTATATGTAGTTCACCATGCTTTATGACGAAGTAAATCGTCGTCTCTTTATTTTGATTACTAGCGGCTACGCCCCTAGAGGCCTCTTGGGGCACTTGAGGAGGAGAGAGTCGAATTTGATAACCCAATTTATTATTTTAGATTTTAAAAGAAAAGGTAATTTTTTTTTTTTTTGGGGGGGGGTTATTTTTTCTAGGGGTGATTTCTCTTGGGAGGGTGGTGACACCCTCCCCCAAAATAGTTATAAACCTTACTGGGACCTATGAGAAGCTACCCTTTTAAGGAGAACCCGATCGGTTCAGCGATAAGTGAGATCCTTTGGTACAAACACTCAGACAAACAGACATCCTGTTACTCTATTATAAGGATATGGCAAAAATCTTCCATATTGTTTGTTAAAAATTTTCCAAATTTTTCTAAAAAATCTTCCAATTTTTAATTACATTTTATTCATGGTTTGTCTTTCGTTATGATCAGATCAGAGATTTTGTTGTGAGCAGATAGCTGGATATACAGCCACCATATCCAGGCAAAGCAGGAAGAAAAGAACCTCCATGATGATATAGGCATTGTTAAGACCACATAACAATGAGACTACCATAAACAGTGCAGGGAACAACCATAAGAAGGAGTGAGCTAGCAAGCATAGTTTAGAAATATGACAAGGATGCCAGACAGAAGACGAAGAAAGTCCCTCAATGACGTCATAAAAATGAGGGACGAGGAGTGGGAAAGAAAACCCCTAAAAAAGAGATAGATAATCCTTCGTTTTTATGACGTAGCATGCTGATTTTTTTATGGACTATCTTCGTCTTCTGCCAGCCACGATGTCTATATGTATACAATGTGGGATATTAAAATCATGACGTCATGAATGAGTAAAATTATATAATTATATACTAATTATATAATATTATGCTTGATAATGGTAAACATTTGGGTAGGCCAATACTTAAAGAATAAATTTTTTGTTGTAATATTATGTTGTTGAATAAATATGAAACAAAGATGACAACATCAATAAAAGCGAAGCTCTAACAAGAGTGTCAGAACTGAATAATCAGAATATAAATGTATAAAAGTAGAAACAAAATTGTAAATAAATTTGTTCAAAAAATGTTGTTTATGGACATACTTACAACTTAATTATAGAGATGCTTCGCTCATGACATTGTTAATGTTGTCCTAGGAATCAGAATTCCAAAAATCGGATCATTTGATCACATAAAATTCGTTGTTTAAAATCAACATGTTTAAAATGAAAGTATGGACATTCTGGTAATGATTATAGAGTTGCTACTCTTTTTAAATTATTTTATTATTCCTTAAAATGTAACCCCTTCATGGGTCTTATTTGTGTATTCACATCTAAATCTAACCTAACCCATTGTAAACCATCATATAGGTTTATTAAATGCCTAACCCCTACGTGGGGTTTATTGTATATTGATAATATTTTAGCCTAACCTGTGTAGAAATACCTAACAAATGTTGAATATCATAGAGACTTTAACTTATGAAATTGTGGTATCCGCCTAGGTTAAATGGCAGACACCAGAGTTCAAATGACTACGGCAGTGCGAACAGACGTGGACACCTATACTATAGAGAAGCGTAGCTTCTCTAGCAATCACTAAATAATAAACAGAGTCTATTCAGTTGTTCCTTTATTCAGGGTCTAAGGTTTACTAAAGTTATATACAACAAACAATAAATACACAGATAGGAATAAGTAATCATAAACAGAATCAATATAATACATATACAATAGTCAGTTTGGGCAATAATGATCCCCCATCCTTGGAAAGGGTGGGGGGAATTAACAATACAGCTTAACCATAATAAGGCTGTCAGAATCTATCATTAATTTTAGGCATAGGGAGGGGGTCGGCAGACCCCTTCCCCAGGACTCGGGGGAGGGCCCTTGGCCCTTCCCCGAACCCAGGTCAGGGTTGCCATAGGCATGGCTCACGGTTGCCGAATACCACAACTCTCCCCTCGGAAGGCTGGGAGGGGGTTTCCCTGCCAGACTTCCGACAGTGGTTGAGGCCTTCGGCCCGCTCCTTAGGGCTAATTTATATACAAGCGATAATGATTCAATGGAATCCTAGTGGTGATTATCAGGGCTGATGGGACCCCAACGTGGGATAGAAGGTAGAGGCTGGCTTTTGTTGGACACGTAGCTTGGCGCCAGCAGGTGTCAGGTTGGCGTGGGGCACAGCCGCTGCGGGGCCGGTCAGTAACGGGGCATTCTGGTTGTTATTGGCAGCGGCTGGGGCACTGGCTACCAGGTTGACCGTCGGGGCGACAGCCTGGCCTCCCGAGGGGCCGCGGGGCTTTCCAGAGTTTGGCCCAGGCCTGCCTGGGCGTTCATTCCCACTATCGGCTGATTGCATGGATACCATTTCCTCGGCTGCTTCCCGGCCGATTTTAATGGCATCCCAGTCTACTGAAAAGTCCCGGGACTTGGCATGGGTGAGCCTGGCTCTGGCCAAGGCCTTGCGATACAAGGTTGGGTGGTACAGGAATACTTGTGACATCGCGTTCATGGCGGCCCGTACACCTCCTTGTGCGGCTGCCAGGGAAATGATGGTTAAGTCTCCCAGCAGCTTGAGGATCAACAACAGCAGACACAGTATGGCTGCGCCATCTCCCCACTTGTGAATAGCCTGTCTGAACCCAGTCCAGACATCCAGGGTTGCTTCTCCTTCCTCCGCCAGTCGGTCAATATCAAAGGACACGATCCCATGGTCTCCGGTGGCTGAACAGCTACCTTGCTGAACGCATGAGCCATACGACAGGCCGGTCAGCATGGCGGCCTTATACGCTGGGAACGCTAGCAGCTGCTGCCAGTCGTTCAGCTCAGCCTGCGAATACAAGCCTCCCGAACTGAAGTCATCCAAGGGCTCTGTCAGCAACTGCTTGGGTGTATCCAGCAGGGGTGGCCTCTTCTTAGGTGCGGGGGTTAGCTCTATCCATCCTTCCTCAGCGTGTACAGTTAGGGGGTAGGTGGAGGAGCAGGGAATTTTGGTGGCGTGGCCGCTATACACCTTTGTCACGGCATCTACAAATCCTGTGGGCTCCACCGGCGCCTTGTCCCAACATTCATTGCTCTCCCTGACAACATATTTATTGCGTTGGCAGGTAAGCTGGAGCAATACATCTCCCCTCAACACAGAGAACGTGCTCCCCTGGACACGCACCGGATGGGCCGGGTCTAGTTGCTGGAGCTTCCAGCAATTGGCCGCTACTTCTTCTGCTGCGGTGCTTCTCATTCGAGTTTCCAGGGTAAATCCGATGTAACCTGCATGTATCTGGGCCTGCAGGGGGACATCCACGTCCCTGGCCGATACTCTGGGCAGCGCTGCCGCGGCCGGGTTGGCTGCCACGAACAATGCTGGGTGGTTGGTGGCATGGGCCTCAAAGTCGCAGTTCACTATTGAGGTGGGGGTAGTCATGTTGATGAAGAATTGGGCTTGATGGTCAACCAGAAACGCATCCATCACCAGGCTAGGCTGGAGGCTGCGGATCAGCCTCAAGGGGCAATCTCTCCCCAGGTGGTCCCACACGTAGGTGGCCTCTCCAGTGATGCAGGACAGCTCGGAATGGGGACACTCTAGGGTCAGGTGGTCAGACTGGGACTCCACCTGTCCATTCTCGACTACATAGGTCTCTTCCTTGACCAGCAGCCGTCGCTCCTGGAGCACTAATTCATTGTGGTACAGCTGGCCCTCGAATGAGGGTGGGGACCGAGGTCACCTTGAGGTGGCCCCATACTCCACACCTAAATGTCCACTGGGACACGGTGAGTTGACAGCTATATCCCGTTGTTTCCCTAATCTTGACTTGCTGCAGGACATGTATCTCATGGCCCAAGGGCACCTCCTGGTGTAGCGGCTCCTTGCTACACATCTTCTCCTTGTTGTAGGCTGTGACATGGGTGGGATTGGCACAGTCCCACCCTACCAGGACATAGCTAGTTGTAGGCCACACGGCTGCGAGCAGTAGGCCCCACAGAACCATCCACCAGTGTGAGAATCTACCAGACAGCCATCGACCTCGCGCACGCATCTGGGGATCCTTGGCTCGGGCCACGGCTGCTTCTTGGGGCTGGACACTGCTAGGCTGCTCCTGGCTAGATATAAATTTCCATTGAGCGTTATCTTTGGGTGCCCGGGGCATCCCGATACCCTCCCCAATGACTGGCGCCTGCCTGGGTGTCGGCTCCCCTAGCCCCAAGGGGTCCCTTCCCTTGTCCATGGCATGCCCAGTGGCATGGGGCTGGAGTGCGTGTGGCACAGGCTCGCCCTGTATTACATCCCTCCCCTGCCCTAGGAACTCAGGTGCATGTGGCACAGGCAAGTCCTTATAATCCCAAATTTCAATCTCCCCAGCCTCTGGTGCGGGAGGCACAGGCAAGGCTGGAGGGTTACAATACTTTGGATACAATACATTTGTCAAATTTAACTTATCCTGGCTCAGTTGGGAATGGTGGGCAGCTGGGTTCCCTCTGCTGGCAGGGGGCGCTGGATGGTGTATGGCTGGGCTCTCCCTGCGGGCTGGTGGCGCTGGCTGATGAAAGCTGGACCCTCCCTGCTGGCTGGTGGCGCTGGCTGACTGGGGGTGACGGATGTCACCCCTCCCTCTGGGGCTGCTGGCTCGTTCCAGGATCCAGGTATCTCGGTGGCGGCGACGGTTGTCGCCCCAGGCACCAGGGTGGGGGCGCTGGATAGCACCCCCCAGTCATCGCAGGTGGCGGCGGCGGTTGCCGCCCCAGACATCAGCTTGGGGGTGCGGGGGCGCACCTCTCGTCCTTCCCAGGTGGTGGCGCCGGATGGCGCCCCATACATCGACTCCGATGTGCTGGCTAGCGCCTCTTGCCTCTCTCGCTCAGCAGCCGCCAGGGCCTCCCCGTACACCGTCTCAGTGGCGCTGGGTAGCGCCCCTCCACTCTTGCTGGGTAGACTCGGTCTGGCAGGCCCCATCATGTTGAGGCTGAAGGGTTGAGGCCTCAGGACTTCTGGCTCTGCAATGTTGGTGGGCTGCACGAACTCCGGTCCCAAGTGGTTGAGGCTGAAGCCCAGGCCAACCCGGTTGGGTTCAGCCGCTCCTCCCAGCACGTTGATCCTAGCTGGGATGGTTCCAAACTGCGGCATTCCTTCGGCTCGGCCCGCTGCGTTAGGGGCAGCTGCTTGCTGGAGTGTTGCTGGGGGCGCGCTCCCTTCCATGTTGGCTACTCTGCTTGTCAGCGACGCGTCTCCGGCCGGCTACCTGGTCCCAGTCAGCCTTGCACTCGGCCGCCGTATGGCCTGCGTAATGGCAGCGGTCACATTTGGCAGGACGGTCACGGTGTGGCTGGGTGCATCTCTCTTCTAGGCTGACCTCCATAGGCGTAGGACAGTCTCGGACTCGGTGGCCTTTCCCATGGCAGCGATAGCAGCGGCCTGGAATTTTGTCATCTGGGGTGACCTTCCCCATCTGGTGGAGACCCGGAGCCAAGGCGCCAATCTCCATTGGCTCCGACTCCTCATATTGGGGCAACTGGACGCTGGCTGATCCCGTGAGCCCGTCGGTGGCGTCCACTAGGCACACACCCTCCTTCAGCTGCTTGGTGATCATGGTGACGGTAAACATGGCTCGCCTTGTGTACTCAGGTACCGAGGCGATCTCATGACCCATCATTTCACGTTTCACATTAGCGTTACGAATGCCACGATTTAATTCGTCTATCAATAACTCAAGGTCCTCGTGGCTATAGGCCTCCCTATACAATGCACACTTTGTGGATATGTATGCTTGTATAGGTTCTGTCGAGTGCTGCCTATAATCCCTGAAGGCTTGCTTCAGGGTCTGAGATTCATAGGCTGGACGAAATAACATTTCACACTCGGCCTTGACTTGTTCGTATGTCAAGGCTTGGCCTGCCTCGCCAAACAGATGAGAGGCCATCTCCGCCGCTTGCCCCGCCAGGGATAGTAAAAGGGCGTTAGTGTGTCATGGGGGGGCACACGGTAAGCCGCCCATGACATTTCTAATCTCCGGATGTGGGAATTCCAGGATTGCTTGGGCAGTCCTCGATACTCCGGCAGGTTACTCAGCATCAGCTTGCGGTACTCAGCTGGAGCCGGCTGGGGATCATCCTGGAGCCATCCTTGGAGCTGGTCGCCTCCTTGCGCTTGTGGCTGCTCCATCGGGTCAAAGGTTTAGCGGCGGGACACGAAGTTTTAAGTCAATACTATAAGTGGTTTACACTTGAGGCTTTCTAGCCTAGCAGCCAACACTGTTTATCACTAGGTTGGTAGTTTAACTACAAAGATTTAAATTAGGTGTACCTAAAGTACTTGTCACTAGCTTCTGAGTTGTAGAGTAGGCTGGTAGGTGTAGATAGTTGTTGAGGGTCTGAACTGCTGTCAGGAACTGATTTGGTTCTCCTTATCACACTATAGATAGGAGGGAGGAGCTTGCAAGTCTTTTTTTTCTAAAAATATCTCTGTTGGATGCTATGGAGTAGCTCCGCTCCTGTGTGTGTGTGTGTGCGTGAAATATCCTTTCCTTGCAACGCGCCTACGCGCCGTCAGATTTGCGCACACAGGTAAAACGCGCACCTATCCCTCAATCCGCTCTCTCATTGGTCCGCTTTGTCTTATTCGTCCGTTAAATTTTTTGTGCGTCCCAAGCTCTGCTGCGCGACCCGTAAATGGCGCTCTGTTCTCCCGGTCGCTATCTCCACACCGTGGGCGGACTTATTCAAGTGTGGGTAGGAGGGGGAGCGCGTGAGGGGACGGGGTAAAACCGTCCGTTTCCCCCTATGGGGAGGGGGGTGCTGTAGGTTTGAAGTAACTGGGTGGTGAGGTAATTGTGTCTTTTCCTTAATCCTGAGCTTATTGTTATGTCACCTCAATTGTATTTGCTTCAATTGATGGTGGGCCCCTCCCCTTCCGTTGGGATAAGGGGTGTATTTGTTGTGCTGAAGGCTTGGGGGGTTAGATTGTTTATCAATGCATTGTTATATTACATCTAGGTTCTATTTTTGGCTTTATCACAATACACAACAAATTTGCTTACCAAGCCTGTTCTATTTTTGGCTTTATCACAATACACAACAAATTTGTTTACCAAGCCTTGCCCATAAATCTATTGTTCAGCTTTCACACTAGGGTGGTAATCCCTAAAATTTGATATAATATCTGTTTTCTAGATGGGTGGCTGCGCTGTAGCCTCTCAGGATACTTGGAGTTAACGTAGTTTTTCTTCTGCTTGGTACACTACACTCGTATTTTCGCTCGCAGCTCGCAGCTATTTGGCTTGTTTCAGCCTGTCGGCGGCAGGGAATGTCCCGTCCTGCAGCGCCGTGTATCCGAATCCGGCTGGTGGCGGCAGGGAATGTCCCTTCCTGCAGCGCCGCTGGTTCGGATCCTGCTATCTCTTGCAGTAAATGTTGGCCTATTTTCAGCCGTTTGCACTTATTTGGCCTGTTTCAGCCCGTCCGCAGGCCTGTTTCAGCCATTGAGCGCTCAATTCTCCGTTAGATGTCGGCGCTTCTCGCGGTTCTCCGTCAAGTTTCGCTGCTCTCCGCAGTCTCTCGTCCGATTTCGCTACTCTCCGCAGCTCGGGTTCCGCCACACTTAGTGGTCTTTCGCTAGGTTTCGCTTCCACAACTGCCGGATACAGAGTTAGACCTTGCTATCCAGGGTGGGTAATTCAGGTTGCTTGTGTCAGTTTTGCCAGTTTCACTGCTGGGAGTACCCTAGCCTCAGCTGCGCGTCTGCTCTACACTTGTGGTTTGCCGTAATCTCACACAGCTCTCACCAAAAGTTGTGGTATCCGCCTAGGTTAAATGGCAGACACCAGAGTTCAAATGACTACGGCAAAGCGAACAGACGTGGACACCTATACTATAGAGAAGTACGCTTCTCTAGCAATCACTAAATAATAAACAGAGTCTATTCAGTTGTTCCTTTATTCAGGGTCTAAGGTTTACTAAAGTTATATACAACAAACAATAAATACACAGATAGGAATAAGTAATCATAAACATAATCAATATAATACATATACAATAGTCAGTTTGGGCAATAATGATCCCCCATCCCTGGAAAGGGTGGGGGGAATTAACAATACAGCTTAACCATAATAAGGCTGTCAGAATCTATCATTAATTTTAGGCATAGGGAGGGGGTCGGCAGACCCCTTCCCCAGGACTCGGGGGAGGGCCCTCGGCCCTTCCCCGAACCCATGTCAGGGTTGCCATAGGCATGGCTCACGGTTGCCGAATACCACAAAATGTCCGACGTTATTTTAAATTAAAGTATTTGCTAGGCATTATTTATGTATTTTTAAAAGCAAACTTTTTATATAATTCAGTCCATCCGTAGACATGTTAGAATTGTCCTATCCATTTTAAACTTTGCATGATAATTCATATAAAATTTAGGTAAGATTTAGGAAGCTCGGCATCTCTATATTTGCTACTTGAAAGTCTGTACGTCCATGTAAATAACATGCTGATTCCTTTACTTTTTTGACAACTACTTTTTAAATGATGAATTATCCTGTTCTAATTGAGCCCTCTCTATAAGCAAACCATAAAAAAACTAAATATTTTTCACATATTAACCCATTAGTGCCGAACCGGGCATCAAAACCCGGTTCCGAAAAATGGAAAAAAAACCGGTTTCCGGCTTCATAATTGCATCATTCTCAGAATGAATCCCCCCTCTACTACCCTGACTTTCATTTCCCCCTGGAGCAGGCAGTTTAGCTTACTTCCGTTTGCTGGTATAGCTCAACATAATTTGAAAATCATGAAAATTCAAATACCCCTTCTAACTTTTTTGTTTTTATTGTAAAGTCGCTGATTTTTTTTGTGAAATCTAATGTTTATTGACAAGTACATCTATTTGTGAATTCGTTTTATTCAAATTATAATTTTTTATATGATTTTTTTATCGTTTTTTTACGCCCTATTATGACCCGGTTCGGCTTGGCCATAAATACCCGAAAATTTTAAAACCCGGCTCGGTTTCGGTTTTTATTACCCGGTTTTAACTTTTCAACCAATAAAAATAACAGTTTACGTCATTAGTAAGGGTTTGAGCCACCCTAATAACCCTAGTAATCTCTATAGGTGTCACCCAATAGTTTTATGCTCGTTTTCTGATATGTAACACCCAAATTTTATATGTTCTTTTTTTGTAGTGTGTGTCTTTTAAAACTTCGAGCAACGGTTTTTTTTACCCGAAAACGGCGGCACCTATAGCCGAAACACTAAATTTGAAATAAATCGCTTCGTATTATACTTGTAGCTCTTTAGATTACATGAGGTTGTGTAGTTTTCAATTATGGATCATATCAAAGTTCTAAAAAGTGTTCATCTCACTTTTGGCGTTCAAAAATTACATTTTTTGATTTTTGGTCAAAATAACCGGGTTTATACAGGTCAACCGGGTTTTAAAACTGGGGGAAAGCACCAAAAACGGGTGTTAATGCCTGGTTGGTATTTATGGCCAAGCCGAACCGGGTTTTTTTGCAACTTTCCTGTGCACGCCACTAGAGCAAAACAAAAAAATACGAATTCCGTTTTGACCATTATAAAGCTTCCCTGAAACTTACAGCTCGATCGGCCCATAAAAGTGGCGCTCGGCACTAATGGGTTAAGTTCTGAAACTCTACAACAGTTATTGTTCGTTTGGCCTTCCTTCTAATTGTATAACTTTTATGGATGTTGTCATCCTTGTTTTTTTTATGAGTGTAGTAATTATCAGCTTACACCATCAACGAAATTAATTCGAAAAGAAATCACAAAGCCTTTACATTATTTCCAGCTGTAGTTGGGGGTCAACACATAGTAGAATTGACGATCTTTTCATCTGCCCCTCCAAATTTTAGATTTATTTTGCATGTTGGTTATACCTTATTTCTGAGTAATTATCTTTGATATATTTTATATTCATAACAAATTAAAACATTTATAGAAATATTAATTTACAATTTTTTTAAAGCAAAGCTGTCCTATGATTATTGTCTGTACGTAAATCTGTACCTCTGTTTGTTAATTTAGGCACATTTGAATTGCCAGTTGAGTATAATTTAGAAAACATAGCAACTCTATAATCAAGTCCTAAACAATGTATATTATGTCCTTAACCCTTAAACGTCGGGTTTTTTTTTCTATCTCATTTTCTGTGTGTGAAAGATAAAGAGCCCTAACTGCGTGACTTTTTAAGTATGGGTATGACACATAAATGAGAGTTAGAATTTTTTTAATATCTCTATCTTGGTGGGCACAGGATGCCAGCAAACCTGGCAGGGACATCCAGGTAAAGAGTAAAAATATTTTTTTTTGTCCTACCAAAATATCCTATAATTGTACATCCCTATATGAAATACAAGTGTTCAAGTCAATTTCAGGTTCCAGGTATGATCCTGCAGGTCCTGATCCTCCAGGTCTCCAGAAATCTTTAAAAGGCTCGTGGGCGCAATTTTTTACTTAGAGACTTCAAATTTTAAAATTAAGCTTTTCTTACATGTAATTTCATAAAGATCCGGCGTCGTTTTCCCGCCGACCGCCGACTGTGGGAAACTAAGAACTCTGGCCGCAGCGCTCAGCTCCATAGCCTGCCTAGCCTCAAATTTTCAAAGAGGATAACGCCAATTTCTTTTTTAATTTTATTTCAGAAAGGTTTCATAATTTCTAGCATATTTATCAACTGAACATAATCTCTATAATTCCATGAATTTTTAGTGCTTTACTACTTATGGATGCTATGCTTTTAAGGTTGCTATGCTTTCTAAATCGTACCTCTACTACAGGAATCACCATGCAAAGTTTGAAATTGATATCACAATTCTAAATTAACAAAAAAAGCTATTTGTTACGGATGGACTGACCGACCCTAATTATAGAAAAGCTTCGCTTTTAAAAAATATATAAAAAACTTTAGAATTGTCCTCAAATAACAGTAAGGTACAATTTAGAAAGCATAGCAGCTCTATAATCATGAAAGTCCGCACAAGTAAAAGACTTTATTGATATAAGCTTGTTATATATATTTTTAAAGATGAACAGAAAGACAAAAAGATGGACAGACAAACAGACAGACAGAAATTGAAAAAAAAAATTGAAAAAAATTAAAAATGTAAAAATCGCCCAACCACTTTTTAAAATCCACAAACCACTTTTTGTATAATTTAAAATTTTAATTATAAACAGAAGAACACTGAGCTTCTACAGGATGGAAAAAAGTTTACTTACAGGCGCAAGCATGTAAAATTACACTGGATTTGCAGTCAAAAAAGAGCAAAACAAGTGTAATGCTCGTGCAACCACAGTAGCAAAAGATGATGTTCAACAACGCATTGTATCCATTCTGGTAAATTGCTTTCATTTTTTTAATTAAATAACAGCATTATCAGATATAAAAATATAAAATATTATCAGCGAGGTTTGGTGATTATTGATTTACATTTATATTAGCAGTTTGACTAAACTAGGTCAAAAATTTGATAACTCATTTTAAGTAAATTTACAGGCGCGTCCAAGCTGTTTGATTGGCGGGGGGGGGCAAAATTTTTGTAAGGGGGGGGGTAATTAACTCTTTTTTTAGAGGGTGGGGGGGAGGGGTAAAATGGCACATGAAGGGCATCGCAAACTTTTTTTACTCCCCCCCAAAATTTTTAACCCCATGGGGAAAATTTGCTTGGAGGGGGGGGGGGGGTAATTACCCTCCCTTAAAATATGTTGGCAGGAGTAAATTTTGTTTACTCCTCACAAAATTTACCCCCGGGGTAAAATTCTTTTGGGGGGTATTTAAATAATGTAATAATGAAATACTATTAAATATTTAGTTGTAAAAATGCGCCCCCCAAAATAGTTTGGGGGGGGGGGGGCGGGTAAATACCATTCCTAAATGGTTGGGGGTGCCATACGCAAGGAAGGGGTAAATTTTAGATGAGAGAGGTAAAATGAAAAATATTTTGGTGGTGCCTATGGCCCCTTTACCCCTCCCCTTGGACATCCTTGGATTTATTAATTATTATTAATTAACTATTCACAGTTAAGGCTATTTTGTCTTGAGGCTATTTTGTCCAAGATCCTCTATTAATGTAATGCTTGTGAGGCTATTTTGTCCAAGATCCTCTATTAGAGTAAAGCTTATGATTTTCCTGGTATAAATTTATTTAGGGAAACTAAACTTCGAGGTTTTTTTCATTCATCTTATAAATTCATGTAAGTATAAATCTTAAATGTCGTCCTCCTATGAATTTCAAAAGAAATATTAAAATTCTAATTCTTGAGAATTGAAGTCTCCTAGTGCATGTGTGGTATCCGCCTAGGTTAAATGGCAGACACCCGAGTTCAAATGACTACAGCAGTGCGAACAGACGTGGACACATATATTATAGAGAAGCTACGCTTCTCTAGCAATCACTAAATAATAAGCAGAGTCTATTCAGATGTTCCTTTATTCAGGGTCTAAGGTTTACTAAAGTTATATACAACAAACAATAAATACACAGATTGGAATAAATAATCCTAAAGCAGAATCAATATAAATACATATACAATAATCAGATTGGGCAATAATGATCCCCCATCCCTGGAAAGGGTGGGGGAACCAAACAATACAGCTTAACCATAATAAGGCTGTCAAAATCTATCATTAATTTTAAAGCATAGGGAGGGGTCGGCTGACCCCTTCCCCAGTACTCGGGGGAGGGCCCTCGGCCCTTCTCCGAACCAAGGTCAGGGTTGCCATAGAACATGGCTCACGGCTGCCGAATACCACATATGCATCATAGACATATGGATAAATAAAGTGAGACATTTTGCAAAAATCTGCTAAGATGTCCCAAATAGAAACAAAGGGAATGGATCAGTAATAAACCGATAGAGTCTTTATTATAGGAAAGCTTTGTATATGTCAAGGGATTGTTTTATGCTATTTTTCTTCCTATCTCTCCCCCATCAAATACGAATCCTCAAGATACTAGGGACGTAGTACCTAGTATGTACATAAAGAACTTAAAATTGATTATATTGTATCTATTATAATATTGTTCTAAATCTCCCAGGAATACTCATTTTAAAAAATAAGACACTTGATTCCTATACAGCTTTTAGAGTTGCAAAACTTTATTATAAACTAGCTGCTGCGCCCTTAGAATCTAGGGCTTTATATTTTGGAAAAAGTAGGGATGGGCAGAAAAATAGCCTAAAACCAATCCATAAATCATTCCATACGTCTTAAAATAGAATATGGAAACCAAGAAATGGACGTATCTCTTAAATAGAGAACTCAATCACTAAACAATAGTTTTGAAAACCTTAAGCTACAAAAAAAACAAAAACTTACCACTTTAGATTTTGCTTAACCCCTTATCTATTCAAAAGGGAAGGGAAAAGGAGGTCCGAAAAATAGCTTAAAAAAACATCTAAAGATATTTCTGTAACTTCCCTTAAAAAATATTTATACAGCTTCCCTAATAATGTTAATCAATTCAGACCAACAGTTTCCGAGATCTTTACTTTCAAACAAAAATTATATACTGCTTTATGTTATTGTACTAGCAGCTTTGATTCTAGAGACGTCTTTTTTTTCTATGGTTGATTTCTCCTAGGTGTAAACATTACCAGGACCTATGAGAAGCTACATAGTAAAGGAGAACTAAATAGGTTCAGTGGTTAGCTTTGGTACACACTGAGATCCTGTTACTTTATTATTAGGAATATTCACATAAAAATTCTGAAGCATATGAGACAGACAGACAGACAGACACACATGTAGACAGACAGACACACATGTAGAAAGACAGACATACATTTAGACAGACAGACACACATGTAGACAGACAAAAACACACATGTAGACAGACACACACATGTAGACAGACAGACATGAATGTAGACAGACACACACATGTAGACAGACACACACACATGTAGACAGACAGATAAACATGTAGACAGACAGACAAAGAGACACATATGTAGACAGACAGACACACATGTAGACAGACAGACAAAGAGACACATATGTAGACAGACAGACACACATTTAGACAGACAGACACATATTTAGACAGACAGACACACATGTAGACAGACAGACAGACACACATGTAGACAGACAGATACACATGTAGACAGACAGACACACATGTAGACAGACGGAAACACATGTAGACAGACAGACATACATGTAGAAAGACAGACACACATGTAGACAGACAGTTACACATTTAGACAGACAGACACACATCTAGACAGACAGTTACACATTTAGACAGACAGACACACATGTAGACAGACAGACACACATGTAGACAGACAGTCACAAATGTATACAGACAGACAAACATGTAGACAGACAGATACACATGTAGACAGACAGACACACATGTAGACAGACAGACATTTAGACAGACAAACATGCATGTAAACAGACAGACAATCATGCAGACAGACAGACACATGTAGACAGACAGACATACATGCAGATAGACAGACAAACATGTAGACAGACAGACACACATGTGAACAGACAGACACACATGTAGACAGACAAACATGCATGTAAACAGACAGACAATCATGTAGACAGACAGACACACATGTAGACAGACAGATACACACATGTAGACAGACAGACACACATGTAGACAGACAGACACTCATGTAGAAAGACAGAAACACATGTAGACAGACAGTCACAAATGTATACAGACAGACACACATGTAGACAGACAGACACACATGTAGACAGACAGACACACATATAGACAGACAGACACACATGTAAACAGACAGACACACATGTAGAAAGACAGATACACATGTAGATAGACAGACACACATGTAGACTGACAGACACAAATGTAGACAGACAGACACACATGTAGATAGACAGACACACATGTAGACAGACAGACACACATGCAGATAGACAGACAAACATGTAGACAGACAGACACATGTAGACAGATAGACACACATGTAGACAGACAAACATGCATGTAAACAGACAGACAATCATGTAGACAGACACACACACATGTAGACAGATAGACACACACATGTAGATAGACAGACACACATGTAGACAGACAGACACACATGTAGATAGACAGACACACACATGTAGACAGACAGACACACATTTAGACAGACAGACACACATGTAGATAGACAGACAGACATGTAGACGGACAAACACCTATGTAGACAGACACACAAATGTAGACAGACACACACACACATGTAGACAGATAGACATACATGTAGAGAGACAGACACACATGTAGACAGACAGACACACATTTAGACAGACAGACATACATTTAGACAGACAGACATACATGTAGACCGACAGACACACATGTAGACAGACTGACTCATATGTAGACAGACAGACACACATTTAGACAGACAGACATACATGTAGACCGACAGACACACAAGTAGACAGACTGACACACATATAGACAGACAGAAACACATGTAGACAGACACACACACACATGTAGACAGACAGACACACATGTATACAGACAGACATACACACACATGTAGACAGACAGACATACACACACATGTAGACAGACACACACACACATGTAGACAGACAGACACACATGTAGACAGACAGACACACACACACATGTAGACAGACAGACATACATGTAGACAGACTTACATCCTTTTACTCTAATGGATAATGGTTGCATGAATTATAAATTTGATATCTATGGTCAATTTCAAAATGTCTAATCAAAGCTATCATACCCTCTAAACTAGCTCAATATTTGTATTATATATGTTCCTTTAAAAATAAAGTAACGGCTACACCCCTCTAAGGGCACTTTTTTAAGTAGGTTTGTTTTAAGTGGGCGGGGGCGATTTCTCTCAGGTGGGTGGTGATACCCACCCCAAAAATAGTTATAAACCTTCCCACGACATATGAGAAGCTAACACCTGTTAAGGAGAACCAACCGTTCCATCGGTTATGGAGATCTTCCATACAGACAAACAAAGAAACAGAAAGACATCCTGTTACTTTATTATAAGGATAACAACCCCCCCCCCCAACAATTTATTTACTCCTTAATAATAGAAATTAATTTGATTTTAGATAATATTTTCTTGAATCATTACTAAAGACCTTTTTATAACAGACAAACAATCCTAACTTCTGTATCTTTATTTAATATGAATTAAAAGTATTTTGCTTTTTTTTGTTTTATTATAAAAACATTTATTTCATATATGCTTACTAAAATATTTCATAATTTAGATATTATAATTATGAAATTTTCTCCTTTTCTTAATATATTCAATTATAATTAGATTTATCTTAAGTATGAAAAATAAATATGTTATGCTCATAAATAATACAATATCTAAATTTTGAATGTAACATTGAGATTCAAAAATTAACATATACAGTTACTAAAATTTTATAAAAAAATAAATATCATAATAGTAAAGTCACAAGATTCTTTGTTTTTATACTTTCAAGATTATATTACTAAAAAATCATAATTTTTTTTTATACTTTTTAAGTTGTTATGAATGAAATTGATACAATTAGAATTTTGCCCACACAGGATTAAACACACTAACTCTATCCAATGCATATCAAGGCCTAACCTTACCTAACCATGATAAACCTCAACTAACTGAACTTTCCAAATTTACCTAACTAGGTTCCATAAGTTAAATCCTGTGTAGGTACAAATAAGAATAAAATAATCATTAGGAAAGGTGTAGTGGTTTAACTAATAACCAGGACAATATCTTGATATTTTATGTGTAATAAAGTAGACCAATCAGAGTTTCACCCACACAGGATTAAACTCTCTAACTGCATCAAGGCCTAACCATGATAAAATCTAACTAACTAAACCTAACCTTTCCTAATCTACCTAACTAGGTTCATTAAGTTAAATCCTGTGTTGGTGCTAATGAAAATATGATAATAAGAATGTGGTAATCACAAAATGATTTCTGCCAAAAAAAGATAAATGCTTATGAATTCAAAATTACAATATTACAATAATTAAATCATCCATAAAATAATATTACAACAATTAAAACATCTTTAAATATCTCTCATCCTATAATCTTTCTTATCATTGGAATCTGCATAACATTTCTCCTATTTTTTCAAATTTAATTTATGTCAAAAACATCTTAACTATCAAAAACAAATTACATAATACAATAAGTAATAAGAAAGTGTAAAAAGAATAAAATTTCTTTGGGCTTTACTGAAAAAAAATATAGTAATTAAAACATAACTATGTTAAAAACATAACATTTTCTAATTTACCTAACTATGTTCATTAAGTTAAATGTGGATGCAAATAAAAATATCATTAGATTCTGCTTAAAACATAGATACATCATTGTAAATTACACAAATACAATATTACAACAATCAAAACATCTATAAAATATCATTATCCAACATTACTTACTATCATATTCAAAATTAACAAACTTAATTATCCTCCTATTATTAAAAATTCATTATTGATAATAAATATCTTAACTATTATATTTGTTTATCCTTATATATAATATCTAAAATCTTGAAATAATAACTCTGTACAATAAGGAATAAAAAAAGGTTTTTTAAAGTGTACAAAGAATACAATTTTTTGAGCTTTACTATGTAGTATTTGAAACATAACCAAGTAAATATCATAACATTTTCAAATTTACCTAACCAGGTTCATTAAGTTAAATGTGGGTGCAAATAAAAATATCATTAGATTCTGCCTAAAACATAGATACATCATTATGAATTACACAAATACAATATTACAACAATTAAAACATCTATAAAAAAGTCATTATTTAATATCTAACCATACTTGCTATCATATCCAAACTTAACAAACTTAATTATTCTCCTAATCTTTAAGTTTCATTATCAATTATAAATATCTTAACTATCAAAAAAACTATTTTGTATATTATTAACAATATAATATCTAACACTTTTAAATTAAAGTGATTACATAATTCAATAAGAATATAGATTTTTTTTATATAAAGAGAACAAAGTTTAAACTTTTCAAGCTTTGTTGATTTTTATGGTGATTCATCATATACAATTATTACATATTACAAATAAGAAAACATCCATAAAATATCATTATCTACTATTTAACCTTACCTAACCTATCTTCTATGATAGACACTAACTAACTTAAATTATCTCATATTGTATATATTTCTATCATTAGTCAAAAATACTATTTTTGATATCATCATCTCCATTTATCTCTTCTTTCCAGAGCATAGGCCACGCACAATGGTTCTCCATTTATCTTTGAATTGGGCCTCAGTAGAGGCTTCACTGAAAGATGAAAAATTCTTTTTACTCAGTTCTTCAAGGAATTCCCTTCTCCAGGTTGTTTTTGGTCTACCTGGTTTCCTTTTTCCTGTGAAGGGGTCCCAAGTCAAGGCTTGATAGGTTAAATCATCATGCCCTTTCCTTAGAGTGTGCCCCAACCATCTCCATTTTCTCTGTTTTATTGTCAGTTTGATGTCTGACATATCACTGCGCTCTAAAAGCTCAGCATTTGTGATCTTGTTTGGCCAAAAGATCTTGTGGATTCTCCTAAGACATTTGTTGACATATGTCTGAAGCTTGGAGACCACTGCTGTGTTTAGGAACCAAGTTTCGGCCCCATACAGCAAAACAGACCGAACATTTGACTTGAAAAGTCTTAACTTGGTCTTTATGGAGATGTTGTTGGAATTCCAAATTTTGTTCAAGCTGGCAAAGGCTGTTCTAGATTTGTTAATTCTAGCTTTAACATCTGTCAAAGTGCCTCCAGCTTCATCAATTTTACTTCCAAGATACTCAAAGCAGTTAACATCCTCAAGAATTAGGTTTCCAATAGTTATTGGTTCTTGGGAGTTTGCATTTAATCTGAGTATTTTAGTTTTTGGAACATTTATTTCAAGTCCAACTTTCTTGGAAGTTTCAGCTATCATGTTAGTCCTTCTTTGCATTTGACTTCTATTGCTTGTTAACAAAGCAATATTAACAGCAAAGTCCAGATCTCCCAAATATTTGGGATTGCCAAATAACTGCCAGCAAATGCCATCATTGCTTTCAAAGTTCTTCATGATCCAGTCAATGGCAAGGAGGAAAAGTAAGGGAGAGAGAAGGCATCCTTGTCTGACACCTGTTACAATCTCAAAAAAGGTTGATAGTTTACCTTTATACATAACATTTCCACCTCCTTTATGATAGATAGCTTTAATGATATTGATTATCTTTTCTGGAATGCCATAGTGTCGGCAGATTTTCCAGAGTGATTTCCTGTCTAAAGAATCAAATGCTTTTTTGTAGTCAATAAAGTTTACAAAAAGCTCAGAGTTCCATTTGGATTGCTCTATGATGATTCTTAGAGAGGTTATCTGATCAATAGTGGAACGGTTTGGTCTAAATCCAGCCTGATTAGGTCTTAGCTTTTCATTAACCTCCTTCTTTATTCTATTAAGAAGAATCTTACTAAGGATACGGCCAGGTACTGAAAGAAGCATTATCCCTCTGTAGTTTCCACATTGGGTCAAGTCTCCTTTTTTGGCCAGTATTGAGATATGTCCATTTTTCCAATCCTCTGGGCATAACTCATCATTCCATATCTTAGTGATCAAAGGTAGGAATGCCTCAGCAGATGTGTCTAGGTCTGCTTTCATGACCTCAGCTGGGATGTTATCAGGTCCTGCGGCCTTGTTATTTTTCAAACTTTTAATGGCCTCTTTAATTTCCAATATATTTTTAATATAATTAACAATATAACAACTAACACCTAAATCTTAAAATTGAATTACATTATACAATAATTATAATAATAATAAAATAAGCATGACATAAAATGGTTTTATTAAGAATATACCCACACAAGATGAATTCCCTAACTCTATCCATCCTAATCAATTGATTCTGCTTAGAATACACAATTACAATTACAATAAAAAAACATTCATAACTCAATCATTGTTCAATATTTAACATTATTTACTTTGATAGACCCTATCTAACCAAATTCAATTTTTCTCCTATTGTTTAAATTCATAATGATTAAAAATACTATGATTGATATCATTCACAATATAATATCTAACACTTAAATCTTCAAATTGAATTACATTATACAATAAGTAATAAGAATATAAGATTATATAAAGAGTGATATAAAGTTTAAAATTTTTTTGAGCATTCCTGAAAAAAAGATGCCTAAAATAGATTTAAGCTGATGATTTCAAATATACAATTACAATTATTAAAACATTCACAAAAATGCCCTTATTTAATCATTAACCTTACTTACTTTAATAGAAATATCTTAATTGTTTTGAAAAGACTAGGTTGTATATTATTAACAATATGACACTTTACAATTAAATAATTAAATTATACAATAAGTAATTAGAAATCATGATTTTGCATTACTTTGGGCAAGAACTATTGTTAAACATACATTAAAGTAGAAATCTCAAAATATAAAGATCTTAAAAGATATTTCAATTGATAACTAAGGTCTTGAACCTACTCATATTAATGTTTAAAAAAAAACTTTAAAAAATTATATAAAGATATTTATGCAATTGCTTTATTAACATTTATAAATAAGTTTAAGAAATTGAAATATTTATAATTTTACATTAAGAAAAATCATGGTTCTAGATATATACTTAGAAGTAACAAAAAAACAAAAAAAGTCTGAAATTGAGTTTAAAACTTTTGTTTTTTATCAAAGGTTTTGTTGATATGATTGGTTAAACTTTTCAAATAAATGCAAATTGTTTACCAGTTGAAGGAACAATCAGAACTTCTCAGCCAGTTTCTGCAGAGCTTAACTTTCTAAAAATTGAAAATGATTCAATAATAAAAATGTTAATAAATTAAATAGTCAGCTATTTGTTTACTTTGTGAATAATACATCTGTAATGTTAAATTTTGAAAATTTGAATTGCAAACGACCACATTTATATTTTATTTGGATACCTTAGCTTACTAAAAGTAAAGTTCATTGAGTAAATTAATCTAAAAATTGAGGATTAAGAGAGAGCTTCAAGCAAAATGTAGATTATTTTAAAAATTTGGAAAAAATTGTTAGATTTCCAAAAAAAAGTTATAAATTAATCATTTTTTAATATAGTTCCTATCATATAATATTGTGCCTTTAATCTTTTTTTGTAATAGATGGAATTTTTGGAAACATTGAATAAAGTGAGGCATTTCAAATTGACTATGGTCTTTGGAAGTTTAGAGTTAATATAAAAACTAAAATTACCTTTATCTTATTTAGTGAATGCAGATCGGATCTTCTTGATGATGAAGCTGTTGTTGATAAATTGAACAGCCAAGACAACCAGATCATGAAGTCCCAAGACAGATAATCCTAGCCAGAGTCCTAGGCTACTGCCAACATCTATGATATACTTGAACATATCATAGTTTGGCACCTTCTCTGTAACAGTAACTTTCCCATTGAAAGTTAGAAAAGCCCAACTGCCATATTTAGAATCCTCTTCATCTACAAAGTAAGTTTTTTCTTTGCAAGATTGTCTGCATTCTTCTTCAAATCTGATGTTTTTTTTTAAAGAGACCAATTTATTTAAAAAGTTTCTTTTAAGGTCATGCAAAAATTTTCCATAAAATGTGTAGTATTTAGGGTAAGTTTTATTACATTGTTTGTTGTATGACAACCATGGAGGTACACAGCTAATATTATTCTTCTCAAAATTGTTTTGAATTTTATCATCAACACATTTTTTGAATTCCTTTTCAGTCATCGGTTTTTTGTCATTGTTGCAATGATTTCTTTCTTGAATTTTAACATTGATAAAATGCTCTGTCTTTGGCTTCATAAAGATTTCCTTTCCTACATGAGAAGCAGTGTCAGTCATGATAAAGCTCCTGTAGTTTCTGTTTGTGATGAACAACCTGGAATCATCTTTATTTGTATGCCTTAATCTTATTTCTTGTGTATAATCTAGAAGAGAGGTTTCCTTGCAGAATCCATAAGGAGGTATGAATACAGGACTATCTTTAAATTTTCCTCCATATATATCTATACTTCCAACTTTGTCCAAATCAAATACTTGTTCTTTGAGTTCATCAAAAGTAAGATTCAGATGTGAACCCCAAGATGTACAATAAGACCCAGTTGTTTTTTTCAATTTAGCATCTCCCTTAAGCATGTTATCATATTTCCA
This sequence comes from Acartia tonsa, assembly GCF_053477335.1. Classification (NCBI taxonomy): domain Eukaryota; kingdom Metazoa; phylum Arthropoda; class Copepoda; order Calanoida; family Acartiidae; genus Acartia; species Acartia tonsa. The sequence continues at coordinate 742,976 of NC_137274.1, read as the reverse complement.
ATACCCTAATTCCCTAATTCTTGTGATATTGATTTGATTTGTAGGACACACTGTAATTAGAGGCACATCATCATCATCATGATTAATATCTACTAGTCCTGGGTGCATCAAGTTTAGTGTTGCTGTGTGCAACTGGAAACAAAACATGGCAAATGAAATGAGTAGGAGAAGAATTCTCAAAACTTTTAAGATTTTCATTTTGTTTTTAATGTCAAAGTCTATTTTCAAATAAATGTTATTTTTTAGTAATAAGTTGCTTGCTGTATGCACATTAGCAGACTGAAGTAAACTTTCCTATTTCACTATGATTTTATATAAAAATATAATTGAGGCATGTCATATATATGTATACATGGTGATTCAAATAAAACTGCTTTTTCCGTTTTTATGACACAACCAGAAGGAATAAAAAGCATATTTTTGGATTATCCATTGCATGTAAATAGTTTTAGGCAACTTAACTGTCCATTTTGGTCTATTTGGAACAATATTAGAGACATTTATATGAAGATACTTTGTAAAAGATTATTTTACAGCAATGCTTTGAAATAAGATATCTCAAAAAGTATTAGAGCTAGAAAAATGTTAGAGACCCTCTTCAAAAGCTCTAATATCTGTCAATTCAACCTGAGTGTGAACAAATTTGCATGATGATTATGATATACAAAATAAAACAGTAAGGAGGTTAGGTGAAGATACTCTAAAAATAAAAGTAAAATTTGATCACCAAGTGTAATTTTAAAATTTTCTACTATGGGAAGCTACTAATTCAATTTAGGGTAAGCATATTCTGAACTCACCATAAGGTCCCAGTACATCCTGTGTAAACAGTTTCCATAGTTTTTTTCCTAACCTAACATGCCTTTGGGGTGTGTCCTGACTATATATATATTATAAATCAACTTTTTATTGACATTGAGGTACACCTGAACTTGGTCCTACATAAAACCTTTTCTGTTTCATTCACATGGAGCCCGAATTTAAATCTTTTTTTCAATAAGGAGCTTATTATGTGGGGGCAGGTTATGTGTTGTAGAGACTCTATAAGGGATGAAACCTCTAATGCAATGATGTACCAAGCCTGTAATAATCGAAGCTGAACTAAGTGTCACAAAAATCAACCATTTGACGTTATAATAATGAGGGAGATAAAAGGAGAAGTTGGAGAGAAAACCCCTAAAAAAGAGATGGAAAATGCCTCAATTTCATGATGGTAAAAGGCTCATTTCTTAGACACTTTGTCCATCTACGTAATAATCATTATTGACATAAGCTTGTTAAATATTTTCAATGAATTATAAATAGAAGCCTTTCATTGGAAATAAATGGTGTTAAAAAAATAACCAATCGCTTCACTTCTTCAATATAAACCCTACAGTTTTGGTCAAAAGCTCACAAAAAATGACCCCAAAACACTATTGAATTTTGATTTCTACTCACCTCTACTGAGCACTACAGCTCGAGTCCTAGCTCTTGTGGAGATTTTTACCTTACATGGAGATTAAAAATCAACAAGCCGTCTTAAACTAGAAATCTTGCAGTTAAACCCTATATTGCCCATAGTTTTTGATGGGGCAAGTAAATACCTTTCTATAGACACCTTAACTAGGTTTTTAACTCAATCCTAGCCAATTTGGCATACAAAAGACAGACCAATCAAACATTGAGACATGACAATTCTCTCTAGTTCTTGATGTTTGACAGATCTTTCTTTTTGACTTCAAAATTGCTAATATTGTGTTAGAAACCTGGCTAAGGTGTCTATAGACAGGTCTTTACATGCCCCATCAAAAATTCCAAGCATTATGGGGTCTATCAACAAGATTTTAAGTATTTAAGACAGAGCCTCATGTCTCAATGTTTGGTGAGTCTGTCTTTTTGATGCCAAATTGGCAAGGCTTGAGTTAGAAAGGTCTTAATATGCCCCATCAAAAACTCTAAATATTATGGGGTCTAACTACAAGATTTCAAGTACTTCATACAGTTTTTTCTTTTTAAAATAAGACAAAACTGTCTTGATTTTTAATAAAATATGCACTCTCCACGTAGAGTAAATTTTTCCACAATGGAAAGGTCTCGAGTTGTAGTACTCTGGAGAGGTGAGTAAATATCAAAATTCACTTTGTTTTCTTATTGTCATTGCTTGGACATGAATTAGGTCATTTTTTGACCAAAACTGTAGGGTTTATATTGAAAAGAGTGAAGCTTTTGGTTTTTTTATCAACCTTTATAATTAACAGACGTGGAACTCAAAAACAATTATTCAAACCCGTAACCCTGGCTCAACATGGTAGCGCACTTGCTCATTGTCATGGAGGTGATAGGTTTGAATCTTGGCTTAATACTGCATCATAACTAAAGACATTAAAAATAATTACTACTGGTTCTTTATTAGGTGCATGAAATTAATAATTAGAGTACAGGGAATGCATTGGCCCAAAACAGGGGCAAACCTTTAAAAAGCACAGTGAGGACTTCTCAAACATAGGTTGTGTAATCATAGGGTTGGTTGTCTGATGGATGTTTGGACAGAAAAGGAGACATTTGGCTCCCCTTGGTTGTTGGACCATTGTGTTTGAATGTCATGGATAGCATCTCTAAGTGTACCACTTTTTAAAATTTCATTCTTCTGCAAACCCGAAAAAGCTACTTTAGGGGCCTTGAAAAACAAAAACAAAAATCAAAATATAAATACATTTTAATCAAAGTGCGCATTTTATCTCCTAAACCAATGTTTCTTTTATCTTCTGGTAACACAAACCTTTCTCTACGACTGCATATATCCTATATCCTTTGTCAGATATTCCAAAATTTATTTATCAGTGTGTTGCATCAAACTCGGAAGGCGTCGTTTTCTCAAGAGTTATTCAGGTTAATTTTAACACTAACATAATTTTTTTTATTCCTAGCTCTTAAAACTTTTATATGAACGCAAATAAGATATAGTAAATATATCTGTAACGAAATATTGAAAGCCATGTAAAAATAAGTAATAAATCAACCACATTTCCCCCTTTAAATACTTTGCTAAATAAAATTTATATAAAATATTCATTATATATAAAGGATCGATATAGTATAATCCTTTACAGAGAAGCTCTACAAAAGTTTATTACTATTTGGAGAAGGGGTTTATTTTATTTAAAATTTATTTTTACCTTTTCTTATTAAAACTAAATTTGATAGAAGGGGAAATAAATACCTTGTCTGTTATGTACTGTACTTCAGGTATGAGGTGAATGACCTTGAGTCTAGACTTGATTTGACTAGTTGACTGTTCAGAACAAGTGCAACATTATCATTATCAACCCTTTCCCCATCCCACCACAAGTTCCCCTAGAAGCTTCTACGGGAGTATCACTAGTGTTGAAAAAAGTAATTGGTCAAAAAATGTTTAAAATTTTTGCTGTATGAAGTATTTAACATCAATATTAGTAAATTGTTTGCAAAGTAGAGATAACGAACCAAATGTCCTTTCATTATTGATATTAAAATTATGGTACTGCTTAATATAGGTAAAATTTTGAGCAATGTATTTATTCCAATTAGAGATAACTAACCAAATGTCCTATCATTATTGATATTAAAATTATGGTTATACTCACTATAGGTAAACTTTTTGCAATCAATGCATTTATTCCAATTAGAGATAACGACCCAAAATGACCTTTCATTATTGCTATTGAAATTATGGTACTGATTAATACCTGTAGGTAAATTTTTTGCAATCAATGCATTTCTTCCAATTACAAATAATGACCCAATATATACAATCATTATTGTTATTAAAATTATGGTACTGCTCAATATAGGTGGAGTGTTTATGTGGTAGGCCGACAAACAGACTGTCGTTTCCTAGAGCATGCTTCACTCCTAGCCACTCCCGATAAGCAATCAGGTGTTTAATCTCCTCCCAACACATTCCTCAGCAACCCTTTCTATTGTTGGCCGCCAGCCTAGCACGGTCAACACTGCCAGCTGCCAGCGGGGAAAGGGATTGCCCCTCCCCCCTCATGTTCCAGCCAACCTACCCTTTTCCAGGGGACGCCAGCCTTACCCCCACACGGACCTGCCCTTCTGCCTTTCACCTGGACAACATTTCCCCATCATCTCCATACCCATTTTCTACCTAACCCAATATCTGTAATCTGTGTATATAAAGCTATGATTTTATAATGTGTTGTTAGTTCTAAATAAATCTTCAAACTCTAACTACTTGGAGTATTTGTTGATAGAATCACTAGGCTAGGGGCTATTTCGCCAGACTTCGCCAAATAGGGCTTGAATTGCTTCACCCCTATTACATTTACGATGCACTTATTCCAATTAGAGTTAACGATTCAAAATATAATATGATTATTGATATTAAACTTATGGTACTACTCACTATTAGTAAATTGTGCGATGCACTTATTCCAATTAGAGTTAATGGCACAAAATATACAAACACAATTAAAATATTTTTCGGGGGGTGGACTTTTTTTATCAAATTTTTAATACAATTTATAGAGCTGTGACAAAGAACATGGACATTTTTTATGAGAGGAGGGTTATTCTGGATAGTGGTAGTGATTTTCTTATTTTTTTTTTTGGGGAGGGGGGAGTCTTAGGGGAAATCTAATCTATTTTCTAAACTTTGACAACTGACTCTCCCTTTTAGTTATGTATTTTTTAAACAATGATAAATATAAGGCTCTAGGGTGGCGTTGCTACATATATCTTAAGCATAAAACCAGTGCTTGTGTATAGTTTCAAGCAATGATAGTTTTAGTTTATAGTATTTTTCAAAACATACTCAAAATCTTAAACGATGGGTGATTTCGTAGAGAAATGTTACTGTTTTCAATATTTTCAAAATACTAAAATAACCCTAACAATATACAAATTTCCCTATTTATTCAAACGACAGGAAATTGAGACTTCACACCTTTGTTAACATTTTCATACGGATAGAAGGGGTCAACTTATGCTAGATTTGGGATGTATTTGTAAGATACTACATATGTTCACATATCTTTACGGTCAAACATTGTCAGAAAATCATAAAAATTCCGGAAAATATTATCATACGAAGAAGGTTTATGGCCTCACTAGAATTTTATGACTTGGAATAATAAAGATTTGGTGAATAGATTTTTTTTCTATCATCACGCAATCTCGTAGCAAGATAGTTAATCTTAGTTCTTATTGCTAATTTCGCTTGTTTTTTTATTTTCATTTTGGCAGCATTTCATGCTTAATAAACCAACCAATCAAAATTAAAGAAAAAAAGTCTCCAAAGTTGTTATTTGCAACTCTAAATGTGTTAATGTTCGTTTTAGAGCTTTGCTTTTATGTATGTTGTCATCCTTGTCAAATAACATATTACAGAGTAGCTTTGTAACTAAAAATTCAAAAAATCAAAATGTTTAAAAAGGAGTAGCTTTGCTTCCGCTCTGAATGTAACTAAACAAGTATGATAACACCCTTAAAAGCAAAGCTCAGTGAATATAAAGTCAGACAAACAAATATAGAGTTAACAGCGCATTTAATATTAAAAATCATGTTGAACAAATTTTATTATAAATCTAACCAAAAAATAATAAACATTCAAATTCTCAGAGACTCAGTCATACTTACAATTAATATAAACCGCTTTCTAGGATATAGAATGTACAATTATAAGAATGCTTAAATTAAATGAAATAATCAAAATTATCATGCATTTTAAATTTGTTTCGCTTTTATGGATTTTGACAATTTGTGTATTGTAACTTATAAAAAAATTGCTCATTTGTAAACATCATATTCATGACCAACTTCCTATCATAAAGGGGAGGGGGAGGACTATATACTGTTAAAGTTTAATAAATGTATGTCTAAGCTAAGCGAGGTTTTTCTATAATTTGTGTTGGTTCTTGAGACTTGACGCGTCGGTCTGTGCATCATTAATTTAATGTATAGATATTGTATAGATTTAGAAAGCGTTGCAACTATATAATACTTACTTATAATTTTGATTATACTTATACATTTATGCTTATGTTAATGTTTGATTGTACTACCATTTCGCTTTTATGGATGTTGTGATCCTTGTTGATATAATTAAACCTTAAAAATATTCCTCACCCCCCCCCCCCTCCTTCATATTTATATTTGACTTACAACTTTGGATGGAAGAAAATAATACCCTTTAGGATTTAACTTTCACTTGACCTATACTGAACTCCCCCCCCCCCATCTCTTTTAGCAAAAGTTGACCGATGATCATTCATATATATTATACATCATAATAGGGGGAGGGATCTTTTACTTACAACGAGACTTAAATAAATATAAGAAGAGTATAAGTATTTAGAAAAAAATAACATCCTATTATATAAAGAAGTTGGAGTTTTTTGTCTTAAGCTTTAGATTTCAATAACTGCTAAACAGATTGGGTTCTCTATTCTAGGTAAGCTTCACATAATTTTTGTGATGGTTTTATGCTGTTATATTTTCATATTTAAGGTTTACGATGGTTTTAAGCTATTCTTTAGTTCTTTTTTTGCCCCTTCGAATAAAGAGCCTCTAGATGCTAGGGGCGTAGCTGCTAGTATACATATAATAGGATACTAGTTCAGATATTTTTTAAGCTACTGACCCAAAAAAAAACAAAAATAACAACACAGCACAAATTTTGCCGTTGAATGTGTGCGTCTGTTTTGATCTAGCTGAACTTTACAGGTTAGCTTCTAATAGGTAAAACCCTCTCAATATTTTTTAACATTCTTACATAAAGATCATAACAGAAATTCTTTACTGTCCCCAGGGAGGAGGGTGTATTAGACTGTAAATTAAATTGGTACCCAAAGTTTTAAAATTACTTTATTTTATTGGTTGGCGCAAAACTTTGGGTACTTTTATTGTATTTTCATTGGTTGGTTTAAGACTATCAGTGTCCACACTTTTCAACCAATAATCTTAATCTACATATGGGGTAATTTTGTTTATCATTACTGGGGATGTACCAGGGGCATCCAAGCTTATTTTTTTTTTGGGGGGGGGGGGAGGGTAAATATTTTTTTTAATGGGAGGTTATTTTTAACATATGGTTTTGTTTTCAATTCTAAATATACTACAAACTACGCTTGAAGTTAACCAGTATTTCTTGTAAAAAAAAGTAACAGGATGTCTTTATAACTTATTGTTTCTTTGGATCGATATGATTTTAACCCTATTTTATAGGGGGGGGGGGGGGTTGAAAATGTATGAAATCTGAGTACTAAGCTTATTGAACTAGCAGAGTCACGGAGGGAGTGGACATTGGACTGTAAATTATATTAGCTTAAAAACTTTGGGTATAAAATGTATTTATCAACTCTGTGATCGTTGCTTAAAGATTATGTTACAATTTAAAACACAATAAAGTTAAGTGTCCAGACATTTTAAACTTAAATTGTAATCTAATGAGGGGTATTTTTGTTTATCATCAAAGTTCCCTTCCTGGGCCCAGCTGAGTAAACAACTGCAACATGCAACATAAGTATTTTATAATATAGCTCTATAAATATCCAGGGAGGGAGGGGACAATGGGCTGTTCATCTCATTAATCATATATTTGTTGGCTTTACAAATTTGGGGACTTTTATTAAGTTTTGAATTTTGATTGGTTTGTTCATTAAGTTGGGTGTCCAACGTTTCAACCACTATAGTAGTAAAAAAAAGGGTAAATTTGTGTATTAATATTAGCGATGTACATCAATTTATCGGCCATTGTCTTATCAATTTAGATCTCTGATCAATATCCTTGTCAACATGCAATTTTATTGGTTTATATCGACTACAAGAAGAGAAAAATTTAGGTTGCAATATCCCCTCACATTTGTTGGTCGGGATGGAAGGGAAGGGGTAAAGAAGAGGAATGGGGGAGATATAAATTTTAGCCCGCCGAATAGTTCACTTTTTAATAGAACAGGAAAATCTGATGTAATGTCTAAGTAATTATAAATCCATTTTAAAGTCGATACTATCCCAAAAAAGGACCACTGCACTGTTAAGGACATTTGATAATTAATGACACAAGTACTCAACGTTTTATTAATAAGTTTTTTTACTCGTAGGTTAAAAAAATTGAATTGTGATTGGTAGGGTCCGAACTTGTAGTGCCCAATCTTTTTAACCAATGTTTTATATTGTATAGATTTTTATTTATAATTTTTGGTGATGTACATCAATGCAAAGTCCATTTTCTAATCCCCTCAGATTCCTGGGTATGAATCATAGATTATTTGTGTGTGTGTCCATTCCATTTTAGAGGCGCTACTACAACGGAAATATTATTACTAGTGTTACTGTTTGTTTGTACTACTGATTCGCTTTTATGGATGTTGTCATCCTTGTTGATAAACCCTCTGATTTCCTTTATTTGGCTAAAGTTAAACAGAGTTGCCCCCCCCCCCATATCCAATTGAATATGATTTACTACTATTTTCTGCCAAAATAAAGGTAAAAGGTAAAACATGGACAATAATAGTTATTTCTTTCATTGTATTATAAACGGCTTTCCGCGGATATAGAATGTACAATTATAAGATTAAAACCAGTTTTTTTGGCTCCGAGGTGCGGAAGAAAAAAACTAATTCTATATTCTAATCTCCCTCCCCCCCCCCCCCCCATAAAAAAAGTTGCTCTTAAGAATTCATTTGTAGTTCAGGAAGGGAGCAGAGAAAATAAGAACGGCTTGTTTTTTTTCCTATGCCTTGTAAAGTAAATCATATTCAATTGAATATGGGAGGGGGGGGGGTTAAAAAACCCTGTGAACACACCCCACCCCCCATAATCCTATACAATAGGAAGTTTAAATATGAGCATTTATAGAAACAACAAGGATGACAACATCCATAAAAGCAAAGCGCTGAACTGGTAGGACAAACGGACATTAACACTTGTATAGTGTCAAAATTGAATAATCAGATTATAAATGTATAAGAGTCGATGTAAAATTGATTATAGAGTTGCTACGCTTTCTAAATCTTACCTAATTACTGCAGGAATCACTATGCAAAGTTTGAAATCGATAGGACAGTTCTAACATGCCTAAATTAACGAAAAAAGCTATCTGTTACGGACGGACGTACGGAGTGACGGACGGACGTATGGACGGACCAACCCTAATTATAGAAAAGCTTCGCTTTTAAAAATTAACTTTTATGTGAGACAATGTTAGATATACCTTTGTAAGAATGTGTTTCTAAGGACCAATTTTTAAAAGCGAAGCTTTTCTATAATCAAGGCCGCTCCGTCCTTTACTGATATCTCTTATCATAATTTTCTTTTCTATAATTGGGGTTGGTTGCACGTCCGTCCGTCTGTACATCTGGAACTGATAGATTTTTTAGAATTTAGGCATGTTAGTATTGTTCTATTGTACAATTTAGAAAGCATAGCAACTCCAAATATTCACTTATAATTTTGTTTTTACTTAAACATTTATATTCTGATTATTCAGTTATAACAACAGACAAAATACAAGTGTTAATGTTTGTTTGTACTACTATTTTGCTTTTAAGGAAGTTATCATCCTTGTTTTTTATCTCTCATTTTATTCTTAATCCTCTCCCTCTCCCATATGTTGACCCGTTTAAGATGACCCCTTCTTAAGTTACAGTGGAGTATTATCATAAGAACCTCATAAAAAGGAGGGAAATTTTAACTGAAGATAATTTTTTTTTCTGCAGTGCCGCTACTTTACAAATACGAACTGTAAAATTACAAGTCAAACAAGATAAAGTGGTTCTTTGACAATCACTATTTAATCTGGACAACATTTTGCTTCAGTAAACAATGTTTATACTTTATAATGACGTGCATATTAAGTAAATATTAAGTAAAAAAACCTTTCAGTGTTAAAAATCTTATCTATTATACAAATTTTATATCTATTTAAATTTTTTCATGTATATTTCAACAAAAAAAAACTTTAGCTAGAAAATTTTTTTTGTAATATGCGAAGGTTCCGTGATCATATGAACATGCTAATTTATTTGAGAAATCCAATATTTTTTAAAAAACTCAAATTGCCCAATAAAATTAAACGGTCTAGCTAAGTTTTTGAAAGGGATAATTAGTGATTTACAACGATATCCTGGCCGTATGAAAATGTATAGCTATTTCAATATTTATAATATTCCCATTTAACCCCTTTCTTTCACACGTTTAACCCCAGTATGAAAATTAGGGAATTTAGCAATATTTGGCACCAATTTTAATATTTTGAAGCCTTAAATTAGTTTTTGAAACTATTGATATGACTGGTTTCAAGAAATATTCTATTAAATACATTTTAAATATAAACAAGGATGACATCATCCATAAGTAGACAATATTATATTATTTAACGTCATGTAAACAAACAGGAAATCAAAGTATCATAAGGAAAGTGCATGCTAATAAATCAGAATATCTAGAACTATAGTTCAAATGTAAATATGAGAAGTCTAAACATATGTATAAGCAGCACCTGTTTATTGACCAAGGTATTTATGTCGTGCACCTGACATAGCAGTAGTAGGAACCATTTTAGACAGATTTAGTTATGACGTGGTGCTGGTCCGAGATTCGATCCTATCACCTCCCCGACGACAAGCGGATGAGCTATGTATTAAGCCACATATTTATTTTGGTTATTTAGTAGCGAAGTTACTCTATAATTCCAAATGTCCATCTGTTAGTAATAGATTTTCTGTGCCTATTTTTAAAATAGACACCTGAAATTTTCAGGGATTAAATATGTTAACATTCATATTTTCAATTATTATTTCAATTGAATAGTCCCCAGCTAGATTCAAACCTACTTTTTTAAGTTTTTATAATTTTCTCAACTCCTATTCAAGATAGACAGCTTAAATTTTCAGGGATTAAATAAGTTCACATTCTGCATTTTTTATTAAGTTTTATTAAGATTTAGACTTAGAAGGTTTCGTAATCTATTTCAGTTAAATGTTGTTTTTTTTTATAAAACTGCTGTATGGTTCATTTTTTCCAGATATCCATCCATAATTTTTGAGCTTCGCTTCTTATGGATGATGGAATCCTTGTTATAATTGTTATTTTTAAAATATATAAATACTCAGTGTAAGTAAGTTTTCAATAGCAAAGCTACTCTCTTATTTACTTAAATTGCCTGTATGTCAGATTATCCGTGACGCCATTGGGGAAAGAAATTATTAAGATCAAAAGTTAAAATTGATGGTGAGGATTCCCTTTACCAATTTACTATTAGATTAGATGGTTAGTTGTTCTGTCAGTAACGCATCATATTTGTTTTATACAAAGGTTTACCCGTTAGTCCATTTATTTTGTAATGCTTTGCTACTTATGGATGTTGTCATCCTGTTCTATAATAAATTATCCTATTCATCTGGTTTTTCGAGTATTGATTCCTAGTACAACAAAATACAATATCATAATCAAGCCATCTCTATAATTAAATATTAAAAATCAAAATATGTCCCTTTAGTGAAATCTACATTTACACAATTTTACCACAATTTAAGAACAATTTTGTTTATATTTAAAAATTAATGTTCTGCTTATTGCTGTTTGATTGGTCTTTCTTCTGATTTTATAGGTTCGATATTATTATAAATGTTGTCATCCTTGTTTCTTTATGAATTTAGTAATTATCTTTCATAATTTTTCTATTTACAACAAATTAAAAAAACATTTATGTACATTTATAGGAATATTGATTTTAGGTTAAGTAAAAGTGGAGCTTTTCTATAACCATGGATACCTTTATTTGGTAATTTGAATTTTGCTATCATCAGTTCAAATGTTGTATAGTGATTCCTGTAACAATTAGGAACAATTTAGAAAAGGGTAGCAACTCTCTAATCAAGTCCTAAAAAATGTAAGTTTGTCCTTAAACAGTATTCTGTAATTAAACAATATTGCAAAACATTTTGTTTTATTCTATCTATTTCAAGTTCCAACACTTACAATTAATGTTCACTCATCTGATGTTAATTCTGTTCTTATGGATGTTGTCATCCTTGTTTTTTAAGAATACATATATGTGGATAGATATTATGACAGAGGAAAAATATCATTAATTTAGATTGCTAACATGGAACAATGGTCCGTATTTTTATCCAGAATGAGGGGAAGGTTAAATCATTATTTTAGCCCACTGCAAGTTTCACTTTATTAAAGATCTTGACCATATGGTGTAAAATCCATGCAATAATATATCCATTTAATATCCAATTAATTTTATAAATTCGATGCAGAAAAAAACATAATTATTTCATTTTATTATAATATTCGTTTTTAACAGAGAGAGAGGGGACAATAAGCTGTTTATTACACTAGTCCCCAAAGTTTTATAATAATATTTTCTTATCCGTTAGCTTAACAACCAGTATATTACAATTCGTCAATTACACTGTAAACTGGTCTATTATTGGTAATTTGTATTGTATGACGTCATTTTTATATAAGCTGCTTCCACCCTAAAATGAAGTGAATGTTGACATATTCTAATTGAGAACATAATTATGATAAAATGAATTATAAATATATTTTCTTTTATTTAAACATTTTACATTGTTAATTGTAAAATCCTATTATATAGAGTAGTAGGTTTTTTTTTGTCTGTAGCAAAGGATCTCGCTAACCACTGCACTGATATGTTTCTCCTTCTTATATGTCAGGGAAGGTTACCAACTATTTTGTGGAATATCTCTACCTCCCCTAGAGGAATCGTTCTAAGAAAAAAAAATTAACCCCCCCCCCCAAAAAAAAAATTTTTTTTCCAACATATACCTTTTAAACTTTAAATGAAAATGGGGGGGGGGGGCGGGTTGAACACCCCCCCCCCCCCTATTCTTAAGTGCCTTAAAGGCTTTAGGGGCATAGCCGCTAGTAAATATATATAGTGTTTAATTGTAATAAACTAGTGGCTTCACCCCTAGCCTCTGGGGATTTGCCCGATGATAATTAAAAAAAAACAAAAGGAAATAAAATAATTGGAGTTTTTTCGAGAAAAAAAATGAGGGGGATTAATATTTTTTTGGGGGAGATTTTTGGGGGTGTCCCAACCCCCCAACCCCCCCCCCCCAAAAAAAAAAGGCCTAAAATCACCACAGGACCAGTAGGTATATTCCCTGAAGAGTAGAATCCGATTGATTCAGTGGTTACCGAGATCTTAAGGGACAGACAGCCGGACTGACATCATTCTACTTTGTATTATAAATAATAAAGTTTAAATTATAAGTAAAAGACTTTAATGACGTAAGCTTGTTAAAAATATTTTCAATGAATTAATTATGCAAAGAAAGCTTTTTAAATAAAAAAGAATTTATGATAATAGTGTTGCTATTTACAAAAGGTCTACTCTACAAAAGGTCTACTCTACAAAAGGTCTATCAACAAAAGGTCTACTCTACTTAAGGTCTACTCTACAAAAAGTGTACTCTACAAAAGGTCTACTCTACAAAAGGTCTATCAACAAAAGGTCTATCAACAAAAGGTCTACTCAACAAAAGGTCTATCAACAAAAGGTCTACTTTTCAAAAGGTCTAATTTTTGAAGAAAAAATCTACTAACAGTGAATTAAACAATGTAAAAATCCAATTCAATATGGCGATAAAACACATAGGGAAGAAATTCAAAACCGAAATTTATTTCTTGATTAACTTTGTACACAGGCTGAAATTAAGCATTGATAAAATTCAAAGAAACAAGTAAGAATTTTACTATTGATTTCAAACTTTGCATGATGATTTCTATAACAATGAGGTACAAATTAGGAAGTGTACTAACTCTATAATAAGTATGTCCTTAACTGTATCCTGTAATTAAGAATTGTTGCAAGAAATTTATTTACAATTTTGTTTAGACTTATGCTTTAATATTCTGCTTATTAAGTTATGACACTCTACAAGTGTTAATGTTTGTTTGTCTTACGGTTTCAAGGCTTTGCTTGGATATTGTCATACTTTTTTTTCCCAACGCTGTGTGGGGGGATTGGGGCGGTTATGTGTTGTAAAGACGCTTTGAGGGATGACACTCTAATGCAATCTATAATACAAAGTAGAACAATGTTTGTTTGTCTGTCTGTTTGTTTGTAGCAAAGGATCTTGCTAACTGCTGAACTGATCGGGTTCTCCTTTACAGGGTAGCTTCTCATAGGTCCCCGGAAGGTTTATAACTTTTTTCTTGGGGGGTGGGACACCCCCAACCCCCCCCAAAAAATGATAAATACCCCATCCCCCCAAAAAAAATGAAAAATACCCCATCCCCCCCAAAAAAAATTTCTTTTTAAAACTAAAATTACAATAGTGGGGTCGACTACCCACCCCCCAAAGAAAATTTTTTTTCTCCATTTTTCTTTTAAATCTAAAATACGAAAAATTGGTTTGATCAACCCTCTTGGGGCAAAACCCCTAAAGGCTAGGGGCGAAGCCGCTAGTTAATAATAAAGTTTAAATTTACGTAAGCTTGTTATATATATTTTCAATACATTTTAAAAAGAAAACTTATTCAATTAAAAAAAAATTATGTTAACTAAACATTTATAAAAATTAAATGGAAAATTGAATTGAAAAAAATAATTTTATATTTTTTATCAAAAAAGAGGTATAGAGTGAGGGTACAATGGGCTGATTATTACCTAAAGTTTTATAATACATTTTTCTTATTCGTTGGCTTAACAACTTTGGGGACTTTAATGGATTTTGATTAGTTGGTTTATTAAGTTGAGTGTCCAAATATTTCAACCACTCTAATTGTAATCTAATAACAGGGGTAATTTTGTACTTTACAATTAGGGATGTACATTTATTTCTCAGCCATTGTCTTATTACTTTAGATCACTTAGCAGTAAGGACAATACACTTCAGAAAATACCGCGGCTAGGCAGGCCAGGGGGCCGAGCACTGCGGCCATAACCTTTATTAATATTAGAAGCTACTTTTCTTAAGTAAATGTCCTGAAGCTACTTGTCCGGAAGCTACTTTGTCCTGAAGCTACTTTGTCCGAAGCTACTTTGTCCGAAGCTACTTTGTCCAAGATCCAAATGGGGAGGGGAGGGGGGGATAGTATTCCTCTTTCCAAAAAAGTTATATACCTTCCCTGAGGATCTACTGAAAAGGAGAACAATATCAGTTGAGTGGTTTCTGATCTTTTGGTACAAACAAACAGACAGACAGACAAACATCCTTTTACTTTTATATAGGGATAAGGGGCAAAAGTCTGTTCATTTGTCTGATAGTTATGCCCAAGAATATTTTTACACGATGTTTTATGAGGTGGGTTCTTCAAAAATCACGTTTTGCTGAATTAGTCTTATCACTAAATTTTAGTTTTCACAAAGGGAATAGTAGCTTTCACAATATTACATAAAGTTGTGAGTAAGATTCCAGTCAAAGGTGCTTATTAAGTCTAACTGTTCTTAACAAAATGTATAGTATAATTAAACGCATATTAAAAATAGTTTGACCTTATAAGCGCATTTGACAGGAATCTTACTCGCAACTTTATGTAATATTGTGAAAGCTACTTTTCCCTTTATCTATAGATTAAAAGAAAGGTGTCTAAAATGAAAAAAGGTTATTAATAGCTATATTACGTAATTTTGAAGATTTCTATTATGATTTTGGAAGATTTTTTACATAAATAATTTTGGTGCTTGGTTAACATATAATACTTTTTTTTAAAATCCAACTTTGAATTTCGCCGCTAATTGCTTTCTGTGAATGGGTATAGAATAAATGGATTTTTTAAAAACCAATTTTGGTAGCTAATAAGAACCTTAGTTATTTGTTAGTTCATTCATCCATTATCAGGAGAGGGTATGGTGTAAAATAGGTGATTGGGGATATCATTATAATAGCCAGCTGTATGTATTACGTTATTATGTGAAAATATGGTGCAACATCCATAATATATTAGTTTTCCAATATTTTGTTAGAATCTTAAGAACCTATTTTCTCATCCATACAGCATCTCGGGGCTAAAAAAATTGGTTTTAATCTTATGATTGTACATTTTATATCCGCTGAAAGCTGTTTATAATATGATGAAACAAATAACTATTATTCCATTGTTATTTTCTAACCTTTTCTTATATGAATACAAGAAATGTAACTGGAATTTAAAAAGAAAATGCTTTTCACACTTAAAATGAATATTGATTACTTTTTAAAAAAAGGGCATATAGTTTTCACTTCTTCCATAATAGTTTTTGAGTACAGTTCCTTTCATGACAATGCCTCTCAAGGGGCGTTTTGTCCTATTTTCACAGTAGACTTTCCCCTATTTTTAGTTCAAATGTAAATATGAGTAGTCCAAACAGTGTATAGTAATGAGTTGCACCTGTTTTTTGACCAAGACATTCCCCCTCCTCTTACTGTTATTTTAATTTACTATAATAATGATTATTTTCACAGTAGCTTTTCCTCTATTTCTAGTTCAAATTTCTAGGTAGCATTGCATTTTCTATTCATAACAAATAAAAACATTTATTGGAATATTGATTTACAATTTTTAATAGAATAGCTTTTCTATAACAAGGTAGCCGCCCTAAAGAATCAGCTTATAGTGCCTAATAAAAAGTGACGTTATACAATACAAATGGCCAATGATAGGCCAGTATACAGTGTAATTGACTAATGGTAAAATGTGTACTGGCCTAATATTTGTCATTTGAATTGTATGACATAATTTCTAATTAGGCATTACAAGCTGTTTTACCCTAAAATTATGTGAATTATAACATGTTCAAATTAAGAACATAATGAATTATTTTTTAGTAGTTAAGCTACTTTATAATTCATTTTGTCTGTCCGTCAGTCCGTCCATAACACTATGGGCAAAATGTGATTTTCTTGGAGGCTATTGAAGATAGAATTTTTGGCGAAGATTCCCTGTATCAATGATCATCAAGTGAATAATTTATTTTATCTGTCTATGACTGACATTAAAAATATTTTTTATATATGAAAGGTTTTGTGATTTCTAAGAATTATTGCATATTTATCAACTGAACATAATAGTTTTAATGATTTTTAAAAAACATTTTGACAACTTTTTTGTTTATTTTAATCATTTTATTCATCTTATTTTTTTCATATTTCCAGAAGCAGGCATCTAATGGATGTTTCATTGGGGAAAAAATCTATAATTTAATGTCCAGGTAAAAGGATGTGTCCGTCTGTACAATGATGATGAAAACTTTCAGGTTGGCTTAGATTTAATCTATACCTTGGCCTTGGTTCCTCCAGAAGATGTGTTAGCTTTGCCTGGACAGAGATTAGACTGGAATTCTTTGAGCAACATTTTGACGAGGTGCCAGAGGTGGACAGTTATCTACATTATGTAGAATCCATTATCCTGAAGAAAAGATTGGGTGTGCGCAAGAATTCCAGGAACATCTGCACCAGGATTATTAACCAGGAACCTACAACCATCAAATCTGTGAATAGATGGAATAGATGTTCTCCGAATAATATGCTAGTTCATGGCTGAGGATGCCCTTTGCTAGGTCCAAGTTTCAAGAGGAAGTGGTGAGCAAGTCAATCATTCACAATCCAGGACCAAAGAACAGGCTGTCTGCAAGATATGAAAACTTGAGACTCACTCTAGCCATATACAAGAAGGCTAATGTTAAGGAATTCATGTTTGGCATGCGTGGTGATGTATAATGATAGAAGATTGGGCATAATTTGTTAACTAAAATAATCTCTGGAGCAAAAAGCATTATTAACAGTTGAGGCTATTTTCCTTAAGTAAATGTTCAAGATCAATAACAGTAATGCTTATGATTTGTCCCTGGTATAAATTTATTTAGGGAAAATAAATTTCAAAGTTTTTAATTCATTTCAAATGTTTTTTTGTTATTGCTGCTCTATTCAGCTTTTCTGTTAATGTATCAATTTTTGCAAGTATAAATCTTAAATGTCGTCCAACTTGTTAAAATTCTAATTTCTTCATTTTAGAGAAGCTTTATATAGATCCCAAAATATTTAAGGCTATTTTATTTTTAAGATCTAATTTATTTTTAAACTTATCCCTTCCCTATATGCTAGGGGCACAGTCCCTAGTATATACCTAAAGACCTGTTTACATTTTAATAATTGATTAAGGATATGATTCCATTTTAATATTGTTCACTATCTTCCCAGGAATACTCATTTTTTTTAGAAATATGACTAACTGGATTCCTATAATACTTTTAGAGTTGCAACACTTTATTGTAAAGTAGCTGCTGCGCCACCAGAGTCTAGGGCCTCTGATTTATGAAAATGTAGGGATGTGCAGAAAAACAGTCTAAAACCATTCTATAACTTAATTCTAAAAAAAGAATCTCCTAAACCAAGAAATGGACGTATCTCTTAAATAGATAACCCAATCAGTCAGCAGTTAGAGAGATCCTTCAGTACAGACAAACAAAGAAACAGACAGACATCCTGTTACTTTATTATAAGTATAATTATTCAGCTAGAATTTCTCCCCCCCCCCTCTCCATCCAACAATTTATTTACTCCCTAATAATTAAAATTGATTTGGTTTTGGATAATGTTTTCTTGAATCATTACTACAGACCTTTTTTTAACAGATAAACAATCCTAACCTTGTTATCTATCTATCATTTTTTAATATGAATTAAAAATATTTTGCTTTTTTTTGTTTTATTATAAAAAAAACATTAATTACATTTATATTTTGCTGTAATAAAATATTTCAAAATTTAGATATATAGATGTAAAATTTTCTCCTATTTTTAATTTAATGAATTGAATTAAAATTAGATTTATCTCAATTGTCCAAAAATAAATATGCTAAACAATTTAAAAATACAAAAATTGAGATTTAAAAACAAATATATTATAATTATACAGTTACTAGGATTTTATAAAGTCAAATGTTTCTTTGTTTCTTTTCTCACAAGATTATATCACCAAGTAATAATAAAATTTGTAATACTTGTTGTGAATGAAATTGGTACAATTAGAATTTTACCCACACAGGCTTAATCTTCCTAACTCTATCCAATGCATATCCATGCCTAACCTAACCTAACCATGATGAACCTCAACTAACTAAACTTTCCTAATTTACCTAACTAGACTCATAAGTTTAATCCTGTGTGGGTGCTAATAATCCTTATTTAATATCCAACTTCATTGTTAACTTTCAAAACTTAAATGTTGTTAAAAATATCTTTACTATCACAAGAATGCATTTTCTAATTTACCTAACTAGGTTCATTAAGTTAAATGTGGATGCAAATAAAATAATCATTAGATTCTGTCTAAAACATAGTTTCATCATTATGAATTACAAAAATACAATATTACAACAATCAAAACATTTATTTAATATCCAACCTCATATTCTAACTTACTAAACTTAAGTGTTCTCCTATTGTAAAAAAATATCTTTACTGAAAAAAATGTAGTAATTGAAACATAACCAAGTAAATAACATAACATTTTCTAATTTACCTAACTAGGTTAAATAAGTTAAATGTGGATGCAAATAAAAATATCAATAGAATCTGCCTAAAGCATAGATACATCATTAAGAATTACACAAGTACAATATTACAAATCAAAACATTAATAAATCTATCATTATTTAATACTCAACCTTACTTGCCATCATAGACCCTAACTAACCAATCATAACTTTTCTCAAAAATGTTTTCTCTCAAAGCTAAAAAGTGATTACATTGTACAATAAGTAATAAGAATATAAAGAGTGCAAAGCTTTACTGAAAAAAATCATTGGCTAAAAATAGATTTATGCTGATGATCCAACATATACAATTACAATAATAAAAACATTCACAAAAATGCCCTTATTTAATCATCAACATTTCATAATTTCTAAAAAATTACTATTTTGTATAATAATAACATCATGAACTGAGATTTTCTATTCCTAATACAATAAGTACCTAATAGGAAGTAAAACTAAATACAAAGTCTAAAATTTCATTGGGCTTTATTGAAAAAAACAATAATTATAATACTTTATGTTTAAAAATTCATTAACTTAAATACTAAAAAAATATGGAAATCATTGAATTCTGCTTAAAGATTAAAAATATGTTTACAATTTCAAAAAAAAAAGAATATAATTACACATATGCAAATACAATATTACAAACATAGAAACATCTATAAATCTGCCATTGCAGGAATTTGAACCTTCGAAACCAAAACTAAAATTTTCTTATATATTCAGAATTTCAATCAATAGAAATATCTTAATTATCCAAAATAAACAAACTATTTTGTATATCATTGACACTAAGATAATTTTAAATCATATTATTAAATAAGAATATAAGTTACTGTAAATATCATAAATATACAATTATAAAAAAAAATTGAACAATGAGAAAATTTCTATTTAGCACTCAAATCCTTTTCAAAAAGGAAAAATTCAATTTTGCATAACTTTAAGCATGAACTTATATTAAACATACATTAAAGTAGAAATCTCAAAATATAAAGATAACAAAAGATTGCAATTGATAACTAAGGTCTTGAACCTGCTTCTAATAATGTTTTAAAAAAAAACTTTTAAAATTCACTATACATTATATAAAAAGATATTTATACAATTGCTTTCTTAACATTTTTAAATAAGTTTAAGAAATTCAAATAGTTATAATTTTACATTTAGGAAAATCATGGTTCTAGATAAATATTTAGAAGTAACAACAAACAAAAAATATTTGATTTCTTTTTTAAATTGTCTTTTATCAAAGGTTCTGTTGACATGACCTTTTAAACCTTTTAAATAAATGCAAATTTGTTACCAGTTGAAGGAGCTATTGGAACTTTTCAGCACGTTTCTGGATTGCAACAGTGTCTAAAAATTGAAAAATATAAAAGTGTAAAAATCAAATATATCAGCTATTTGTCCACTTTATGAATATTATATGTG
Organism: Acartia tonsa; assembly: GCF_053477335.1. NCBI lineage: Eukaryota > Metazoa > Arthropoda > Copepoda > Calanoida > Acartiidae > Acartia > Acartia tonsa. The sequence continues at coordinate 722,054 of NC_137274.1, read as the reverse complement.
TAATGATATGGTTGTTTAAATTTTGAATAACAAAAAAACATATACTTGATTTGGAAACCTTAGCTTACTAATAGTAAAGATCTTTGAGTATTTAAAGCTAAAAATTGAGGTTAGGAGAGAGCTTCAAGCATGGGGTAAATTATTTTAAAATTTGATTATAAAGCATAATATAGTTCCAAACATTTGTAAGAATATTCCACCTTTCATTGGTAGAATCTTTGACCATAAGTTTTTTTTAATTAAAAAGAATATTTGAAAACATTGTATAATATAAGATATTTCAAGGTAACTAATGCCTTTGGATTTTTAGAGTTAATAGGAAGACAAAAAATACCTTTATCTTATTTAGTGACTGCAGATCTGATCTTCTTGATGATGAAGCTGTTGTTGACAAACTGAACAGTCCAGACAACCAGATCATGAAGTCCCAGGACAGACAGTCCTAACCAGAGTCCTAGGCTGCTGCCAACATCTATGATATACTTGAACATATCATAGTTTGGCACTTTCTCTGTAACAATAACTTTCTGATTGAAGGTAAGAACTGCCACACTTAAACTAGATTCCTTTGATCCCTTTTCATTAACAACATAAACTGTTTCTTTACAAGATTGTCTGCATTCCTCTTCTAACTGGATATTACTCAATATTCCCACCATGTCTATATATTTTTTTTTAAAGTCTTCCCAAAATTTGCCATAAAATGTTTTGTAGAATACAGGGTAAGTCTGGTTACATTGTTTGTTGTAGGACAACCATGGTGGAATACAACTAATATTATTCTTCTCAAATTCCTTTTGAATTTTATCATCAACACAATTCTTATAATCTTCCTCTGACATTGGCTTTTCATCACTCTTACAGAATGATTTAATGTTAATTTTAACATTGATGAAATGTTCTGTCTTTGGTTTCATAAAGATTTCCTTTCCCAAATGAGAAGCAACATCCAACATGATAAAGCTCCTGTAGTTCCTGTCTGTTATGAACACCCTGGCATTGTCTGGATTATAATGCCTTAATTCTATTTCTTGTGTATAATTTAAAGATGAAATCTCTCTGCACAATCCATAGGCAGGTATAAATACAAGACTATCCTTAAATTTTCCATTACTTATATATATGTGTTCAACTTTGTCCAAATCATATATTTGTTCTTTCAGCTCATCAAAAGTAAGATTCAGATGTCCACCCCAAGACATACACCAATTTGTTTCATTACATTTAGCCTTTCCCAGAAGCATGTAATCATAACTCCAATAACCTAGTTCATTCAGTCTTGTGAGATTAGTCTGATTAGTAGGACATACTGTGATAACAGGCAAGTCATCATCAGTGATATCTCTTTCATGATTAATATCTACTAGTCCCGGGTTCATCAAGTTTATTGTGGCAATGTTTAGCTGGTAGCAAAACATGACAAAGGAAATTATAAAGACAAGACATTTGAGGATTTTCAGAAGATCCATTGCTAAACTTAGAAAGCTGGGATTAAAATTGAAATTAGGAGAACAAACTTGGAGGTTGGTGTCTGCTTGTTTAGGGACAGATATTTCAAAATGGCAAGGAAAGATTCTCAACCAGCAGCAAACCTGTCTTTTACAGTTTATTTGTTAGTTATATGTTTATACATTTTTCTTTGTAACTATTGTATGTGAATGTTGATAAACCTTACTCCTAAAAGTCTGAAGGCCTAATGTAACATTTCCTGGGTAGGCCTTAGATTATATGTAAGTATTTTCCATAGAGACATATTAATGTTTATAGTTACATACGTACCTTGGTATAATATCAGGGTTATGACAGAAAATTTCTTTAACTTTAAAAATAAAAATTTAATTAAACAAAATATTATTCATGTATATTAAATAAGCTGAAAGAAGGGAGTTTATCTAAATCTATATCTATAATGGAACTCTACCATCATAATTAAATTAATGATGATAACTCTATAGGGCTTGGTATCTCTTGGGGTCACGCAACCTGAAAAATACTCCACCTATGATTGCAGTGTAAATCTTCCATTTGCCCATCAGACAACCAACCCTTTGATTTCATGACTTTTTTCTGAGAAATTCTAACTGAACATGACAATGAGTTGCACCTTTTATGGGCCAAGGCATTCCCCTTACTCTAACTATTTATGCTGCATACCTTACATGTCAGCAGTAGGAACCATTGTAACGTCTTTAGTTATGACGCTGTGTCCGGCTGAGATTTGAACCAATCACCTTCCTGACAATTTGCCATTGTTTATGTGTCATGGATAGTTTTTAGTTTCAGAAAAAAAACCTATAAGAAGGTCAAGCAGTTATCAAGCTCCTTTGATTCAAAAACACAAAAATACAGACATCTTGTTGCCTTATATTATAAAGCATTTATGACTCTAGAGGCTTCCATGGGCACTTATGCCTATAGGGTTCACAGTGAAGGAGACCCATATCGGTTCAGTGTTTATCAATCTAATCAAAATCTGGATAGGAATAAAAAATATTTGTGTAAATATTATAACTAAGGTCTATTGGTGGCAGTATTTCTATTTAAAGATTTATCATTTTTAAAAATCTTAAATTATATGATAATGAGAAAGTTAAGTTCTTCACAACCCTATATTTTTTTTTGTAAAAGTTTACTTTAATTATGAACTAACACTTCAAAATTTGTTTAACTAATGAAAAATTCTTTACTAATTCTAGTTATAACATTGATATTACATTTTTTGGTTGATAAGTCGAACATGTATTTCACATGCACAATTAGTATTTTATCATTTAGTAGAAAGTTTAGGTCATGTATGATTGGTTACCATTAATAAGATCAGGTTCCCCTGCCAGGTAATTTGGATATAAGACTTTGTTTGTAGGTCCAGCCTAAGAATACTTCTTATATAACCAGTTAGTGAAAATTAAAGGCATTAGTTAAATTAGAAATGCTAGAACTTGATTGTACAATCTAAATCTTTTAATTGATCCATAAGCTGTGAATATTTTGTAAATAATATGAAAGTATTTTGTTGTCCCCAACTATTTTCACTTTTGTTGGTTGGACACTTTATTTATTTAATTAAGATCCCGATAAGTTGGCTGGGAAGGAGAAAGGGGGGTTGGGGAAGAGGTCACATGCCCTTTTCAATATTAAAGTAAAGGAATAGAGGGTTGTGAGCTATATGTAACTCTCCCTACAGAGTGAGGACCTGATTGGGTCTTTAATGCTCTGATAGCTTCAAGAATGATAACATTGGCTGGCTTTTACAAGAGAACAACAGACAAAGTATACACAAAAGTTTTCACACTAATCTGGAAAATGTCTTATACATCACAATTAATTAAGTTAGTATAGTTTTGAATGATTAATAATGATAGTATTAAAACTTCATAAGAGTTTGGCCAGAAAATGTATTTATCCCTTTCCACAGCTGATTTGAGAAAGCAAATACATTTTTTTTGTCAGATAACATTTGGGGCAAGAAGTTGTTTGGAATATACATCTATACTTACATGTTTATTTTTTGAATAGTGAGCTTAGTTACAAGGATGATATCATTATTAAGTTAAAAATAAATATAAATGTATGAGAGACAATTATAAATCATACATAGATATCACATTATTAAAAATGATAAAAAAAGCAAAATTTAGATAATTGTCAATTTATTTCAGAACTTAACTGATCTTAAGATTATTAAAAGATCTTTTAATATTATTATCTACAAAATTTTAAATTAGAATTAAGTAAACAAATCAACTGATATACTTGTTATAGAAAAGTTTTAAAACAGCATTGTGTCATAAAATTAAAATGTTTCATAAGTCAAATAGTCTTTCACGTGGCTAAAAGTTTGATAAAATTAAGGTCACATGTTATTTGAAAAACTCTTAAGCTTTGTTGTAAGGTAATGACTTGACAAACAAAATGTTTAATTTATGGGTGGAGACAAGCTACCAATCTATTGTTAATAAATTAATGAAAACTTTATACAACATTTCATTCAACTTTAGGTTAAATTAAAAATATTCTTTTTCATAATTTTGTTAATGGGATTTCAACTTAGATATATAAAAATGTATGTGTTTTGTATGCATAAAAGCTCATTTTCTTAACATAGGGCTGTAAAGATCCAAAGATTTTGTTTTACTTCAGAAGTTCACAACATCTCAATTAGGAATCATGTGAAACCATACTGGGCTAAACCCTGCAGGCTCAACACATCCCTGTAGCCAAATTACATTAACCTAACTTAGGGTAAACTAGTGATAAGATTCCTTTTGCCTTGAAAGCTCCATTAACCTTTTCATTCATTAATTTTAAAAAGCTGGAAAGTTTAAAGGCTCATGTGCTAAGAATTAAATTCTGATATCTTTTGATGAATTTTTATCAAAAATACCATTTCATAATGAAATTTTCTGTATAAGATTTGGCTAAAGATGACTAGAACTGTCAGGAAGATAAAGTTTATGGCCCAGTTAACCAAAGAGTTTTAAAGGTTGACCTCTTTTTTCTGGAGGTCAACCTAAAGAGGTACTGCCAACAAATATTTTATAAAATTGGTCGACCTAAAACTTCTAAAGGTCAACTTAAAGATAGATAGATAGATAGATAGATAGATAGATAGATAGATAGATAGATAGATAGATAGATAGATAGATAGATAGATAGATAGATAGATAGATAGATAGATAGATAGATAGATAGATAGATAGATAGATAGATAGATAGATTGTGAGACCAACGAATAAGAAGACATTATTATAAAACTATGGGGACTAGTGTAATAAATAGCCCATTGTCCCTCCCCTCCCGTTATGCAATCACAAAAATATGAATAACCAAACTTACAGAGTTGGTTTGAGAGCTGATGTTCAGTGTCACAAAGAATAAATATGTATCTAGGTAGAAAAACACAGAGAGAGAGAGGGGACAATGGGATGTTTATTAAACTAGTCCCCAAAGTTTTATTTGTTTGCTTAACAACCTTGGGGATCTTTGTTAAGTTTTTATTGGTTGTTTCATTAAGTTGAGTGTGTTTCAAACACTAATTTAAACCTACAGGTTATTATCATCATTGGGGATGTATATTAATTTATCGGCCATTGTCTATTGTATTTTTGATCAAGTAATTTTTATACTGGATGCTCATTGGATAAAGAGAATCTACACAAAAAATTTTCATAGCAGTGAAACTTTTTAGGTTATAATAAAAACATTAGTATTATTAAAATTCTCTCATTTAGTTTTAATAATATAAAAAGTTAATTCTATTTCACAATCCCTCAAAGTAGCTAGTAGTAGCCAGGTACATAACCCCCCCCCCCCCCCTAGATAGACAAATAAACAGACAGACTTACAGACTGACATATATACAGATAGATATATAGATAGATAGATAAACATATAGAAAGATAGACAGACATACAGACCTATAGATAGATAGATAGACATACATATAGATAGATATATAGATAGATAGACAGATAGACAGACAGACAGACACATAGATAGATATACAGATAGTTAGAAAGACAGATAGAAAGATAGACATACACACACACAGACAGACATATAGATAGATATATAGATAGACAGACATACAGACATATAGATAGATAGATTGACATACATATAGATAGATAGACAGATAGACAGACAGACAGATAGATAGATATACAGATAGTTAAATAGACAGAAATTATAGTAGTAGCCAGGTACATAAAACCTCCCCCCCTCCCTTAATATAGAAATCTGAAATAAATGAGGGGTAATTATTTTTTTAGGTCAGGTTGGGTTTAGATTATTATTTTTGGTACTGGGTAGTCCTGAAGGTTTAAAGCCATGCAATGCAGTTAATACACCCTAAAATTAATCTATTTAAAGGGGGGAGGGTGGGGGTGAATTTCTGTTTGTTTGTTGATTATTATTTTAGATTAGGTTATATTTAATACATTTCATATCTTAATCTATATAAAAATAATTTGGGTTGGTAGTTTTTTTTGCTCCATAGGCCATATGAGGAAAATTATGAAAAGGCCTTGTATGCAGGGATCTAAAGGGATAAGACAATGGCCTATAAATTGATGTACACCCTCAATGATAATACACAAAACTACCCATCTGTAGATTAAAATTTGTGGTTGAAACGTTTAAACACTATACTTATTAAACCATCCAATCAAATTTCTGTAAAAGTCCCTAAGGTTGTTACTCCAACGAATTAAAAAACTTTATTAAAACTTTTGAGACTTGTGTAATAATCCACCCATTGTCCCCCCCCTCTCTCTGCCTTGAATGTTTGGGTAAACTTTATACTTTATTTGTCAAATCAATATCTGTACAATACTAAGCATACATTATGCTTAATTAAATTTTCATTTACGCAGTTAAATTTTAGTTATCAACCCTTAACCGTTAAGGGAGGGGGGAGGTAAAATACACCCTCCTCTCTGGGGAAGTGGATACCACACTTTCAATTTAAAAAAAAAAAAATCTAAAATTTTTATAGAGGGGTCATTTTTTTTTGTATGGGCAATTTATCTTGGAAGGGTGGTGGTATCCTCCCCTCTTCACAGGACCTATGAGTAAAGGAGAACCATATTTCAGAGGTACAGACAGAAAGTCACATATAGACAGATATCATGGTACTTTTATATCTATACGCCTCTAGAGGCCTCTAGTGGCACTATAAATATTTTTAAAAATAATATGTAACTATTCTATGTTGCGTTCAAGTCTCTGCGATACCTATGTTGCGATTTTTTGTGATTTCTCTTTAGAGGGTGGTGGTACCCTCCACACAAAATAGTTTTAAACCTTCCCGGGATCTATGAGAAACTACCCTGTTAAGAAGATTTTTGGTACAGACAAACACACATCCTGTTACTTTATTATAATAAAATTTAAATTTGCAACTATTAGACAATAATAGTTATGTCTTGCAACGTATTATAGACAGGTTTCCGCGGATAAAAAACTGATTTTAATCTTATGATTGTACATTTTTATAAGTGTAGAAAACTGGCTGTAATACGATGCAAGACATAATTTTGGTATGGATGAGAACCAGTTCTAATCCACCTGATATTAATCGGTTTCAAATGAATATGAAAAATATTTTATCTTCATTTCAGGTATATATTCAAATTTATCTTTGCAAGACAAAAAATCTGAATTCATAAAAAAACACTTTCCTGAAGCACAAAAAACTCCAAAGCCCCCTTATTTTTAAACAAGGATGACAACATCCATAAAAATAATCTGAATAAAAATGTATGATATTTAATTGAATCAAAATTATAAGTAAATTTGTTGAGAAACTTAAATAAATGCGGGATAATTTTTAAGGACATACTTACATACAAGTTAATAAGCGCATTGGACTGCAAGCCTAGCCACACTTTTACAGAATATTGAAATAGCTAATATTCACTTTATGCTATAAACAAGGTGGAGACCCGAGCTGGATCTTTAAATCATTTCAATGGTGCGCCAAATCGGGGTGAGCCAACTTTCCACCAATGAGAGCACAGCATTTTACGAAATGCAGCGCTGTGATTGGCTGAAATTTGGAGCACCATTGAAATGATTTAAAGATCCAGCTCCGTGTTCTGTGCATGCTGAGAACTTGGAGGGAAAGCACTACACATTCAAAATCCTATGAAAATTAATGTATAAATAAGTTCTTTGAATAAAGTATAACATCTTTTAGGTAAAACAGACCAAAGACGTTAAAAATGGTACCTACCTGCTCTGTTCGGCACAGGACATAAAAGAGTTAGAGTAGGAGGAATGCCTTGGCCCCAAACAGGCGCAACTCATTACCATGCACAGTTAGGATCTCCAGACAAAGATCGTGCAATCAAAGGGTTGGTTGTCTGTAATGTACTGTACCACGGGTATGAGGTGAAGGACCAAGAGTCTGGCCTTGAGTTGACAAGTTGACTGTTCAGTCCAGGTGCAACTCACCCACACGACATTAACATTAGGTAAAACAGAATGAAAACATCCATAAAAGCGAAGCTTTGAAATAGTATGACAGACAAACATTAACTCTTGTAGAGTGTAAGAATTAAATAATCAGAATATAAATGTATAAATTTTTACAAATTGTAAATTCTTTTTTTGCAAAATGTCTTAAACACAGAATACAGACATACTGAGTTTTTAGGACTTGATTATAGAGATGCTGTGCTTATAATATTGTACCTTATTGAAATAGGAATCAAAAATCCAAAAAATCATATCAATTGGATGATTATATCACATAAAAGTTTAAAATAAACATGTTTAAAGAGGACGTACGGACATTCTGGTAACGATTATAGAGTTGCTACACTTTCTAAATCGATAGGATAATTCTATCATGCCTAAGTGAACAAAAAAAGCTATCTGTTCTGGACAAACGGATCAACCCTAATTATAGAAAGCTTTGCTTTTAAAAATTTATACATAAATTATAAATTAAATTAGTTCCAGGAACTGATTAAAAAAATATTTTTTTTATAAATGTAACGTCCACAACTAAACATCAAATAAGACCAACAAAAAATCCTCATACAATGGAGGGAGGGGTAAATGGGCTGTTATTACACTATTCCCCAAAGTTTTTAAATAACATTTTTTTATTTATTAGCTAACAACTCCGAACTTGAATTTTAATTGTTTTTTCATATAGAGTAGTGTCAAAACGTTTCTACCACTAATTGTCATTTGCAGAAGGGGTAATTTTTATCATCAAAGGGGATACATGTACATCAATTTCAAGGCCAATAACTGGTCGGTATAGCGGTTAGCAAGATCCTTTGGTACAAACATACAAACACAGAAACGGACAGACAAAGAGATAGACAGATAACTAGATAGAAAATCATACAACTTCTATAGAAATTTGCAGAATAAGGGAAGATATCAAAGTAAAAGAATAGTTATTTCTCGCATCATATTATAAACAGCTTTCCGCAGATATAAAATGTACAATTATAAGATTAAAACCAGTTTTTTAAGCCTTGAGAGACTGAAGGCACTGGCTAAAAAAATAGTTTTAAAATGATACATTTTTATATATAAATCTGGATATAATATGATGTTAGACATAGTTTTATTCGTATGGATGAAAACCAGTTCCTATCCACCGGATTTAAATGAATAGGAGAAAGAGAGTTAAATGATAAAAGTGAAAGTGAAGTATATATTTGTAGTTATTGAATGAAGGTCAGCCCAGCTGTAGATAATTGTAATGTTTTGATTTGCATAAAATTTGCTGCACCTTGGCATAAGATATGACTGCAGCTGTAAACCTCTGATCAAATTTTGTTCTTCTTATGTTTAATTTAACAAAACTTCTAGCTAGTTTTGAAATTGCTAATAGAATACAACCTATTTTTTTCTAATCTTAATAAAGAATACCTAAAAATATTGTTGTTTATAATTTTAAAACAGTTATTATTATATTGGATAGACGAGAAAAAAAAAATCTTTCTAGTTCAATGGAGGCAAAAAGTCCAGGAATAAAGGGGATAATCTGTTTATTACACTAGTCCCCAAAGTTTTATGAAACTGTTTTCTTATTCCTTTGCTTTATTACTTTGGGGACCTTTATTGATTTTGTTTTGTCGGTTCCTTAAATTTCATTAAGTCAATCATTAGGGATGATGCAAGTACAATGTACATCAATTTATTGGCCATTGTCTTATAACTTTAGATCCCTGGAATTAGTCACCCAACCTCCACCAACATGAAGGAAAAAAACCTTATTAGACAACCTTAATGACATCTCAAAAAAATGAACATATTTTAGTCATTCTTATAATTAAAACATTAAAACATAATTTGTACTAAAAACATAAAAAAATGCATAAACTTTGTACAGTGAAATGTTGAAAAACTCTAGAAGTAAATAATAAACCCAACAGTTTGTTTAATCAAAGGGGGGTAATTATTATTGAAATAACTTTTCTCGTATTAATTCGAATCCGGTGGATAGGAACCGGTTCTCATCCATACAAAAAAAAATATGTCTAGCATCGTATTATATCCAGATTTCTACAAATATAAAAATGTACAATCATAAGATTAAAACCAGTTTTTTAGCCCGTGCCTTCGGCATCTCGTGGCTAAAAAAAAACTGGTTTTAATCTTATAATTGTACATTCTGTATCCACAGAAAGCCGTTTATAATACGATGAAAGAAAAAACTATTCCTATATCGCTTCATAATAAATTATTATCCGGATAAATTATCATCAATTATGATTTCTACCATATTATGATTATTGGTTATTTGCTTGTCAGTCATTACCACTTTAACCCTTAACGGTCAGGGGGGGGGGGGCGTTGAACGCCCCCCCATCCGGTTTTTTCTATCTCATTTTCTGTGTGTGAAAGATAAAGAGCCCAAACTGCTTGACTTTTTAAGTGTGGATATGAGACATAACAGAGAGTTGAAATTTTTTGAATATCTCCATCCTGGCGGGCACAGAATGCCAGCAAACCTGGCAGGGTCATCAAGGTAAAAAGCAAAAATATTTTTTTGACTAAAACAAAGCATTTTATCTTACCAAAATACTAAAGTATCCTCTAGTAGTACATACTTATATTAAATTCAGGTGTTCAAGTCAATTTTAGGTTCGAGGTATGATCTTGCAGGTCCTGATCCTCCAGGTCTCCAGAAATCTTTTAAAGGCTCCTGTGGTCGCAATTTTTGACTTAGAGACTTCAAATTTCAAACTTAAGCTTTTCTTATATGTCTACATAACGTATTAAAATTTCATAAAGATCCGCCGCCGTTTTCCCGCCGACTGCGGCGGCTGGAAGCTGCCAAGTACAGCTGCGACCGCTGAATTTTATATTTTGATATTTCAAATATAAAATTTACATAAAGATAAACATTTTCTGCAAAAAAAATTTTATTCTAGCTTCAAAAATAAAAAAATTACAGCCGTTTGAAATTTTTAAGTAAAAAAGGACCTAAAAACAAAGGTTGTTAAATAAAAAGGTGAAGGAAGCGAAAATTGACCTTGACTTACTTAAGGTCGGAAATTCATCATAACACAGGACTTGCACAAAATTTTTAGCCCTCTAGCTCTAATAGGAACTGAGATAATAAGGGGGGGCTGTTTTGTAGATTTTAGGATGTTCTGAGTAAAATTGAACATAAAAATTTCTTTCTTTTTGTAATTATTTAATTTCGTCCATAAAGGGCAAATTTGAAACATTAACTTAAAATTTTTATTTCTAGCTTAAAATATGTAAAATTAGCATAGAAATTACGTTAGTATTTGTATAAAAAAAAACAATAATAAATAGATAAATAAATGTGCTGTACACATTTGTTTACAAATTGGACCAGTTTTAGTCTGAAACATTTACTATAAAAGCATAGAGCATTCAGATTAGAATTGTAGTCTGACCAGTAAAGTCCTAGTAGTAACACTAGGCACAAACCCACAGCTACCAAGTTCAAAAGCTTGGTTAGGTAAGTCCTTTCATAATAAAGGCTTGGAAGCCAGCTTTATTTATTTGTTTTACTTTTGTTACTTTTACTCTTGTACATAGAGTATTTAAGTGATAGACTTTATTTAATTTTTATTTATTTATTTCTTTGTATTCATGTACATAGAGTACAAAGGAAGAAGATAAAGATCTTACTGCTATCATTCATAGACAATTTAACCCTTACAGATCGGGGGGGGGGGGGGCTCAAAGAGCCCCCCCCTCTAGTTTTTTCAATCTCATTTTTTTTGTAGGTAAGATGGTGAGCTGTAACTTCATGACTTTTTAAGTTTAGTAATTATACGTCGGCAAGAGTTGATTTTATTAGGATATCTGGTCTGTGTCGGTCGTGGTGTCTGGTCAAAGTCGGTTGGGTAGCAAAAAAAATTAGAAAAAATTCTAAATAAATCTTAATTTCTACATTATGACTTTTGTGTATAAGGTAGAAACCTAAAATTTTTTTGGTGAATACTTAGATATCAATGACCATCTGAGAAAAGTGGTGTTATGACCGTTTGACCGCTCCCTGACCGACTTTATGACCGATTTTTGTCCGGCTTTTACTACAGACATATATCATGAATATCGTGGCTTCTATTACAGCTAGAGACCTATAATTTTTTTTGGTAAATCCTTGAGCAATAATAAACAGATAAAAATATTAATTTGCGCCGCCAACCGCCGTTTTACCGCCGTAACCGCCGAAAATGGCGGTTTCCGTTATTTGCCGTTTTTCGGCGATGATCAGAAAAAGTAATTTTTTTGTTATGAAAAATAAAAGTTCGTCCTAAAATTTGGTCATCCTAGCTGCAAAATTGGCCGCTCTACAGCTGTTTTAAAATTTAGCGGCTGGCCGCTAAAAAGCGGCTAAGGAGCGGTCTGACTGCTATGACTAGAAAAAGTAATTTTCTCTAAAAATACACATGAACCACCAGAAAAAATTTTTACGTCTTTATCTGTACCAGGAGCCAAGATAGAGGGGGGGGGCTCTTTGAGCCCCCCCCCCCGATCTATTAAGGTGGGAATTGGGGCCCGATCTGTAAGGGTTAAGTGATTTCATTAAAGCTTAGATTCTTTATTTATTAGTAGCTTTGAGAACCAACCTCTTTAAATGTTTTATGGTTGGGTATATCAAATGTAGTAGTTGATATACCTAATCTATGTTATTAATATTAGATATTTAGATATAAAACAGCTTTAGAAGATATAACTGATGTTTTGTTTATATCCTAAGATATTCTACCTTTCAGCCTGGATAGCTCAATGTTTGGTAAGATATTATATCTAATTTTATTTTATTTTATTTCTAAATTTCTGCTTTTTGACCTTCCATACTTTTAAAATATATTATCATTCTTATCTAATTCAAAGTCTTCAGCTCAGAATAGATAAGATTGATCATATTGTAGTATAATTTCATTCAAATAGTAGTAAAATCAAGTTAATTTAATGCAATTTAGGTTAATATTATATTTTATTTCAGTAAAACCGCGTGTTAAGCTACATGAGATTCCATCTGATATTTATTATATTATTTTATGTTAATTGTTATTATTTATACTTGTGAAATACAAGATTTAAATGTAAAACCCCTCTTATTTGATGAAAGATTAAATAGCTAGTAATTAAACTATTGATTGAAATTCTAAGGGTTACCAGGTCTCAGAATTCACAAAACAGGGGCGTTGAACGCCCCCCCCCCCCCCGACTGATTAAGGTGCGGCAAGGGGTTAATAAATAAAAATTAGACATAAATTAGAATAAATGACAAAATTAAAAATAAACTTTTGAAATAGTGTTTTTTATTCGAGGATATAATTATAGAAACCAAATTTGAGAGGTCTAAAAATCATAGTTTTGATGAATGAACCAGAAAAAAATATATACCTAAAGGATTTAAAAAGTAATTTACAAAAAAAACATAAGTTAAAACTGCCTAAAAAAATATGTAACTATTGGCTAATTCTTTCGCCAAGCCAAAAATGTGTAGATAGTTGTGGCAGCTGTGACTGATTGAGGTTGGCTGGTGATCAAGTTCCTAAATTGGAAAGCTGAGACTTATGGATGCCTAATGACTAGCAGCTGGATCTAAGTTTGGTGCCTGTGGCTTATTGGCTCATTGATTTCAAAAGTCTTGTGGCTGCAGATCTCTGATATCATTCATTTATAGCGGCTGCATCCATTGCATCTAGAGGATCTGTATTTGAAGGACAAGAAAAATAGCCTAAATCCTTCTCAAGAGGATCAAACTATCATACGGACGAGCAAAGAGTTATGGAAATGAAAATTAAACAAATATGATCATATGTTAATCATTTATTTAACATTAGATAGGATCATAATTAGAACTTTTAGTTTAAATGGATAAACAACTTACAAGGATGACAACATCCATAAAAATGGAAGTAATAACAAACTAACACTCTTGTAAAGTAATTTGTATGTCTAAACGAAATTGTAAATAAATTTGTTTTAAGATTACATACTGTATAACGTAAAAAAACATACTTTTACTTTGAGGATTTGTTTATAGAGATGCCTCACTTATAATATTGTTCTCCTAGGAATCATCGAAGACAATTTTCATGAAAACTTAGTATTGGTCCTGGAAAGGTTTTAGGTCAGTTGTCTGGGGTAAAGTAGAAACTCTGAAACCTGTGCAAAGTGTAGTTTTTTTTTAGGGATTAAGGATGTACTAAAGTAATAGGATGTATGTTTGTCCGTGAAGCATGGCTCTCCAGACATAGAGTGAAGTCAATAGAACGTCAAATATAAAACTCTAGTTTTTTAGAAATATAAGTAGAATTTTTGTGCTATTTGTAGTTTAAGAAAAGGTGTCAAATGTTGAAAAGTTTTAAGTAAGTTGGAACATTTTACCATAGTTCTTATATATCCAAAAACTAGAGGTTATGACAATACTAATGGTATGCATATAATTATAAGTATATCAATTTTAAATAAATCAAATTTATACTCTAAATAAATTTAGCATCCTTATATAAAAGTAACAGGATCTTTGTGTGTTTGTACCAAAAGATGAGAACTAATAATATGACAAGGGATAAAATCTAAATGTCATCTTACCTATGTTTGGTATCTAAAGGAAAATACAAATTTTATCCGGCATATGGATAATATGAAAGGGGAAGTTTTGTTGTCAATTTAGATGGCTACTTAGTCCTCATTTATTGGTCAATACTTTTTTCAGTGGGAGGTGAGGGGATTGGGTAAAATGAGAGGGTTGGGGTGAGGTATTGTTACATTAGCCAGATGGAGGGACCATTTTCTTAGATACAGGTATTTAAATATTGATTATTCTACAATATTTGGGTGCATTTTCATCACATTGAAATGACAAAACACTCCAAGGACTGAGCCCGTGCCTTTGCAGGGAGTAAGGGAGGGGACAATGGGCAATTAATTCAATTTAAGAGTTTTTGAAGAAAGGCCATGAAAACCAGAATAATTCCGAAAATATGGTGGAAATTGTAAAGTGATTGTTGATTAAATCTAGAAAACCATAAACTAAGAAAAAAGTTCCAAGAAAAAAAGCAATCATTTAAAAAAAAGATTACCAGTATTACAGACTGACATAACCATTCTGTAATTAATTACTAGAAAAATCTCACTGGAAAAAGGGAAAGAGAAAAGAGATTTGGGGGCAAGTGATGTGAACACGGAAAAAAGGGGCAGGCAGGCGTGTAGCTGGATGGGCAAGTATATGACCCGCACGCCTTCCTGCCCCTTTTTATCCTGTTTATTTCCCCCACCTCCCTTCTCCATTTCCCTTTCTCGTCTACTTTTAAAAAGGAGGTGGGGATGAAGGGAGTGAAATATAGTATGGGAGGGGGGCCGTGTATTTATATTTTAACTACTCTCTGTCTGCAAAACTATATATATTCAAAACTAACATAGCAAGTAACGGCATTTCTTGCGCAAGTCCCCAAACTCAGTCAGAAACTGCTAAATTCTTGCACATTCCCTTTAAGCCAGTCCCCAAAGTCTGAGACTCCTAAAGATTGAATATTCGATCCATTGTCCCCTCCCTTACTCCCTGGTGCCTTCGGCACCTTGGGGCTAAAAAAAACTTGTTTTAATCTCATAATTGTACATTCTATATCCACGGAAAGCTGTTTATAATACGATAAAAGAAATAACTAAATATTATACTAGCTTTTGTACTCAAATTATATGATAAGGAAGCTTGATTAAATGTCGTCTTACATAGTTTTTAAAATAAAACTACAATCTATTAATTATATTTTTGTGTATTTAACCATTTATAAAACAAAATATTATGTTTCTAGTATGCTATGTAACAAATTAATATCTGCTGGATGAGAACTGGTTCTCCATCATACAAAAAGAACACATATAGCATAGAATCACATACAATTTTTCACAATTTTAAATCTTTTAATGAAAGATTAAAATTAAATGATTAAATAATAGTATAGAATAATAGCTTTTACATTGAAATGTTCTAGGTATGATTTCATACAGAAGAGATTTTTTCTTGCTGAACTTAAAATGTTCTTATCTCCTGTTTATAATGGAAGTAAAACAAAAGTTATAACCTTATTTAAACTAAAACTAAACAAGGCAGATACTATTCATAGAACTAAAATATTCAGAAGTGTATTTTATCAAAATATTTCATATCAAAAGAGAAAGTTTAAGTGAATTTTAGTATTCATACTAGGTTTTTGGAAAATATAGTTACGTTAACTAATAAAAGATAAGTTTATTTGAAAAAAAATAACTAAAATTTAGAGGTGATTTGTGAGGAAATATGTTTTGTTGAGTTCAAAATGCAAAATAAAAAAGTACAGCATAATATCATAAAATCCTATAAAATGCAAAGATACGTAATTAATCAAACTGTTTACATTATTACAATTAACGACCCCTTTTACTAATTATCTATTAATGTTGAACAATTTTTTAAATTAAAAGGCTTAAGATTTGACAAAATGACTTAAAGATAAGCTTTGCATTAGAATATGTTAGTTTGATTCAATACATAGTGATAAGAATTTTTGTTGAATTCTAAATCCTGCAGTGGAGTTCTTATCTCCTTGTAACCTAAGTTTGAATTAAAATTAAAATTAAATGTAACAAGAAAGTTACTTTTCTTAAAAGAAATTGGGCCAAAGAGGAATTGTTTAGATACACTACTAGCACACCAAAAGATTTAACTTAAGATGCATTTTGCAAAAAAATAGGTCTTACTAAAATTGATAAAATTAATTTAAGACGATTTTTTAAAGATATACAAAATGTTTTTCTTGTCCAGTATTACTAATAAAATATTTTTTTTTATCAATGGACTTACATTTGACAAAAGGACTTAAATATGAGCTTTGCATTAAAATGTGTTAAGTATGATTTTATAGAAAAGAGATAAGATTAAATAGTTTAATTCACAATGCTCCAGTGATGTTCTTATCTCCCTGTAATGTAAGTTTTAAATATTGATATTAACATTAATTGTAACAAGAGAGGTACTTTCCTTAAAAGAAATTGGGCCAAAAATAATGTTTCAAATAAACTACTAGCACACCAAAAGACTTAAACTATTACAAGAATTTCAAGAAAAAAGTTTCTAAAAATTTTTTAAGAATAATCTATATGCCAATTTCTGTAAAAGTAAATGATTATTGAAAATATTTAAAAAATTGATAGACTTACTATTTCACAAAAGTAGTTAAAGATCAGCTTTGCATTAAAATGTGTTATTTATGATTTCATACAGAAAGATAAAAATGTTTTTAGTTTATATCAAATCCTCTAGTGGAGTTCTTATCTCCTTGCAACCTACCTAATAAATTCAAAATTAAGTATAACAAGAAGGGTATAGTTCATAAAAAAAAATTGGGCCAAAGAGGAATTGTTTAAATGCATTATTTCCAAATTTTAAAAACTTGATAGACTTACTATTTTACAAAAGTAGTTAAAGATAAGCTTTGCATTAAAATGTGTTAGTATGATTTTATACAGAAAAGATAAGAATTTTTTTTAGTTAATTTCAAATGCTCCAGTAATGTTCTTATCTCCCTGTAAAAAAAGTTGAATATTATAGAAATTAATTTAAAGAAGACAATAATGTTCTTATCTCCTAGCATGGTACTAAGCTATACAACTACATATACTCTCATTAATTAACACAGAAGAGATAAAGAATAATTTGCTCAATTTGAATTGGAGTTCTTATACCCTGTTTAAAATGTAGGTTCAAAATCTCTAACAACATTAGAACTTCAGTCAAATGATAGAGATTAAAAAATTTTTTTAAATGAAAAATACTTCAGTAATGTTCCAATCTCCTATTTGAAATGTAAGTTGAAATAACAAAATCATACTTTAGTATCATCCACTTTAGTATTGTTCTTATATCCTTATATCCTTATTAATTAATTCAGAAGAGATAAAGAATAATTTTTTTAATGATCTTGTATCCTGTTTATTAAGTTACCAAGGAGGATACTTTCCATAAAAATATTCATTATTATAGATAAGCTTTGCTACATAATACACATTGAAAAATTAAATAATGAGATAAGAAAATTTTGTTGGATTGAAAATGCTTTAGTTGTTGTCTTATCTCTTGACTAGTAAAGCTAGCTGTGTGCATTGTAAGTTTTTAAATATTTATTATACAACTTGAGATTCAAATTAAATAAGTAAGAATGTTCTAGTCATGTTTTTATATCCTGATTAAAATGACAGCCTGATTGTAATGTAAAATAAAAAAAAAATCATAGCTAATAAGTTCTTCCTTAGCCTAAAGATAAAGAATTTTCAAGATGCAAAAAATGTTTAAGTAATATCCTTATCTCTTACATAGCCAATCTAAAATGATATTATATGTAAGTGCAGAATATTTTATTTGAAGTTGGTAACAAGGACAATTATGTTCATAAGTATTTATATTTTAAATTTTTTATATTTTTTTAATTGTTTAATTTTGTGTAGTGAAATGAAAATCTGGAGATAAGCAGCAGAAAACTTCAGCTTCAGCAACTTTGTTAGGTAAGAATAATTAATTTATTGTAATTTACATTTTTTGCCTTTTCTATCAAACATTTTAACAAGAAAAATCATGTTTCTATTTGTAATGATACAATCCTTCCTTGCAAATTCAGTAAGTAAAATGTACAGAGCAATAATATATGATCTTATTTATCATCTATTTCAGTCTTATGTTTTTATCTTAAATGTTGAAAAGCTTAAGTTATAATTTAAGATGTTTTAAAATTTAAGAACAACAATTTTCTCAGGGTTCTCATTTGATTTCAAGCCATCATATGCTTTTAATCCTATTGCACACTTTGCAATAAATAATATTATATTATATATCTATAATACAAAGTAGAATGATGTCTGTCTGTCCGTCTGTCCGTCTGTCCGTCTGTCTGTCCGTCTGAAGCTTAAGATCTCAGTAACCACTGAACCGATTGGGTTCTACTCTTCAGGGAATATACCTACTGGTCCTGTGATGGTTTTAAGCTATTTTCTTGGGGGGTGGGACACCCCCAACCCCCCCCAAAAAATGAAAAATAACCCCCCCCCCAAAAAAAAAAATTTTTTTTTTACTTTTTCTTTTTAAATCTAAAGTACGAAAAATTAGGTTGATCAAACCTCTTGGGGAAAAGCCCCTAGAGGCTAGGGGCGAAGCCGCTAGTATATTATATTATATTATGCTAAATAATAATTAACAGATTTCCAACACTTTGATTGCATGATCTTTGTATGGAAGTCCTAACTGTGCATGCTAATGAATTGTCCTTGTTTATGGGCCAAGGCAAGCCCTCATACTACAGCTGTTAAACTAACTAAATTTAAAAGTGTGGAATTTTATCTTAAAATGAATAAAGATCTTGAAGAATTTCATCTATTTTTCCCAAGCTCATAGCTCCATACAGAAATTAATATTTTAGTGGTTTAAAGGTTGTAATGTGAAAAGTAATCATTTGAATGCTTAAATGGGAAAGTGAGTGACGATGAATTCATTACAGCAGGGAGGGGGCGCTTCATTAGAATAACCTGACCTTCCCATCCCTATTTATCTATGGGCTCTAAACCTCATAGAAATATAAGCCTTAGTGTTGACAGAACCACTTGACTAAGCCACCGGACATAGCAGCAGTAGTTACTATCTCAAGTATTATGTAGTTTAGTCCTCTGACTCAATATTAACACCTCCATAAAAACAAGCAAGTATGCTATATAAATTAAAGCTAATGCCATGAGTATATTATCCATAAATTGTAAGAAAACAATTTATGATGATTTCTTAATTATTTTAGTTATGGAGCCAGAGGAGGAGGAGATATCCCTAACCCTGAAAAGGGACACTGGTCAAAAATGGGGATTTGCATTTACTGGCAAGGTAAGAGATTATTTTAAAAGATAATTATTGATTATCCTCATAGTTCCTTGTCAATATAAAATGATGTTGGGTACCAGGCATGCCCTAAAAGGAAAGGGCCTCCTACAGATGTTAATAAAAACTTAAAAATTGGTTTTTCATTAATTGAAAAACTCAGTATTCTACACTTTTGTAAAAATACAGTAAAAATAAAGCATTTTTGTTTATATATTTTAACTATAGACAAGAAAGATGTTGCATGTGTATCCAAATAGTCCAGCAGATGTTGCAGGTTGCAAAGTAAGTCATTTAATCACAATCAATGTTAATCTACACCCTTATTAAACTAAAGCTGTCAATTTAGACAATTAACATACCATCTTGGCCTTTTAATCTTAAATGTCCTTAAAGTCCAAAGCATTTGCAGTATAAACAATTAAACCAATTATCTGTAATACAAAGTAGCTTAATGTATGATTTTTTTTTCAATTACCTAGGGTCAAAGTCCCTAGAGGCTAGGGGCGAATCTGTAGTTGTTTATATTTCTATATTGGAACAAATAGTTATCACTTATATTAACTCACTTAGATTCAATATTTTTCTTGATTCCTCATTAATTTGTCAATTTAACAGAAGGTTACCAATAGGAACATTCTTTTTTTTAGCAGTTTATTTAATTTAGAAAAATGATGTAATCTCAAGCATTAATGGAAATTCTGTGGACAACACAACCAAGACTGATATTATGAAAATAATATCAAATGCAGAGAATTCAATGGAATTAACCATTAAAAGGTAAAATATATAAGCTGATTGTTCTGCAATATATCTTGAAGTTTTGTTATCCTTATACTTTTGTAACAGGATGTTTGTTTGTCTGTGTGTCTGTACCGAAGGATCTCGCTAACCGCTAAACCAATCAGGTTCTCCTTAACAGGGTAGATTCTCATAGGTCCTGGGAAGGTTAATAACTATTTTTGGGGAGGGTACCACCACCCTCCCAAGAGAAATCACAATAAAATAAAAAAAAATTGAAATATTTCAGCCGCATAGTGTCGCTAGCGTATGAATGTCTCTACGTAGCGTAGCTGCATGCGTAGATACATGAATTTATTATTTAACAGCTGATTGACCATAGACAAATTATTTCTTAAATTAGATATTTAAAATAAAAAAAAACATTTAAATGCCACTAGAGGCCTCTAGGGGCGTAGCCGCTAGTTGGGAAATAAAGTATAAAAATATCCAAATTTTCACCTTCTATTAAATTTTTGTTGTTTTTGCTATTGTCTAATTTTCATTATTCTTCCTACCCCTAGCCTTACAGGTGATAAAACGCCAAAAAGTACCACTTGACCAACTGAGCAGATTTGGCTCTGTTGGTCAAGTGGTAAACAAAATACTATGGTTTAGGTCCCTTTGTAGGAGGTTTAGAGCCAAGGGGAAGCTAGGGAATGGGGGGGAGGTGGAGTTGGAAATCATGGTAGTAACTTTTAAAAGTTAGAGTTTTAAACATCTGCATGGAATATTCATTGGAACCTGATTCTACCCACCTCCCCCTATTTTGATGAAATGATATGATATGAATTATTTATAGTAAATTACAGATTAATTTTATAAATGATTTAATACATTTTAGATTACATTAATTTTATTTATGGATATTTTTACTAGCATTGACAAAATTGGGGTAACTGTACTACATCGCCCTCCATTAAGCAAACAAAGTATTACAACCTTTAATCCACTAAAGTATTATTTTCTTTATAGAACTAAGAGCTTGGGTGAAAAAGATGAAATTATTCAAGAAGAAAATGAAGGAATAAGTGTTTAGAAGTGTTGCTACTCTATAATTTACTGTCCATCAGTCAGTCAGTCAGTCCATGACTCTATGGGGGAAACATGATTTTCTCGGCTCCTATTCAAGATAGACAGCTGAAATTTTTAGTGAAAATTCTTATGACATATGCCCATCTATTCTATACATTGTTTTGTCCATCTGTCTGTCATTTAGGGTGCTAGATGGATTCCTAGATTTTCAAGTTTTTGTGATTTTCTCAATTCCTTTTCAAGATACAGGGCTGAAATTTTCAGGGAATAATTAGTTTTACATTTTACATATTTTCCCTAAGATTTCTTATTAATTGGGTTGCTAGATCAATTCCTAGATTTTTAGGTTTTCATGCTTTTCTTGATTTCTATTAAGGACTGAATATGCTCATATTCTTCATATTTCCATTAAGTTTCATTAATTGCAGTGCTAGATTGATTCCTAGATTTTAAGTTTTCATGGTTTTTACGGTTGCGTAATCTTTTAGCTTTGCTACTAATGGATGTTGTCATCCTTGTTTAAATTTAAGTAGATTATTAGATGCAATAACTCAAAGAAGATAAAGTATAGAATAGAATCCAGGTAGAAGATTCTGCCTGGCTAGCCTGAAATAAAATTGGAACTTTGAAAGCCCTAAATGGCTACAAGGCTTGTAGTAAAATCACATGATTTCAGATATTATCAAGTAATGATATGAAAAATAAATGCCTTTTTTAATAGTATACTAAAAGCCATACAGCCAATCGTCCAGCCATATTTGTCCTATTCAAAATGGACTAAAACCTTATAGTATGAGCAAAACTTTAAACAAAAATTCATTTCAACATGAATTTAGTAAAAAAATGACTTTAAAAATATTTGGTTAAGAAATAATGATCAAGGAATTTGTATTAGGGTTGCGCATGAATTTGTTTACAAAAAATCCTTAGCAGCTGATTTTTAATTCTTTCAAGGTCTGAGAGTAAAAGATGTTTATATCCAATTATATATTTTTAAGTATTTTAGTTTCAATTATTATCATAAATTATTTTATTAATTGTTGAGTTATACGCAAGTTACGTATACATTTCGTAATCGAGTGATTACGCAAGTTGCGTCATAAAGTACATTGACAGTGGTGAAATGTAAACAATATTAGATAAACATAAATTTAATTTCTATGCAGTAGAGACAAAAAGTTAGAGGAAAAATCTAATACTTTTCGATATATTTTCATTAAAAAGATATTATTTCAGTTTTGTCCCAACTTGACATGTGTACCATTAAAGTTTCATATTATGTTTTTATTGTGCAAGCACAACATTTCTTCAATATTCCCTAAAATATTTAAGGTTTTCATTTCTATTCCTCCTTATTCTATGCAATAACTTTTATTATTACCTACTTTAAATAAGTTAATGCATTTGTTGAACTATTGGTTACCTTTAAATAAAAATAACAGGCTTTATGTCTGTCTGTGTGTCAAAACCATAACATCTTAAAAAGTGCTGGACCAACATGGGTCTCCTTTACATTGAAGGTTTTTATAGGTCAAGGAAATATCTTTTTGGAGGATATCTCCACTCTCCTAAGAAAAATTGATTTGGAAAACATGACCTATTTGATTTTAGTTAAAAATTGAAAAAGGAGGGTCAACTTTCTCCTTCCTCATTTAGAGGCACAAGGGGAGTAGCCACTAGTGTTTTAAATATTGTTGTTGATGGGATAAAGACAACCACCAAAAAATACATATTATGCAAAACAACTTTATTATCAATCAAAGACATGTCAATGGTATGTAGATATACATATTTTATAGTTTATTGTCCACTGAGAATATGGAAGAAATTGTTGAAGGAAAGGATGAAGTTGAAAATATCAGGTTTTAATAATTTCAGAGTTTATTCATTAATTAGAAATCAAAATTACTAAGAATTATGAATTTAAAATTAAGTGTTTTTATAACTTATAGAAAGACAATCAAAGATGATGAAAACAAAACAAGTTCAGATGCAAGACCTGAAGATAATTCAAGGTTGTTGATTTTGCTATTTTCTAGATAATTCCTAAAAAACAATAAAATATTTAGAAAGTTGCTCTTCTAGCTTATAGAATTAAATTTATTGTTTGAACTTAAAATGACCCAAAAGCTATGATTGTTCAACAAATTAAAACGAAAATTAGCCTTTCTACCCTTAGCCTTACAGATGCTAAAACGCCAAAAAGAACCACTTGACCAACTAAGCAGATTATTTTGGCTCTGTTGTTCCTTAAATACTATGGTTTAAATCCCTTTGAAGGAGGTACAAAGCCAATGGGAAGCTAAGGAAGAGTGAGGAGGGGGGGTTGGAAATCATTGTAATGACTTTTAAAAATCTGAATGGTTAATTAAGTGGATCCTGATTCCCCCCTCCAAGTTTTGATGAAATTATTGCCCTCCATTAGGCAAACAAAGGATTACAACCTTAACCCACTAAAGCATTATTTTCTTTATAGAACTACGAGCTTGGATGAAAAAGATGAAATTCTTCAAGAAGAAAATGAAGAAATAAGGTCTTTATTCATTTTAAATTAAACTTTTTTCAAATTTAAGCAGTTGAACAAATCTAATAACTTTCCTTTTCACCAACTTTAAATAATAAAATGACATTTGTAGAACTTTGTTAATATTCTGGTTATAAAAGTAGCATGATATACATATGTCTGTCTATGTGTCTGTACTGTATGATCTTGCAAACTTCTAGAACAACATGGTTCTCTTTTTCAGTAAAGGTTTGTATAATGTATATGTCTTCTGGGAGGAAATCTCCACCCTCCCAATAAAAATTGTTCTAGAAAACATGACTTATTTGTTTTTATTTCAAAATTTAAAGTGGAGGGTCAAATTTCCCTTACCTCATTTAGAGGCACAAGGGGAGTAGCCACTAGTGTTTTGAATATTGTTGTTGATGGGAAGATAACCACCAAAAAATACATATTATGCAAAACAACTTTATTATCAATCAAAGACATGTAAATTGTATGTAGATATACATATTTTTATAGTTTAATGAACACTGAGAATATAGAAGAAATTGTTGAAGAAAAGAAAGAAGTTGAATCTATTAGGTTTTAATAATTTTATAGTTTATTCAATAGAAATCAAAATTACTAGTAATTCCATTACACAACATTATTAATTTAAAATTGTTTGTATAACTTTTAGAATGACAATCAAAGATGATGAAAACAAAACAAGTTTAGATGCAAGACCTGAAGATGATTCAAGGTTGTTATAAATATTTTAAACTGAACCATACTAAATAAAAATATTCACATTTGTGCTTTTTGAATGGTGAATTATTTGCCAAATGGACCACTTTTCTGCACTACCTTTCCGATTTTGATAATTCTATATATTGGTCTGTTGGGTGGTTCTAGGATCCTTGAGGGCAGAAAAAAAGTTTCAGAGTCTGAATGTCTAGATATATTCGTTTATGTTAGACACTCTGTTAAACTAAAGTTTAAAGTATAGGTTTGATTGATTGTGAAAAATTGGGGCTATTTTTGTCAGCCGCTGAAGTTGGCAGTCTGGGGGAAGTCAGGTGGGGGGGGGGGGGTGGCGAGGGTGTTAAGCATTTTCATGAAATTAAAATATTTATGTGTCATACCCATAATCAAAATAATATGTTAGATGTAGGTTTGCCAGAAGTTTCAATATTATTGTCATTTAAACAGCCAAAATTCAGTCTGCCATAAATAAATCCACCCTTTTTTAATTGCACTGGAAAAATACATCTACTATACTTTTATTGGATGGCAGATCCCCTAATACTCCTCTATCTTTCACACACAGAAAATATATAGTAAAAAGGGAAGGGGCCATTTAAAAGGCCACCCCCCCCCCCTCCTACTCTGACCATCAAGGGATAAATAAAAAGCCAATGTTTGTAATATAAATTTCTATTGATTATTTTTCATCATTTTTTAATTCTTTACAAAGGATGAGTGGCACTATGCCATCAGAAGAGGAACGGGAGAGATTTTTTCAACTTGTTAAAGCTGGAGATTTACAGAGTGTATCTGAAGAATTACAAAAGAAACCATCCCTTATCAAAAGTAGAGATAAACCTGGTTATCCTGGATATGGTAAGGAAACTTCAACACATTTTTGTCTATGTATATTTATTTTTGTATTGCTTTAACTATTCAACTATAATGATTCATGCAGCAATAACATAAAATTAGTAAAAATAGAGTTGTCAAAACAAATTCAAACAAAATTTTAAATTTACTTACTTCAAATTAGTTCTTCCAATGAATCTTAAAGTGGCTGTGAATTTGCAAATAACGTTATATATATAGGTAGATAACTGACAATTGATGATAAATCTTTAAAAATATTGCCTAAAAAGATGAAAAATATTTAATTAGATGAAAAAGAATTTTTTAATTTTCTGAACAGTTCAATACCGCGCACGTCATTCTTATGAAAATTGAATAATAAATGCATTTAATACAAACAATTGAAGTGATTTATAGAGAATTGCATTTAAAATAGATAAAGCATTGTGTGTTTCTTTTATTTATCATTTAAAAGTAACACACTTGACAATCATTTTATTGATAAAAAATGCAAAAACTAAAATTAGTTACAGGTCAAAATTTAAAATATTTTTACTGTCTCGGAATTTGCATTATCTCTCTCTCACTCTCTTTTTTCCTTTTCTCTCTCTCTCTATCTATCTATCTCTCTCTCTCTCTCTCTCTCTCTCCCTCTCTCTCTGTTTTTCTTCTTTCTCACACATTCATATTTTTATCTGGGGGGTTAGTTGTTAAATAAATATTATTCAAAGTAAAAAAAGAAACCAAGTCTAAATTTATATTTTTCTAGGGGATTTTGGAAGGGATATATAAGGGCAGAAAAATAGCTTTAAAGCAACAAACGACTTTTTTAATAAAAATAGAATAGCCTAAAACCTTTGCTACAGACAAAAAAAATCTTACCCCTTTTTAAAATACTAGCGGCTACGCCCCTAGAAGCCTCTAGGGCCACTTAAGTTAGGGGGGGGGGGGGGATTGACCTCATCCCATATTAAATTTGAGTTTCAAAAGAATAAAAATAGTTATAACCTTCCCAGGACCTAAAAACTTCATCGTAAAGAAGAACAGTATAGGATCAGCGGTTAGCGAGATCCTTCGGGACAGACAAAAAACCACTCACTACTTTATATAATAGGATGATATTGTTAAATCTTTTCATTAAAAACTCACCTTGTCTATGTTATAGAGGGGTGGATGGTTGGGGCATTGTAGGCTGAGTGAGTGTATGTGTGTGTGTGTGTGTGTGTGTGTAGGTAAGTGGATAGGGCGTTTTATGGTAAGTGAGTGAGAGTGTGTGTGTGTGTGAGTGGGTGTGTTAGGCTAAGTAGTGTGTGTGTGTGTGTAGATAAGTGGGATGTTACATGTGTGTGTGGGTTTTAACTTCTCATTAGCGTAAAGAAAAGAATATTAATTTTTATGGAAATATTTTAGTAAAATGACTAAATTTTTTGCTGAAAGTGTATAGCAAATATAGTAGATTTTTATTTTTTAAACAATTGAATTCTTAAATGTTATTGCTTCTAGAGATTTAAACAATTTTTCTATTGTCTTTATACCGGCTCAAACATACCGAAATTCGGTTAATGATTTTATAAAATAAACCAAACTTTTTCATTACATTTTAAAGAAAGTTCGAAGACAAATATTAAAAGAGGTTTATTACAAAATTATTTCCTAAGTATTGATTTTTTTGTTTTTATCTGCAAGCGAAGAAATGGCTTATTTTCTTATAGTTTAATTGTTTCTCCAATTTTAACGTTAACTTCGTGTGAAATTGAACTTGGAATTTTAATCTAATTTTTTTCTAACTTACTGGAACTTTTAAGAAATAATTCTATGAAAATTACTTAAAAAATAAGGAAAGAGAAATAAAAATAAATTCTGAAAAAACTAATTCTTGATCTCTTTAAGTAATGCAAGGTATATAAAATAATATGCATTATATTAGATTCATCACTAAATTGTTGAGTTTTTGAGGTCATTGACAATTATAAAACATATAGATGATTTCATAAAATAATTTATTTTTAAAAACATGTATTGCTGGAAACTATTGATAATAAATCTGACGATAAAAATTTGTATAAAATGGCATAAAAATACATTGAACATAAATTTGGTTGCTAAGAATTTTACTAAAATTGCCCATAAAAAATTAAATTGGTGCAGAACTCCCCCATAAAATTGGTCAATATCCCAAAGTTGGTTTACTGTGCTATTGATAAAACAAACTATTTTTATACTAGCATGTTTGAATAATGACGAATTAATGCCAATTTTACATTTGCCACATTTCTATGGTTTTATGTTAGGACTGGCAAAGTAGAGGTTAAAAAATCCTTTATCTCCCTACACAGTCTAACAATAAAGTGTTTTGGAGGGTAAAAATAATGTTTGGTGGGAGTGTTATTACTATTATTATTATTGCTATTGTTCTTAAATCTAATTACCCAGGGAGTAAGGGAGGGGATAATGGGCAATTAATTCAATATAAGAGTTATCAAAGAAAGGGCATGAAATCCAGTTTAATCAAATAAATTTGTAGGAAATTATAAAGGGATTGTTAATTGAATAATAGATTTCCATAGCGTCATGTAAAGTGTAATCACAACTTGTTTTTGATGAAATATATTGAGGTTTTTTGGTGTGATTTTTATATTAAAAGATTATTGGACCCGGCCAGCTGCTAGCAAGAATATGACTGCCCCTTTTTATTCTGTTTATTTCCCTTGCCCCTTGCCCTTTGCCCCCACCTCCCTTCTCCCCGTCTGCTACATTCCAAACTAACACAACGAGTGTTTATTTCCCTTCCCCCCACTTCCCTTATCCCTTCTCCCCGTCTGCAATATTCAAAACATACATAACGAGTAGCGGCATTCTATGCGCAAGTCCCCAAACTCAGTCACAAATTGCTAAATTCTTGCACATTCCCTTTAAGCCAGTCCCCAAAGTCTGAGACTCCTAAAAATATAATATTCGATCCATTGTCCCCTCCCTTACTCCCTGCTAATTACCAGCATTTGAAGGGGGCGCTCACATGTAGGAATGTTAAGTTGGTGTTGATTAGAATCAGTTAATTCTAATACTGTATTCACTCTATTTAATGACATAAATTAATTTGAAAATTAATTTGTAGCTATGGTGTTTTTTTTAAATTACTTCTATATTTTTCAATATATTTTAAAAGTTACACAGTTTAATAATTTGATATGAATAATAGTTTGTTAATGAGTACAATTTATTACTTCTTGTTATCATATTCTTATTATTTAGGGAGAACTCCACTAATTACTGCAGCTGAAGGGGGAAATAACCAGCTTGTGGAACTGTTTCTGAACTCTGGAGCAAGTGTTGAGGAAAAAGATCAATATGGTAATTCAACTTTCAAACAAAAATAATTCATGATTCTAGTGCAGATGTTAAAATATTACTCATATAAGATGTATTTTAAATTCAATGATCTACATGTACAGTATTTTAATGAGAATTTTTTTGAAAACAATTTTACTGCAATTAAAGTTATCAGAATTTAATGATTAATGGATAATTTTCTTCGTTTTTTAGGACAGATGATAGAACAACAAACAAATATTTTAGTTATTTATTTAAACAAGGGTGACAACATCCACAAAGGCAAAGCTCTGAAATGATAGGACAAATGAATATTAACACTTGTATAGTGTCAGAACTGAATAATAAGAATATAAATGTATAAAAGTCGAACAAAACAAAATTGTAAGTATATCTGCTGAAAAACTGCTTAAATACAGGATATTGTTTAATGACATACTTACTTTTTTAGAGCTTGATTATAGAGATGCTTTGCTTATAACAATGTACTTTGTTGTCCTAGGAATCAGTATTTCAAAAATCAGACCAATCAGATAATTTATCACATAAAAATTTGATGTTAACATGTTTAAAATGGACGTACGGACTTTCTGGTAATGATTATAGAGTTGCATTGCTTTCTAACTTGTAACTAACTTCTATAGGAATCATCATGCAAAGTTTGAAATCGATAGGACAATTCTAACCTGTTTAGATTAACAAAAAGAGCTAAATGTAACAGACGGGTCATGGATGGACCGACCCTAATTATAGAAAAGCTTCACTTTTAAAAATACAGTAAAATCTAATATTCAAAACTTAGTTGTCAACATATTAAAATGACACTTTTACTTATGCTCAAATTTTCTACCCTTTGCAAGAATGGCCGTAAAACGCTTCACAGTTGAGATATAGAGCTAAAAATTAATCCAGATACAATTGGAGACATGTACTAGATCAATCTAAAGTTTGAAGGCATTCCTCCATTCAGGGAGTAGTAGCCCCCAGAAGCAAAGAACCGACAAAAATTTCAAAATTGAGTTCTCAATATATTTTTTTTGTCACTATACTGCCCAAAGAATCAGTTTTAGACATCCCAAACTACTTCCAAAGGTATTTTAGGAGTTAGGGGACTATGATGGTTTATATTAGAACAAAAAACGGGGGGGTGTCAAAATTTTGACCCACAATCTCAAAAATTTAATTTTCAGAAGTCAACTTTGGGGGGCCAGTACTTCCCCCTGGTTGAGATATGGCCTTTAAACTTTAACTTATTCCAATAGATATGCTCAATAGTATCTGTATTGATTTTGAGCATTTTTACGTTGTTGTTTGTCACAACATATTTAAAAGATTTTTAAACTTTTTCTTTGTGGATTTTAAAACTGTCTTAGAGAACAAAGAAAAAAAGCTATAAACCTTTAAAATCTGATAGCTATGAGTGGGGTAAAATTAATTTCTTAAAATTTTCATAAAAAAAAATACTGTTTTTATTGCAGATGTTAATTAACATGTATAAGATTATATATTTTTAGTTCTATAATATTATTTGTTTATCTAGGTTACACAGCACTTCATATAGCTGCTTGGAATGGACATTCATCCACTGTCACAGTTTTGCTCGACAATGGTGCAAGTGTACATGAGAAGGATAAATGGGGTAAGTTTATCATTACAGTCCCTACCTAGTATTCTCTATCTAACTCTCAATTTTCTGAAATTTTGATTTTAATTGAAATACAGAATCATGTCTAATATTGAATATTTACATATATAAAATCCCCTCTTAACCATATTATTTTCTTGTTATTCATATATAACTTATGGTCAATTCATAAGTAAAAAAGTAGGAAATAAGGATTAGTGAAAGATTACAGGAAAATTAAATTAAAAAAACATAACATGCATAGGCAGAATATGTGATTGTAAACTAACAAGGGCAATAATATCCATAAAAAAAGATTAGATAAAAAACAGACACATAAAAAACAAATGTACAAACTATTATAAGACAAAAACCGTAAATACCTTAAACAAGAATGACAACACCCATAAAAGCAAGCTCAAAAGTAAATTTATAATAAGGAGTATATTCCTAAGGGATTATAATGTTTAATGCCTGCATTAATGAATATGATGAGTGTAAGTTAGAGAGAGAAAACAAAAGAGTAAACAAAATGGAAAAGCTAAAATAAAGTTATGATGATATGAAATAATAATTTTCAGGGAATACCCCCCTACATGAAGCATGTATAAAGGGACAAGAATATGTTGTAGAAGTACTAATATCCAACAATGCCAGCATTCATGAAAAAAATGATGAGGGTAAGTTTATCATCTTTGTTTATATTCACACTGTTACATGAATAGAAAGGTCTAACCCCATAAAATGTATGCAAAAGATCTTCTATCTATAAAAATAGATAGAAATTAAAAAGATATAAACATATTAGAGAGAGAAAACAAAAGAGTAAAAAAAGTGATATGCTAAAATAAAGTTATGATAATATAAAATTATATTTTTTAGGGGATACCCCCCTACATGTTGCATGCAGAAGGGGACACCAATCTGTTGTAGAAGTACTAATATCCAACAATGCCAACATTAATGAAAAAAATGATGAGGGTAAGTTTATCATCTTTGTTTATATTCACACTGTTACATGAATGGAAAGATATATGCAAAAAATCTTCTTTCTAATCTATAATACAAAGTAGCTTCATGTCTGTCTGTCCGTCTGACCGTCTGTCCGTCTGTCTGTCTGTCCGTCCCTTAAGATCTTGGTAACCACTGAACCGATCGGATTCTACTCTTCAGGTAATATACCTACTGGTCCTGTGGTGGTTTTAGGCTATTTTCTTTGGGGATGGGAAATCCACAACCCCCCCCAAAAAAAGAAAAACCCACCCCCCCAAAAATTTTTTTTTTACATTTTTTGTAAAATCTCAGTAACTGCTGATCAAATTGGGTTCTACCCTTCTGGGAATATACCTACTGGTCCTTTGGTGATTTTAAGCTATTTTCTTGGGGGGTGGGACAACCCAACCCCCTCAAAAATAAAAAAATCCCCACTTCCAAAATTTTAAATTTTGTAAAATTTTTGTAAACAAAAACCAGTAATTGGGGTGGGGAAACCCCACTGCAACATGGGGCGAAGCCCCAATGAATCCCCCCCCCCCAAAAAAAAATTTAAATATTATTTTTTTTAAAATCTTAATCTTTGTGTATGCAAACAACCTAGGTTTAATTTTTACAAATTGAAATTTTTGTGTATACGGCAAACAACCTGGGTTTAATTTGTACAAGTTAAAAATTTTGTGTATAAAGCGCACAACCTGGGTTTAATTTTTCCACAGAGTAATTAAACAAAGAATAATTTTTTGAATATTTCTATTAAGGAGGGTTGACTTCCCATAACTATATAAGGCGAAGCCCCTAGAGGCTAGGGGCGAAGCCGCTAGTAAAATAAATAGAAATAAAAATAATAAAATATTAGAGAGAGAAAACAAAAGAGTAAACAAAAGTGAAAAGCCAAAATGAAGATGATGTGATATTTATAATAATTTTTAGGGAATACCCCCCTACATGTTGCATGCAGAGGGGGACACAAATCTGTTGTAGAAGTACTAATATCAAAAATGCCAGCATTCATGAAAAAGATAATATTGGTAAGTTTATAATCTTTGTTTATATTCACACTGTTACATGAATGGAAAGGTCTAACCATATAAGATGTATGCAAAAGATCTTCTTCCTATAAAAATAAATAGAAATTAGAAAGATATTAGAGAGTAACAACAAAAGAGTAAAAAAAGTGAAAACCTAAAATTATATGCTTATATGATAATATGAAATAATATTTTTAGGGGACACCCCATTACATAATGCATGCAAAGGGGGACACCAATCTGTTGTAGAGTTTCTCCTATCCAACAATGCCAGCATTAATGAAAAAAATGATTATGGTAAGTTTATCATCTTTGTAAATACTCATACTGTTACATAAATATGGATGTTCCTGGGGAAATAATGATATCAGTGATAGAGAAATAGTTTAAATAGATAAATTGTTTACCAGTCATAAATCTTTTTTAATTTGTCACTACAGAACTTTGACAAAGAAGATAAAGGTCTAACCCCAAAAGATGTATCCAGAATATATTCTTAAAATAAAAATAAATAGAAAATGAAAAGGATAAGAAAAATATTAAAAATATTAAAAAGAAACAACAAAAGAGTAAACAAGAGTGAAAAGCTACAATATAGTTATGATGATATGAAATAATATTTTTTAGGGGATACACCATTACATGTTGCATGCGGTTATGGATATCAATCTGTTGTAGAAGTACTAATATCCAACAATGCCAGCATTAATGAAAAAAATGATAAGGGTAAGTTTATCATCTTTGTTTATATTCACACTGTTACATGAATTAAAAGGTCTTACCCCATAAAATGTATGCAAAAGATCTTCTTTCTATAAAAATAAATATTAATTAAAAAGATATAAACATATTAGAGAGAGAAAACAAAAGAGTAAAAAAAGTGAAAAGCTAAAATAAAGTTATGATGATATGAAATATTTTTTTAGGTAATACCCCATTACATTATGCATGCATACCGGGACAACAATCTGTTGTAGAAGTACTAATATCCAACAATGCCAGCATTAATGAAAAAAATGATAAGGGTAAGTTTATCATCTTTGTTTATATTCACACTGTTACATGAATTAAAAGGTCTTACCCCATAAAATGTATGCAAAAGATCTTCTTTCTATAAAAATAAATAGAAATTAAAAAGATATAAAAATATTAGAGAGAGAAAACAAAAGAGTAAAAAAAGTGAAAAGCTAAAATAAAGTTTTGATAATATAAAATGATAATTTTTAGGGGATACCCCCCTACATGTTGCATGCAGAGAGGGAGAACAATCTATTGTAGAAGTACTAATATCCAACAATGACAACATTCATGAAAAAAATAATGAAGGTAAGTTTATCATCTTTATTAAACTTAGATAAATAAAAAAATATGTGTTAAAATTCTTATTTAGAGAAAAAAAAGCTATCTATAATCTAAATGTCTGTCTGTCTTTTCTTGTAGGAAAAATTTGGATCATGGAAAGAAAACAAAGTCATTCCTAATTAGGACAGAAGTCACT
Organism: Acartia tonsa; assembly: GCF_053477335.1. Classification (NCBI taxonomy): domain Eukaryota; kingdom Metazoa; phylum Arthropoda; class Copepoda; order Calanoida; family Acartiidae; genus Acartia; species Acartia tonsa. The sequence continues at coordinate 687,812 of NC_137274.1, read as the reverse complement.
GGAAATTGGTCTAAGGAAGGCTACTTATGTCCTTCATCTAACAAAATCTAACTTAAGGGAGGTGACTTATGTCCTTTGTCTGACAAATTCTTACATTAGGAAGGCTGCTTATGTCCTTCAAGTTGCAAAACTTAGCTTTTCTGTCCTTCACATAGCAAAACCTTACAAAAACATAGCATTTCTGTCATTTACATAGCAAATTCTTGCAAAACATAGCATTTATGTCCTTCACATAGCAAATTCTTGCAAAACATAGCAAATTCTTGCAAAACATAGCATTTATGTCCTTCACATAGCAAATTCTTGCAAAACATAGCAAATTCTTGCAAAACATAGCATTTATGTCCTTCACATAGCAAATTCTTGCAAAACATAGCAAATTCTTGCAAAACATAGCAAATTCTTGCAAAACATAGCAAATTCTTGCAAAACATAGCAAATTCTTGCAAAACATAGCATTTATGTCCTTCACATAGCAAATTCTTGCAAAACATAGCAAATTCTTGCAAAACATAGCAAATTCTTGCAAAACATAGCAAATTCTTGGAAAACTTAGCATTTCTGTCCTTAACATAGCATTTTGGTCCTTCACATAGCAAAATCTCACAAAACATAGGTTTTTCAGACCTTTTTCTACCAGGAGATCAGAACTAAATCAGAACACACATAACAAGAGTTTTTACATAATACATTAAGATTATCAATTATGCATTCAACTCTGCATAAATTATGATAATTCATTATTATTACCCCTCCCCCCCCCCCCTATTTAAAATTTACCCCTGCATAAATTATGATAATTTATGCTGAGTTAAATGTACTGTTTGAACTTCTATCTAACAGGATATGAGAACTTAATTAGAACACACATAACAAAAGAGGCCAGCTATGGTGCCATGTAGGAAAAGTGGCATTGCATTTTAGGGCCTAAAAGGCGTCATAGCTGGCCCCTTTTCAGTCCATCATATGACATGGGAAGGAGGTTGAGGAGCATTTTATGCAGTCTAAATTCCCAAGAATGCAATGCCACTTTTCCTACATGGCACCACCTCCCATGTCATATGATGGACACAAAAGAGGCCAGCTATGACGCCTTTTAGGAAAAGTGGCATAGCATAGTGGAATTTAGGCTGCATAAAATGCTCCTCAACCTCCTTCCCAAGTCATATGATGGACTGAAAAGGGGCCAGCTATGACGCCTTTTAGGCCCTAGAATGCAATGCCACTTTTCCTACATGGCACCATAGCTGGCCTCTTTTGTTATGTGTGTTCTGATTAAGTTCTCATATCCTGTTAGATAGAAGTTCAAACAGTACATTTACCTCAGCATAAATTATCATAATTTATGCAGGGGTAAATTTTAAATAGGGGTGGAGGGGAGGGGTAATAATAATGAATTATCATAATTTATGCAGGGGTAAATTTTAAATAGGGGGGGGGAGGGGTAATAATAATGAATTATCATAATTTATGCAGAGTTAAATGCATAATCGATAATCTTAATGTTTTATGTAAAAACTCTTGTTATGTGTGTTCTGATTTAGTTCTGATCTCCTGGTAGAAAAAGGTCTGAAAAACCTATGTTTTGTGAGATTTTGCTATGTGAAGGACCAAAATGCTATGTTAAGGACAGAAATGCTAAGTTTTCCAAGAATTTGCTATGTTTTGCAAGAATTTGCTATGTGAAGGACAGAAATGCTATGTTTTCCAAGAATTTGCTATGTTTTGCAAGAATTTGCTATGTTTTGCAAGAATTTGCTATGTGAAGGACATAAATGCTATGTTTTGCAAGAATTTGCTATGTTTTGCAAGAATTTGCTATGTGAAGGACATAAATGCTATGTTTTGCAAGAATTTGCTATGTGAAGGACATAAATGCTATGTTTTGCAAGAATTTGCTATGTTTTGCAAGAATTTGCTATGTGAAGGACATAAATGCTATGTTTTGCAAGAATTTGCTATGTTTTGCAAGAATTTGCTATGTGAAGGACATAAATGCTATGTTTTGCAAGAATTTGCTATGTGAAGGACAGATAAACTATTTTATGCAAGATTTCGCTATGTGAAGGACCAAAAAGCTAGGTTTTGTGTGGTGAAGGGAGGCTACTTATGTCCTTCATCTTGCAAAATCTTTTTTAAGGGAGACAAGTTATGCCCTTCATCTAACAAATTCTCACATAAGGGAAGCTACTTATGTCCTTCCTAGGAAGGTGACTTCTGTCCTAATTAAGGAATGACTTTGTTTTCTTTCCATGATCCAAAAATTTATAGTAGAACCCTGAATACTTTAACCAATAGTCGGCTAGTAATGCTGCAGAAAATATAGAAATTATGAATGAAAAATGTGTCACAGATAGTATGTAATTTTTAAGTAATGTTATAAGGAATATTTAAACTGGCTTGTAATTATTAAAATTTGGCAATTCATGTTTCTAAAACAAGCCACATTGAATGGTAAATCTAAAATAGTAATCCAATATATATTCATCATATTTATCATTTAAATAATCAATTAACCCATTAGTGCCAAACCGGGTTTTAAAACCCGGTGCCAGAAAATGTAAAAAAAACAGGTTTTCGGCTTCATAATTACATCATTCTCAGTATGAATCCCCCCTCTACTACCCTGGCTTTCATTTCCCCCTGGAGCAGGCAGTTTTGCTTACTTCCGTTTGCCGGTATAGATCAACAAAGTTTGAAAATCATGACAATTCAAAATACCCCATCTAACTTTTTTGTTTTTATAGTAAAGTTGCTGATTTTTTTCGTTAAATCTAAAGTTTATTGACAAGTACATCTATTTGTGAATTCGTTTTATTTAAATTATTATTTTTTATATGATTTTTTTATCGTTTTTTTTACGCCCTATATAGGCCCGGTTCGGCATTTCCATTTTGAGTCTGAAATTTTTATTACCCGGTTTCACTAATAGATCTTTTTTGACAACAACAACAAAACAGGGTTTTTTTACCCGAAATCGCCGGCTAAACACGAAATTTGAAATAAATCGCTTCATATTATACTTGTAGCTCTTTAGATTACATGAGGTTGTGTAGTTTTCAATTACGGATCATATCAAAGTTCTAAAAAGTGTTCATCTCACTTTTGGCGTTCAAAAATTACATTTTTCGATTTTTGGTCAAAATAACCGGGTTTATACAGGTCAACCGGGTTTTAAAACTGGGGGAAAGCACCAAAAACGGGTGTTAATGCCTGGTTGGTATTTATGACCAAGCCGAACCGGGTTTTTTTGCAACTTTCCTGTGCACGCCACTAGAGCAAAACAAAAAAATACGAATTCCGTTTTGACCATTATAAAGCTTCCCTGAAACTTACAGCTCGATCGGCCCATAAAAGTGGCGCTCGGCACTAATGGGTTAAGTTACATATTTTTTTTATTAAAGGACAAACTGCATATTTTATCGCTGCTGTCAATGAAAATACAAATTGTTTTGTGGGGCTCCTTAATCATGGAGTTGAGTTGAATGAGGAAGATAATTATGGTGAGATATTTTATTTTATTAAACTCTAAATAATATTTGTATTACACAAGAACTCAATCTTTAATAATTAAACATCTTATACGCCTTGTGGCCTGAAAACTGTCAAGTCATATTTTTTCATGAGATAAAAAAGATGTTTTGTGTTTGACTATGTCAGGTATTAGGCTAGAAGAAATACCACTCTAACTTCATTTGGGGCCAGTTAATTAGGGGTTGGTCTGTACATCCATTCATTTGTGTACCTAAAAAAGGTATAAATTTGGGCATTTTGAAATATTCCTAACTATTCAAACTCTGCGTGTTGGTTTCTAACTTTGAAAAAGTTATTAATTTTAAAAACTGGGAAACAAACTAGTTATATGACTATTAGATTTTTCAATTAAATCGCCACCATCCTCAATCACCGCCTCTATCCCTCCCCTGAACCGCACTAAGGCCCAGGCCACCATGTCCCTGTCCAAGCTGGTGAAATTCTCCTTGATATTGGCAAGATGGAGGTCTTTGTGGTTTGGGCGCATATATTGATTCGTGTTTTAAAGGTACTCCAGGCCCAATATTCCATTGGATTAAGATCAAGGCTGCTGGTACGCCATATCTCTTTTAGGAACATGGGTAACCAAAGGATGCAAATTCACCAATTCATCTTTCATTGTCACATGGGCTCTCATTGGGTTTTATTTTAAATATCAACCCAAGTTTTTTGAAATAGTTTGGGGTCAAAGTTGAAGTACCCTAAATCTAAGAAGGTATTGTTGCTAAGCAATCTCGCCTATAATGGCCAAAAGGTCTGCTGGTGGCGAATCCAACATAAGTAAAGAAATGTCCGCCTCAAAAAGTTCTTTAACATCAAAGAGATGCCTGAAGTCTCTAAAACTATTCCTTCCCACTCTTTTTAAGATAAAACCGTTTTTTTAGGAAAAAAATTGTAAAAATGCACAAAGTTTTCTGAAATTCCGTCAAACTCCGGTTCACTGAGATTATTGTTGAGGTCAGTCATCCCACGGTCCTGGAGCTCCATGTATTGTAGATCAACTGAGGTGGGGTGGCTGTACAGGTTAAACATTCCAATGTCGTCTAGGTCCTCTCCATTGTGGTTCATGTCTGGTCCTAAACAAAGGGTTAGCGCGTTCTCCAACTAGGTCTCTGTTTGTCCTGACTATTTTAAATAAATTGGCAGGGATTTATTTGGTTTACCGGCGAAAAGAGTTTATAAAGTGATAAATTTGTATATAGTTTAAATAGTAAATAGTATTAATTTTATTCTTAACATTGTCAATAGTGAATATACACTTGATTAGTCCTCTAATGTGTCTAAAAATCCCGATACTTTGTTTCCCTTTTAGATATTAATATCTATATTTTTTTATTAGTGCTTTTGTTAGACTTAAAGGGACTGTGAACAAGAAATTTTCTCATCAGATTATCAAACCTTAACATCATCTCATTCATATAATCTCAAATATAGGGCAAAACTGTCTCTCGTTTCCATAAAAAACGGCTTTTTCCGCCGATTTTTACTATGTCCAATATTTCTGGACTATATAAATGTGCAGTTAATTGTCTTTTTTTCCTTCTACAGCTAAAACTAAACTTTTTGACATAGTTCTCTATTTTTCCTAACGGTTATGCTGACTTTTAACATAATCCTTGCTTTAAACCAATGTATAATTACTTAGAAATTGATAAAATAAGCAATATTTTTTATTGAAAACCAAATACAATAACAAAGCTAGAAACAGGTTTTTTATTAGTATCCAAGTAACTTTAGATGGCCCATCTCTCGCCCACCTTTAATTACAAATTTTTAAATGATAAAGGGGCATAAACAGTCTGATAAAAGGGTAAACTAATTCTCCAAAGTGGGCTATTATTGTCCAACACAATAAAAAAGGATATTATTATTTTAAATAACCACTGAGAAACAAAAACGTTCAGATTTTCCCTGTTTATTCCTTTTTCCCTCCCAAAATACCATAAAATCAAGGCATTATTCCTGCATATTTTTGTTAATTGGACGTTTTTGGTTGATCAGTGTAGTGAAATGTGCTTAGAAATTGTTAAGATTTGATGATCATAAGAGAAATTTTTACATTCACACTCCCTTTAAACTATATGTATATTCTTATCTACAATGTTTTCGTTATTTTAAAGTAAAATGCATAACATTTTACAAAAAAAAATTATCGTGGGATTGTATAAATGCGATAGGCATTTAAACTTTAAATGTCCAATTAAATTCCCTGGTAGTTACCCACTCTTGTGTTGACATAATTTTATTTTGCTTTTCTTTAAAATAAGTGATAATACATATTAAAGAAGGTTTAAGTTACATACAATAACATTTTTTTTTATAATTTTGAACAGTGTAGCTATATTTAATTGCTTCTTTTCATGTCTTGTCATACTTTATATTTACCCTTTTAAGGTTTTGCTAGGTCGCTAATGGTTATTTATAAAATTAAGTGAATTGTGATCATATTTACATTCCTTCCTTTTACTCATATGAATGTTAATTTTATTTCAGAAAACTTATTACTAAATCCCGTCCTCAGCTACTCTGCTTATTTTGTATTAACATTTTGGAGCCCCATAAAATCAAATCTGTGAAATGATATTATTTCCCTAGTCCTCGTCTCATGAAGACATAGCCTGCCAACTCTAAGAGAGAGCGTTATGGGCTTCGTTGTGGGTTCTGTGACGGCTACTACTACTGCCAGGGGTGGCGGTTATGACATTTGGGAGGACTTATCTGAGACAGACCTTTCAGGAGATGACCTATCCGGGTATGATGCATATGAGGCGTATAGTGACAATGATTCTGAGCCAGCCAACTCATAGGGTGAGCTGGGGAATACTCAGCTTGACCTTGTAGTATCCTTACACATTTGTTCCAATCCCTTTATGATGGGCCACTCAAGAACTGGGCTGATAATCTGCTAAGCTCTGGGGGGTCCGGAGTAGAGGGGGATGCCAACAGCCAGGGGATGAATCTGGTTGATGCATCTTTGATGAGTGGCCTAGGTGACTTGGCTATTGGCTTAATGTTGTTGTTTATATGTCTCATGTTTGTCATGCTTGGTATCTGAGGGTTGGAGCTAATACACATGCTCGATGGTTCTGAGAGGTCCATATTCAGGTGGGTCCTGTGATAACTGTATTGGAAATGGTTCCATTTGTGTTGTTAGTTATCATTGCTCTGCCACATAGCTGTCCTCTGTCATTAACAGTGAGTTGCGTTTGGCCTGGCTAGTTCTTGATTCCTAAATTTCTATCAGTTGCAATGTGATCATCGCTGTTAATCACTTTGGTTCCAGGTGCTAGATTGAAGAAATAATTGATATTTATTTCTAAATGCTGGGTCTCCTTGGGTCCGATACTAGTAACGGTTCCTGTGCAAAGCTGTAGTTCATATAGCAGAACAAGCTGTCTAGTACTTTTCCAGGATGGAACATAGAATAAAGAAACGGTGCTGGAGGATGGTTTTCTGCAACAAAAGTCAATCCTAGTTGCAAATCTTTGATACCATTCATCCCAATGATCATAGGTGTGACATTCTGGTGTTTCTCAGGTACAATCATAAATTGAATTGGGCGATATGCATGTGAGGCATCTGTGAGGCGAATCATAAGATAAACTTCTCCTGCTACTGGGATTTTATGACCAGAGTAGCTGACGAGGACCATGTCACTCTTTGTCAGATGAATCTTTACATTTTTTTCTTGTACTCCGAATAACATTCCGAAATATTTTGTTGACATAATATTTCTATCAGCAGCTGAGTCAAACAGGGCAGTCATATGCACGTCATAGTTTCCATTTGTCATACATCCAGTACAGTTGAGATACATCTTCCTGTTTTCATCCACAACAGCTGCTGTACTATCCACTGCCAGGATTTTAGGATCATTTTGGTCCATTCTAACTGTGATAGTGTTAACTGCTTGTTCTTCCACGCTCTCCAAGGGTCCAGAGGCTTTGACTTCAGCCCATTCTTCATAGGTTTTCTTAAATAAGCCTCCTGGTAATACCTGTTTTCTGTAATATAGCTCCATCATTGCTGGTCTTCCAGGGCACAGGTGTTGAGCATGGTATAGTTCTTTGCCATATCCCTTATGACAAACTGGACATAATCCTGATGTTAAGGCTGAGAATATCTGTCGTCCTGGGTCATCACACAGTAGTCTACAGCCGTCTGAAATCTTGTGATTGTTTTGGCTGCAGGCTCCACAATATCGCTTGTCAGATGACCCATAGGAAATATGAGAGTCCTATTTTGCGGACTTCTGGGGTTGCTTATCCCAGTTGTATTGTCTGGGTTGCCGGTTTGGTGGTCACCTCTCTTACTGTTGAACTTCTATGAGAGCTGGAGGTGGCATCAACGTTAACTTATATTCAAATGATTATGCAACAGTTTTGCCTGAAGACATAGAATCTGGCCTCCTATTACTTATAGTTGCTATAGGTCAATCCTATCAAACCTATAAAGTTTATTTTTTGCACAAATGGCTGGAACTTCACTTATGAATTCAGTTCTTATAAAGGTATTAGATACAAAATTTTGGATTAATTTATTAATGTATATATATAAATAGTTTTTTATTTTCAAAAGTTATAAAGGATATGCTTTTACTTGTAATTAAACTTAACACAATTCCCAAGTTCAAGTTTACCCTTAATTAAGTGTCAAATCCCTCGAAAGGTAATCAATCTATATGGCGGAAGTGTCAATCAAGTAGTCAAAAATCAAAAGTAAACTCTTAGACTTTGATTTATATGTAGACTTTTGAAAAATAAAATTGGTTTAGTACACTTACGTTTTCTAAAAAGTGTTCTGCTTGGTCTAGAAGAACCTTGGGCTATATGTAAACATACTATGTTTACTAGGCTAAGTTGTCGTGCTTAGAACCTAAGTATAATTCTCAATAATTTTCTTAATCCGGATTTTCTTACAGTGGACTACTTTTGACTCCTACTTTTAGAGACGTCCTAAACCTCCAAGGTAGGCTTGCTGCGGCCTTTTGCTGCATTTGGATTGCTAAAACTTTGTCTCAAATAAGTGTGCTATTCAATACATATAGGGCCTATACTGTTGACTATACTTTTATTTCACTAATGATCACTATCACTAATGCTTTTATCACTAATGCTTTCTGTCATAATTTGGCTGGTATTAAATTCTTCACTTTAATTGTTGATCTCTGGAAGCACATGAAATAGAAAATCTAGTCAGCAAAGTTAGTAAAAATTTAGTTCTCAATTCCTACATAAACTTTAAATACTTGTGTGAATATATATCTACTGCTTATAATTATACTTAATCCTTACAGATCGGGCCCCAATTCCCATCTTATTATATTGGGGGGGGGGGGTCATATTGACTCCCCCCTCTATCTCGGCTCCTGTTACAGTTAGAGACATGAATTTTTTTTCTGGTGGTTCATGTGTATTTTTAGAGAAAATTACTTTTTCTAGTCATAGTGGTCAGACCGCTCCTTAGCCGCTTTTTAGCGACCAGCCGCTAAATATTAAAACAGCTGTAGAGCGGCCAATTTTGTAGCTAGGATGACCAAATTTTAGGACGAAGGTTTATTTTTCATAACAAAAATATTACTTTTCTGATCATTGCCAAAAAATGGCAAATAACAAAAATTGCCATTTTCGCGGTTACGGCGTTAAAACGGCAGTTGACGGCGCCAAATAATATTTTTATCTGTTTATTATTGCTCAAGGATTTACCAAAAAAAAATTATAGGTCTCTTGCTGTAATAAAAGCCACGATATTCATGATATATATCTGTAGTAGAAGCCGGACAAAAATCGGTCATAAAGTCTGTCAGGGAGCGGTCAAACGGTCATAACACCACCTTTCTCAGAAGGTCATTGATATCTAAGTATTCACCAAAAAAATTTTAGGTTTTTACCTTATACACAAAAGTCATAATGTAGAAATTAAGATTTTTTTAGAATTTTTTCTAAATTTGGTGCCACCTAACCAACTTTGACCGGATGCCACAACCGACACAGACCAGTTATCCTTATAAGATCATATCTTGCCGATGTATAATTACTAAACTTAAAAAGTCAAGAAGTCACAACTCTCTATCTTACCTACAAAAAGCCTATCTTGGAGCCCCCCCCCCCCCCAATCTGTAAGGGTTAATAATTTTTTAAGAAAAAGTGTAAAAATATGAAAATCATTCAAGCTGAAAAGTTCTGAAAAAGTCCAGGATTTTAAAAAGTCAAAAAAAGTTAGAGATATATGAAAATATAGTTAGTTTCCGAAAGTTTGGAATATTTTGACTAAGTTTAAATTTCCTTGCAGATAATTCACTTCAAGTATAAAAGTTTGAGAATTATTCTAAGTCAAAAGAAATAGAGATATATGCAAATATTCTAATTCCGAATATTGGAATGTTTTGACTAAGATAAAATTTCTTTGTAGGAAGATAATTCTAAGTACAAAAGTTGAAAATTGTGCTAAGTCAGAAAAAATAGATATAAAAACATTCTAAGTCCAAAGATTGGTAAGATTTCCGACTAAGTTCTCATAAAAATTATTCTAAGTTTGAAAATTCTAAAGATTCTACTAAGTCAAAAGAAATAGGGATATTTGTGAAAAATAAGTCCAAAAGGTGGAATATTTTATAAGTTAGAGTTTCCTGAAAGTTCTACTTGTGAAAATTTTGCTTTTACTTATATCATCTGACTTCGATAAGTTGAGAATATTACTAAAATTTTGAATATTTGGTTAAGTCCAAAAATATGGGAGAAAATGGCTAATTCCGAATGTTTGAAATGTGATTAGAGCTAACTTGAATCCCAGAAAATTTTGGTCCAAGTCCCAAAGACTCAAATATTTCAACACTTTAAAATCACACCAAGTCCAGAGGTTTATATACAGGGTGCGGCACATAAATCCTGACATTTTTTAAACGGCCATAGCGTCAAAACTACTTGGCCAATCAGGACATTTAACCCCGCTATAAAAAGTCATTGTAGAGTGCTCTGATACTTTATTCTCACAGTTATAATATGAATTAATAAACTCATGGCAATTCATAAATACCCACGCAAGGTATTATAGTGCTTTAGATTAAGAATGACGGTAGGTTTTGATGTTTGATTAAGATGATATAAGTACATAAGTAAGGAAAACAGTTTGCATTAAGTGTTGTATTTACAGTTAAGATAGGCATATATTTAAAGTTACATGATAAGGGACATAAGTATAAAGTTACTACAAATATAACAAAGGAAGTGACTTGAGAGGTGTAGAATGAGGAGTGCCTAAGCCCAAGTCATGGCTGTCCATATAGTTAGGCCTATAGCATAAGACATATGCACATTTCATGCCAAGTCCAAAGGAACCTAAATTTAATACTAAACAATGCATGCTAAGTTAACTAAGCCATATTACCTTAAAGCCAGGAAGGAGAGAAGAGAACTAGATGGTTTGAGAGTTAGTAAATAACTGAAGCTTTAAGGCTTCTGTAAGTTAAAAAGAAAACTAAAATAATTGGTTTTGGAGGGTTGTCTGTTGTTATGACTGTATTTGTAAGTTAGCGTGAGCGTAAAATGGCTTGGCTGTTTGGATAAGAAAGTTCTCTGGAAAAAGGTTTGAATATGGCTTTTACATAATCATAATCAAATAGATAATTTACAATCAGTATATAATCAGTCATAGATATATAACATTGCTAAATTACAATAGATGTGCCTACAAGATCCATATATAAAGGTATATTGCTTAAAATAGGCCTGAAAGGGCTTGAAAGCAACTTATTTTCTAGCTTCAATGGCTATGACTTATGGCTTGACAATTAATGTGTAAGTGTGATCTAATTAAGGGAAGTTTGCAAGTCAAGGCCACTGTGTGTCCATCATAATATGATGGATACATAATCTAAGCTTACTAAGATAGTTGGATTGTACAAATGTTCAATTCACTTGAAACTTAGATGCTGCATCTCCAATACATAGTTTGTAATGGCCTTTCTATTAAACAATGCACTGGGTGTGTCTAAACAATGTCTAGTCAAAGAAGTAAAATTTTTCCAATTAAGAAAAAAATGTTTAAATAAAAATTAATTTTCTAGCTCCCATAATATAGATAAATCAAACATTTCAGTAAATATCAAAACCTTTTTCTCTAGGGTTAATTATCTTGGCAGCTGCAAGGGTGGTGGTACCCTCCCCAAACTAGTTAAAAACCATACCATGACCTATCTGAAGCTAAACTTTAAAGGAGAATCATATAGGTTCATCAGTTAGCAAGACTTGTAAGTTAATCATTGTGTTTTCATGCATTGAGGGGTATTTACCCCACTCCCTACAGTTTTCAAGGGTGGTAATAACCCCCCCCCCCCCCTCCAAAGCAAATTTTACTCCCAGGTTAAATTTTTTTTGGGTAAAAAATTAATTGAGCTGTAGATGTGGTCTCTCTAAGCCAAACACAGCCACCCTTTGACAAGGTCGTCCAAGCTTTTTTATTTGGGGAGGGTAAAATTTTTTTTTTTTTGGGGGGGGGAGGTGATTATTTGTTTGTTGGGGTAAAATTGCAAATTTTTTTTGCCCCCCCAAATTTTTAACCTGGGAGTATAAATGCAAAATTTCACGATAGAGACAGTGTAAATTATAAATTCATTTGATATATTGTTGAATTTAGAATTGTACATGGAAAATCTTACTGAAGAAAATGTTACTGAAATTATTCAGAGGATTCAAGCATCTAGAGAAGTTCTTTCTTTTTATTTCAAGATCCACATACATTTGGCTGCAAGATACAGAAAGGATTTCCTTCCTCTACTCATCAAAAATCTTCTTTGTTTTTACAAAAAGAAAATCATTACAGCTGAAGATTTATTTACAATCCTTCACAGTAAGGAAGATTGGGATGGTATGAGAATGTCTTGTTTAAACACAACTGTCTTAAATAAAGATATCAAGAATGCTAAAATTATCTTAGAAATTGAGAGAATAATTCATTCAAATCAGAAATTACAATTGATGACTTGTGTAAGAGAAAATGTCCACTCTGATGAACTAAAGCCAATGATTGCTGAATCATGCAAAAAAGACAATTCTGAAACTTCTCTGACTACAAACTCCGCAAAACTTACTACATTTTTAATACTTGTTTTAGAAACAGTTATATTATCTGAGCTTCCCTATCTATGGGACATAGCATCAGATATAAAGCTGGACCAGACATTCCTAGAACTAAGTTATAGCAATCAAACATGGCAGACAAACATTACAAATTCAAACAACCTCTTGAACACTGATGAAACACCTCCTGAACATTATAAATTGGCATCACATATCACAAGAAGTATTCTCTATTTTAATGGACTTGTCTATTTTGCTGGAATATTGAGTGTTAGCCCAACTTGGATTAGTGAATATTTGGCTAAATACAAGACAAAACTGGAATGGAAAGATAAATATTTTTATAAAGGAGAAATTGAGGAATTTTTGGCTGAAAGGGAAAAAATTCCATTGAAGAAACTAGAAAAGCTGAAATCAAAAACTAAATTTTCATTGTGGATGTATTTGGTGATGTTTTACTGTCTTTACCTTTTAGCTAAATTACTATGGCCCATTCTGATACTTTTGCCACATCAGTATATCAACAAAACAGCCAAAAACCCCAGCCTAATTACTCAGGCTAGAAACAGAACAGAAACAGCCTGGATGATTGTGAAAGTATTGGAAGCAAGTCTAGAGAATGTGCTACAACTTTGTCTTCTGGCTGTTGCTACCACTCTTGAACAGAATATCACAGTTGACCTGGTTTGATCTTGCAGCAATGGGTGGTAGAGGTGCTTGGAATATCATAAGTTTTGGATTTTATCAGCCTCCTGAAATGATTGACATTAGTCTGGGTAAAATATTATTTACCATACTAATTCTTAGTTTTGGCCATGCAATGATGAAATTACAGAAACCTGGACTAGGAATTGGATCAAAGCTCAAAGTTCTTCCTGTCCTCTTCTTGAGCATACTTATACAAGTCATATCAAGATTGTATTCATTTAGAAATTTACTGCTGATGAAAACTGAAGCAAGGCTGAAGTATGGATTGTTCCTGGGAGCTCACTTTCTTATCTTGTTGGCAATAAAGGTATCCTTTGAAGCTAGGAGAAAAGACGACTGGCCTAGCAGAAAGAAACAATCAAAATCAGATATGAACAAGAAATTTGAAATTGACAAAGAAAGTCTGTTCAGAGATTATTTTGAAGCAAAAGAATGGACATGTCTTACACAAACAATTGATGCAATCAACAACACACTTCACAAACTGTCTCCTGCAATTCACAGAGTGTTCAAAGTGAAAAATTGGATTGGTTCAAAGCTTGTTGTGTTTAAACGGCCTTTTCTTCTGGTGCTGAGTTGCATGTGCTCAACAGTGTTGATGGTGGATTTGCACTGGCAGAGTTCCAGACTTCATTATCCAAAGTACAACCTTATATCCCATCTTCTGTTTTACATTTTAATCCTGACAGAAAATATTATCCTGACTACATTGCCATTTGCTGTTCCATCAATGTTTCCTGGAAAAGATGAGTTCAACCACAGCTCCTTCACTCAAGCCATCATTGTTGTCAATATTTCTTACATCATTGCAGTTCTTCTAGAGGTAACTTCATATTTGTTTCTTCAATTTATAATGAAATTTCATATTGTATTTTATTAAAGAAGAAAAGTCTAAACTTTATGAATTTCATCCTTTGCTCATAATTTATATTTTTAGATTGGTTATTATAAATGGCTCCATTTGTGGAGTTCCATCAATGGACCTCAGCTTGAAAATGATGCTTATTCAATCATCACCCGCCTTGTGTGTTGCAAAGAACTTCAGAGAATCAGTTTTGGGAAGTCTGGAATTCATTTTGAAGATTATACAGGTAAGGATTTACACAATATATATTAAAACTATTATTTCATTGATTTGTATATGCAACAAGGAAACTTAGTTATGATTTTCTAGGAATTGAATTTGAAAATTCTGAAGAAGATGAAAGTGGTCTAAAGGGTCTTGATATAGAGAAACTCTATGAAAAGATTGATGCAAGGACATATGAAAATGAAAATGGTTGCCTGGAAAATCTTCTCCACAAAGTTTGTTGCAACAAGTTCAAGAATGATTCAAATCTTCAAGATGAGGAGGAAATTGAGATGAACACGGTGAAAAAAGAGCTTAATCATATACATGAGGAAATCAATATGCAGCATCAGAATGATCAGGTCCGCAAATTTATTTCAAACTTCCATGTATTAGTACCACGTACTGTCATAATACTTTCCATCATCTAACAAAGAAAAACAAGTTAACTAATTATTTCTTTTTTATTCCACCAAAAAATATCAATTTTTAATGGCAAAAGATACTACTGAATGAATTGATTATTTGCAAATTTTAGGTTATTTATTTACCATTATTTATGAAAAGGATTAATTATGCCAGTTGCTCCGCCCATTTTTCTGACATCTCAATCATTTAATAAGGGGTTAATTAAGTTTTTTAGATTAAAAAATCATTATGTTCTAATTTTATTTTCTTTATAACTTTTTGTTATTAAAGTTAGGATTATGAAACAATAACAATTTTCCTGCTATATTCATAAAGATTTATTTGGTTTTTTAATCTAAAACAAATTTGCCTAATAAGTAAGTTTTTCAAAATATCATTAAACTAAAAAGACTCAAAAATATGTGTAAAAAAATGCTTTTTACTCAAAGCCTCAATTTTTTTTTTAATTTGTGTATAAAGTTTCTGCTAGTAACAAAAATAAAAGGACTTCTACCTTAATTTTGCTAAAAAAGTCGTTTCATGTCAAAAGTTACTTTTTCCTCAGTCACTTTTTCAAAACTTTAGCTCTAAAAATCTCCGGTGTTAATGGAGGTAAAACAAATATTTTTATATCTACTTATGTGGAAATCTATAGAGAACAGGGACATATACATTTCTTAATAATTCATTGAGAAATAAGGGCTGCAGATGCTAAAAAATACTTTTTCCAGGGTCATACTGTACAAAAGGTCATCTTTTCTCATCAAATATAAAATAATCCTTTTTTTAAATTTTAATGATTGAATCTTCCATGCCAAAAATATTACAGTTTAGAATTAATTCACAATGATTAGTTGAGTTTTTATGTTCAAAATTTGGTTGTTTTTAGAGTCAAATGACGGTATTTTATATTATTTAGGATGTAGATTATGATATTGTTGAGGAAATACACCAGCCTCTTCTGTCTGGTTCAGAGGTTAATATTAAAACAAAAATTGTACATGCAAAATGTAAAAGAATATCATAAATATCTTTTGTTGTAAAGAATATATCAAAAGAAATGTTAGTTTATCTTTACTAGGACACTGGGAATGAAACAAGAATTGATATTGAAACAGATAACTTGATTGGAAATGTAACTCAGGCAAGTTATAATATAATTAATGATTCTTTAATGCTTTTATGTATTCAAATATCAGAAGGAACTCTCAACATTGCCCTTATATTTATATAGGATGTGATCATTCATCAACCTGATGTACATGAAAATTTGGGAGACGATACTCATGAAATAGTTGAAGTAAAGGTAGACATTGTAGTGTTTCATGATTTTAGTAGAATTAAACACAAACCATTGGAATTTATTCATGATCATGGTTAATCTTTAAGATTTAAATATTATTTTCCATTATCAGGCCTTCCAATAATGATGCATCTAATTGTTTAGGACCAAGAGACAGATTTGACAAGCTGCGCTTTTAAGAATAAAACAGTTGTAAGAATTGAACAACAGGTATCAACACTTTTATTACTCTCAAAGTGGCTGAATCATGAGATACAAGAAGCGGTTTCAGAGGTAGTTAAGAGTTTGTTAATCTAAATCTACATTTGTACTTTTAAAAGTTAATATGGTTATTTTTTTAACATAAGCTTTAAATAGTGCCTCTTTAAACTTTTTAGGTAAATTTTTTTGTTTAATTTGATCAAAAATGTTTTACTAGGATGTTCCTGCACCCAGCACTGAGGTTGATTTGGATATTGAGATCCCTGAAGTTTTGGTTGTAAAGGTATAAAGTTAGGTTATTTCTATTATATCAATTTAAAAATTTTATTTACCTAACGTCATTGGTATCAATTAATTCATAATCAATTCAAATTTAAAAAAGCTATTTTTTAGGAAAAGGGAATCTTAACTTATAAGTGTTCTAATAAGGCATTAGTTACAAATATGCATTTTTAAAAAGAATTCTAATTTTCAAAATGATTTCAAGTAATGGGTAGTAAAATCATGAGAAACCATTGATCAAAGTATTTAATCTAAATAAAAAATCTTTTGGCTTTTTTATTTTTTTAGCCTATGATGGTTCTTGATTAACCTTCCTATTTGATATCATTTATTATTTTTCTTTTTAGGAAACTGGTAAAGAAATTTGCAGTATTGATGATTTTAAAACAGATCCCCTGCTTGCAAATGTAAAACAGGTGAGTTAATCATCTTATCCTAATATTCTTAGGAATTAGGCATTATTAAATGGTAAAGAATAAAATAGTTTCAAAAATACAAAATAAGTTTAATTTTCTTAGGACATAAATGTTCATCCACCTGAGATGAATTCTTAAAAAACTTTTGCCCCACTAAAATTTTAGTGAGGCAAAATTATCCCCTCTCAATTTTTAGTTTGCCTCACTGATTTTAGTGGGGCAAAAGTTTTTTAATTATTCACCTCTGATGTTTATGAATATTTGGCAGATGATAAAAAGGCAATATTTATAGTAAAGGTATTGAGTAAGTGATCATTTGTTTAGGATCAAAAAATAGAATTGCCAAGCTTGGGTGTCAAGAAAGAACAAGTTGTAGAAACTGAACAGGTATTGGTTTCTGGGCATTTTTTATTATCAGAAAAATAGTTTAGAATTCTAAAAATTACATAACAATCCTAATATATTTTTGTATAATTTGGACTTATTTTGTAGTATACAATTCCACTCATCAAACCCAAAGAAGATGATGATAAGTTGGTTGATGAGATTCAAGAATCAGTTTTAGAGGTAATTAAAAATTCATAAAGCTATATTTGCATTTGTTTCTTTTTAAAGTTTTTAAATGTGTTGTAAATTTAAACTGTTAAGGAAACCAGGATTTTTCATAACTCTTATTTTTATCTTATTTAATTTAATAGGATGTTACTTCACATTCACGTTCGGTGGAGGATTCAAATATTGAGAGCTCTGAGGTTGCAGTTGTAGAGGTAAGTTATTTCTATCTATAAAATTTAATATATCCTTGTTAGCCCTGTCATTGTTGTCACTTAAGTCAATGCTAGGTAAAAAATAAGAAACCATGATTTTCAAAGTCTTTTTGCTTTTTCATTGTTTATAGCCTGTGGCAGGTATTTATCAAACTTCCTATTTTATATCATTCAGTTTTTTTCTTTTCAGGAAACTGAGAAAGTAGTTTGTAGTGGTAATGATTTTGAAAAAGAACCCCTCCTTGCAAATGTAAAACAGGTGGGTTAATCATCTTATCTTAATATTCTTAGGAATTAGGCATTATTAAATGATAAAGAATGAATTAGTTTCAAAAATGCAAAATAATTTTAATTTTCTTAGGATATAAATATAAATCAGAAAAATATTTATATGAAACAATTTTGAATTCTAAATATTATATAACAATCCTGATATATTTTTGAGTAATTTGGACTTATTTTTTAGTATACAATTTCACTCATCAAAGAAGATGATGATAAAATTGTTGATGAGATTCAAGAATCAGTTTCAGAGGTAATTCAAAATTTATAAAGCTAAATTTGCATTTGTTCCTCTTTAAAGTTTGATTTTTTTTGAAAACATGAGCTTTAAAAATTATAAATTTATATAACTCTTATTTTGATCTAATTTACTTTACTAGAATGTCCCCCCAATAGGAACTAAGGAGGATTCAAATATTGAGATCCCTGAAGTTTGGGTTGGAAAGGTAAGGTATTTCTATTTATAAAATTCTATATATCCATGTTAGCCCTGTCATCGTTATCACTAAAATCAATGCTAAGAAAAAAAATAAGTAACAAAGGAACAAGTATATTTTATTTTAATGATCATATCTATTTTAACCCTTACAGCTCGGGCCCCAATTCCCACCTTAATAGATCGGGGGGGTGGGGGGGGGGAGCTCCAAGAGCCCCCCCCTCTATCTCGGCTCCTGTTACAGATAAAGACGTAAAAATTTTTTCTGATGGTTCATGTGTATTTTTAGAGAAAATTACTTTTTCTAGTCATAGCAGCCAGGACGCTCCTTAGCCGTTTTTTAGTGGCCAGCTGCTAAACTTTAAAACAGCTGTAAAGCAGCCAATTTTGCAGCTAGGTTGACCAAATTTTAGGACGAACTATTATTTTTCATAACAAAAAAAATATTTTTTCTGATCATTGCCGAAAAACGGCAAATAACGGAAACCGCCATTTTCGGCGGTTACGGCAATAAAACGGCGGTTGGCGGCGCCAATTATTATTTTTTATTAGTTTGATGTTGCTCATGATTTACCAAAAAAATTATAGGTCTCTAGCTGTAATAGAAGCCACGATATTCATGATATATGTCTGTAGTAAAAGCCGGACAAAAATCGGTCATAAAGTCGGTCAGGGAGCCGTCAAACGGTCATAACACAACTTTTCTCAGAAGGTCATTGATATCTAAGTATTCACCAAAAAAATTTTAGGTTTCTCCTTATACACAAAAGTCATAATGTAGAAATTAAGATTTATTTGGATTTTTTTTCTAATTTTGGTGCTACCCAACCTACTTTGACCGGACACCACAACCGACACAGACCAGATATCCTAATAAAATCAACTCTTCCCGACGTATAATTACTAAACTTAAAAAGTCATAAAGTCACAGCACTCCATCTTACCTACAAAAAAAATGAGATTGAAAAATTTAGAGGGGGGGGGGGGCTCCAAGAGCCCCCCCCCCCCACGATCTGTAAGGGTTAAATGATAAATGATTTTTAAAGTCTTTTGGCTTTTGTATTGTTTATAGCCTGTGATGGTTCTTGATTATCTTTCCTATTTTTTGATAACTATTTTTTATATTTTAGGAAACTGGGAGAGAAACTTGGAGTGGTAGTGATTTTGAAACAGATCTCCTGCTTGCAAATGTAAAACAGGTGGGCTAACCAACATACTAAATATTCTTACATTTTGACTGGTTTATTTAGAAGGATAATATTCCAAAAATACATGACAGATTTTGAAACAGATCTCCTTCTTGCATATGTAAAACAGGTGGGCTAATGAAGATAATAAATATTCTTAAATTGTTGACTGGTTTATTTAGAAGGATAATATTCCAAAAATACATCACAGATTTAATTTTCTTCAGATCTGATTGTTCTGCATAATTGATTTTTTTTTTAAATGGAATCATGGAAAGAAAATAAAGTAGTGGGTTTTGTTGTACTTATAACTTTTTTATGGTTCTTGGTATTATCCTCAAAATTTTATTTTTCAATTTTAAAACAAACTTGTCCCTCCCCCCCCCCCCCCCACAAACAAAACTATGAAACCTGGCCTTCCTAGTCTGCAGGCGCTTTGCCACCAAACCTATAACCAAACTAACCTAATTGCAAAAAAAACGCCATGGCCCGATTTCATAGTTTTGTTGGGGAGGAAGGGGGGAGAGACTCAAATTTTCAAAATTGTAAAAAAATTACGTCTGATTATTTTTTAAAACATGAGCTTTGAAATGATAAACTCATTGCAGTGAAAAAGTCTTTTTCTTTATAATTATTTGAAATATATTTTGGTGAACATGACACACATTTTAAAGGTAAAAAGGAGAAAATTTTGTAACTCACAACTTGATAAAAAAATTTGTTACCAGGATGTTCTTCCTGCACCTAGTACTAAGGAGGATTCAGATATTGAGATCCCTGAAGTTGTGGTTGTAAAGGTAAAAGATAAACTTATTTCTGGTATTCCTTTGAAACCAATTAATATCCAGTGGATTAGAACCATTTCTCATCCATACAAAAAAATTATGTCTTGCATTGTATTTTATCCAGTTTTCTATGAACATAAAAATTGTACAATCATAAGATAAAAATCAGTTTTTTTAGCCCCAAGATAAATAAAATGAATTTATTTTCTGTTCATAAATCCTATAAATGTATATTCTTATTCAAACGTGATAGGATGTCTATGAGTCTGTCTGTCTATTTATACTAAAGGATCTTGTTTACTGCTGAACTCTTTAACAATGTAGCTTCTTTTGGAAAGAAATCACCCCTAGAAAAAAAATCAACCCCACCCCACATTATTATATTTTAAATTTCTATAAAAAAACAATTAGATATTGGTTGGGGACAGTCTATTCCCTTTCCAACCCCTACCACCTCAAGTGCCCCTAGAGGCATAAAAAAACCTTCTCCAATAAACTATAATTTCTTAAAATTTCAGGCTTTTATTCAACAACCAGAGAATCCAAATGTAAGTGAAGAAACAACTCTTTAAAATGGAAACACTCAATTTTTTCAATGACTTTTTGGTATTTTATGTTGATTAATTTGATTGACTAATATTAGTTATATCATGTATTAGCAGAGTTTTTATGTAATAGCTTGAAAATATGATTTAGTCTTGAGATTTTAAATTTAATTTCATTTTTAAAAGTTGGATTACCCTTTTTGAATAGATTATTGGGAATTTTTAGCATTTTGTAATATATATTCAATATTTATTGCTTTGAATGCTTTAAAAAGATTAATTTCCTTTTAAAATGGATACATTTTACAGTAACATATTTTTATTTTAACCTTTTATTGTATAATGGAGATTTTTAGTAGCAAAGCTAATCTATAATTTGAAAAGTCTGTCTGAACTGTTTAGGGGAGATTTTTCTTGGCTTATATTCAATTAAACAGCTAAAGTTTAAAGTCATTATTCCCTTCATTATGGAGCATATTATGGAGTATAAAACATCCATGGCAGTTGGACTGCTTTAAAACAGCTTTTTAGACGCATTATTTGTATTTGTAAAAGTGAAACTAATTTTCAGAAATTTTTGCATCTGTAGATGAAACAAGAAGTATTTTTTTTAAATTTTAAATTGAAATATTATGGGTATTTTTTATGCTTTGTTACTTATGGATGGTAATTTTGTAGAGGAACAAAGTGACTCAAAAATCAGCCATTTGACGTCATAAAAATGAGGAAGAGGACAGGAGAAGTGGGGAAAAAAACCTTTAAAAGAGATGGATATAATCACTCATTCTTATGACGTCACATGGCTGGTATTTGAGTAACTTTGTCCCTCTAGGTAATTTCTAATTTTTCTACATTTTTTTGTTAACATGATTTTTACTTAAATTATATTCATTTCATTGTAGAGGACATATCTTTAGAATTCAAAAATCAATATTTTACTTTTTTTCTGTTTTGATTCCAATTTTTTAACAGATCGGGCCCCAATTCCCACCTTAATAGATTGGGGGGGGGGGGGGTCATATTGACCCCTCCTCTATCTCGGCTCCTGTTACAGATAAAGACGTAAAATTTTTTTCTGGTGGTTCATGTGTATTTTTAGAGAAAATTACTTTTTCTAGTCATAGCAGCCAGTCCGCTCCTTAGCCGCTTTTTAGCGGCCAGCCGCTAAATATTAAAACAGCTGTAGAGCGGCCAATTTTGCAGCTAGGATGACCAAATTTTAGGACAAACTTTTATTTTTCATAACAAAAAAAATTACTTTTTCTGATCATCACTGAAAAACGGCAAATAACGAAAACCGCCATTTTCGGCGGTTGGCGGCGCCAATTAATAATTTATCTGTTTATTGTTGCTCAAGGATTTACCAAAAAAAATTATAGGTCTCTAGCTGTAATAGAAGCCACGATATTTATGATATATGTCTGTAGTAAAAGCCAGACAAAAATCGGTCATAAAGTCGGTCAGGGAGTGGTCAAACGGTCATAACACCACTTTTCTCAGAAGGTTATTGATATCTAAGTATTCACCAAAAAAATTTTAGGTTTCTACCTTATACACAAAAGTCATAATGTAGAAATTAAGATTTATTTAGAATTTTTTTCTAAATTTGGTGCCACCTAACCGACTTTGACTGGACGCCACGACCGACACAGACCAGATATCCTTATAAGATCAACTCTTGCCGACGTATAATTACTAAACTTAAAAAGTCATGAAGTCACAACTCTCTATCTTACCTACAAAAAAATGACATTGAAAAAACTAGAGGGGGGGGGGGGTCAATATGACCCCCCCCCCCCGATCTGTAAGGGTTAAAACAATTAATTTTTGTTTAAATACCTTATATTACCTATATTATATTATTGACAATTGATTTATATTTTTTATATTTTTATATTAATACTAACATTATCTTGATTTTGTGTGGATTGATAATAAAAAAAACTAACAATAATCCTCTATTTATTAATATCTACAAAATCTACTCTATAATTAGTTCTGTCTGAATATTTGTGAAGTAGCAGCTACGCCCCTAGAGGTCTCTATATATAGCTTGGGAGAGGGGAGTGGAGTCGACCCACGACCACTTTCAATGTTAGTTTTTTTGGAGGGGGCCATCTTTTATTGAGGGCAATTTTTCTTGGGAGGGTTGTGGTACTCTCGCTCAAAATAGCGATAAACCTTTCCAATTCCAGGAGGGAATGGGATGGATGGATTAAATGTCAACCCCCTTATCTCCTATCTTGGAGATATTCAAAATTCACGTCAACTGTATAAATCATATTATCTCATAGTAATTGTAATTGTTATTAGTTTTAGATTCAGGAGCTTCGCTACTTATAGATGATGTCATCCTTGTTTTGTGTATTTTCAAATCTTTTCTATGATTGTAGTCGGTCTGTCTGCCGTACGTTCTTATGTTCTTATTGATTTTTTATTTTTTTTACAACAACTTTTTGTATGACATAATTATACTATTCATCTGATTTTTCTGATAATGATTCCTATAACAATAAGGTTCAATATCAAAAGCAAGGTATGTCTAAAAAAAAAGTATTTTCTTTTACTTTATCCTTATTTATACAATTCTCAACAAATTTACATATAATTTTGTTTAGACTAACAAATTAATTTTCCGCTTATTAATAATCTAGAAGAATTATTGCAGGTGTGTTCTTACTTTAATGTTGTTGTCATCCATGACCACTAAATAAGTAAATAAGTAGGCGTGTTATAATCGTACTAAAATTTTTAAAACCCTGGCTACAGAAACCTGTATCAATAATGTGTAACCTTGAAAGAGTAGCAACTCTATAATAATTACTGTTTAGTCAGTTTATTTATTTTAAATACTCAATTATGAGGTTTTTTCACACAAAAATTTTACACAATAGGACTTTGATTAATTAGGGGTTTCCCTCAAGCTTTCTAGTCGAGCACTGACCCCTACTCATTTATACAAATAAATTAAAAATAGTGAGGGGATATTTTCAGGGATCTAAAAGAACATGACAGTGTACTCCCCCAACGATGACACACAAAATTACCCCTTCTGTAGATTAAACTTAGTGGTTGAAACGTTTGAACACTTTACTCAATGAATCGGCCAATCAAAAGTAAAGTCTCCAAAGTTGTTAAGCCAACAAAAAAGAGAACATTATTATAAAACTTTGGGGACTAGTTTAATAAACAGCACATTGTCCAATGAAAGATCATATTGGGTAGAGGGTAGCCCAGCGGGGATAGCCCCCCCATCATCTCTGTGTGGGGGGGGGGGATCTTACGTTGCTTGGCCTTGTGGTTATGAAACCCTACGGGGCTTACCAGTACCCAATATAGCATATCCTACTAAAGTAATTAACAAAAAAAGCGCAACACTATACCTCTCTTATATTCAATTTATTCTAAAATGAAGGGGGTTTCTTTGCTCGACAAGACACTTTAAGGAAATACACCAATAATTATAATATTTTACCTGTATGAAAAGTATAGAAAACAAAGATACCCAAGAGTGAAAGATCTAATTAAGTATTCCATGAAGTAGAAACAACCAAATTTTTTTTCCAAAAATATCTAATTATAACTTTAAAATAAAAATTTGTCATATATTATTAGACTAGCCTACAGCTCACGTTGTTCGCTGGTCTGTAATGCTCTTAAGAATATTAAATATCCTTACTGGAAAGGTAGAAGTCTGTTGCAATTATTAAGGTATAAAATCCGATCAGTTATGAATTTGTAGAGGGCCCGATCTTTCAGGGTTAAGACAGAAGACTTATTTTATGTTTACTGACCAATGCACGTCTACTCTAAGAATAATATTGTCTGTCGGTCTATTGGTAATGCTCTTAAATAATTTCCCAGCTTTTATCGAAGATATTTTTTTGTGTACTTACTATGTCTGTCTGTTGTGCACCCTTTTTGCTTTCATTTGCTTTGCCTTTTATCTTTTTTAAATTCAAGAGCTTCTATGGTTATGGATGTTGTCATCCTTATCTACCTGTTAAATTTTAGTAGCAAAGTCAATTAATATTAAGTTAAATAATTTTATTATTCAGTGACCATGAACTAGTTGTCAGTAAGATTAAATTAAAGCTGAAGCGTACTGGCCATGATAAAAAGAGTGAGATTGGCAGACAATATGATTCTTCAAGATTAAAGGACCCAGTGATAAAGAATGAATTTGTCTTAAAACTCAGAAATAGATTTCAAGTCTTAGAGGACCTAAATGACGAGACTGAGATCACATGGACTTCAATTAAAGAAAACTTTCAATCTACTGCTAAGGAAATCCTAGGACACAAGAAACCAGAGAAAAAGGACTGGATCTCTGAAGAAACATGGAACAAAATAGAAGAGAGAAAGAATCTTAAAAACAAAATTCATAATGCTCAACATTTGGCTGACATGGGCAATTTAAGAGCTGAATATACTGCTAAAGACAAAGAAGTCAAAAAGCGCACAAGGAAAGACAAGAGAGATTACATTGACAATCTGGCTGAAAAGGCCCAGAGAGCAGCTGACTTCGGTAACATGAAAACAGTATACAACATAACCAAGCAATTAAGTGGCAAATATAACAAAAAGAGTGGTGAAACTATCAAGGCTAAAGATGGTAAATTACTCACTACAGAAAAAGAAGTTGCTGAAAGGTGGAAATCACATTTTGAAGAAGTGTTGAACAGACCTGAACCTGAAATTACTGCTGAACCAGAACCAGGACATGAAATAGACATAGACACAAGACCACCAACTATTCAAGAAGTTAAAGCTGCTATACATAGTCTAAAGAACGACAAAGCACCTGGACCTGACTTGATAACTGCTGAAATGCTTAAGGCAGACATAGATCTTTCTGCTAGGACTCTGACTGATCTCTTTGATAAAATTTGGAGACAAGAAAAGATACCAACTGACTGGTCTAAAGGTATAATCATAAAACTACCAAAGAAGGGAGATTTGAACAATTGTGATAATTGGAGAGGAATTATGCTGCTTTCTATCCCAAGCAAGGTCCTATGTAAAGTTATTTTAAACAGAATTGATGAGAAAATTGACAATAAACTAAGAGAAGAACAAGCTGGGTTCCGTGCTGGAAGAGGCTGTGTTGACCAAATTTTCACCCTTAGGACAGTTATTGAACAATGTGTTGAATTTAACAAGCCACTCCATGTAAATTTTGTTGATTTCTCTAAGGCCTTTGACTCCATACAAAGACAAACACTCTGGAAAATACTAAGAAGTTATGGTATACCTGAAAAGATGATAATTATGATAACTAAATTTTATGACAACTTCCAAGCCTGTGTTTCAGTTGGAAACAATAAGACATCTGATTTCTTTAAAATAAGCACTGGAGTTAGACAGGGATGCATTTTATCACCTATTCTATTTATATTGGTCATTGACTGGGTGATGAAGAAAACCACAGAGGACAAAAAACGTGGTCTCCAGCTGGGCATACTAGGACACCTAGAAGATCTGGACTTTGCTGATGATCTGGCACTGATTTCAGAAACAATTAAACATCTACAAGCTAAGACAGATAGACTAGTCAAATACGCAGGACAAGTCGGGCTCTTTGTTAATGTCAAGAAGACTGAAATTATGAATATACCTACAAACCCTGATCAAACTATAACAATAAATGGTGAACAATTGAAACAAAGCAACAAATTCACCTATTTGGGGAGTGTTATCAGCAGTGAAAATGGCTCAAAAGCTGATATTAAAACCAGGATTGATAAGGCTAGGATTGCTTTCAACAGTCTACACAACGTTTGGAATTCAAAGAAACTTGCTCTGAAAACAAAAATCAGACTTTACAACAGTAATGTAAAATCAGTTCTTCTTTATGGAGCTGAATGCTGGAGAACTGTGAAAACTGAAACAAATCAACTTAATGCATTTCACAATAGCTGCCTAAGAAGAATTTGCAAAATATTCTGGCCAAACAAAATATCAAACATTGAGCTGTATGCTAAGACCAAGTGCAATAGTATTGAAGCAGAAGTGAAATTTAAAAGACTAAGATGGCTAGGACATGTGCTCAGAATGGAACAAAATAGGTTTCCAAAAAAGTGCTTAAAATGGAACCCCACCACTGGTAAACGTAAACGGGGACAACCAAAAATGACCTGGAGGCGGAGCACTGAAAAGGACCTCTTTAATTTGAAATTAACATGGGGAGAAGCTGAAGCACTTGCCAAAAAAAGGAATTCATGGAGGAGCAGGGTGGCCGTATTCTCTGGACTCCACAGTCCAAAAGAGAGACGCGACTGAACTGAACTGAATTTTATTCCTCACTTAGTCTGTTATTCTGTCTATAGTGCTTCGAAATAAATAAGATTACTGTAAGGGAAATTTTTATTTTCCCTTCTGCTATTTAATATAGAAGGTTGAATTTTTTTAGACCAATGTACTTCTGTTCGCCTATCCTTCGATTAATCAGTACTGCACATAAACATAATTTTATTTTCTGATATCAAAGACTAATTTGTGTAAAGATTTGTATGACCACTGCACTGATCATCGTTTGTCTGTCTGTCGCTTATACCGCGTTTTCTTCTTTTAACTTTTAACTTTTGTGTTTTTACTTTTACTATTAGGAACTTTGCTACTTATGAATATTATCATCATTGTTGATGATTTTTAAACTTAGGGATCTTAGGAGATAATGTTCTATATTTATTTTACATCCCAAATGATGATAAACAAAGGTAAGCCTTCTGTTGATTTAAGTTTGGACACTTCTAGTATGTATAGAACTGATGAAACACTGATTAAGTTTTTTTAGTCAACGTGGTTACTAAACTTTGGTTAACAGTGTAATTTACAGTCAAATGTTCCCTCCTTCCCTGAGGAAAAGAAATTTTGGTATTGAAACTATCCTTCTTCCTCTAAATTCATATGGTCCATTAGTCTTTTGGAGACATCATATTTTAATAGCTAAAATATTTGTTTTCTCAGCTGCTATCAAAATTAAATGGCTTAAATTTTTAATCAAGATTATAATGGAACATTTGCAAATTCCGCTGTTATTTAGTAGCGAAGCTTATTTATAATTCAAAATGTCCGTCCGTTCGTCTGATGGCTAGGATTAGGGGGAAATGTGATTTTCTCTCTTCAATTTTTCAATTCAATGCCTGAAAAATTGTGTAAATATTCCCTACATAGCTTGTCAGTGTGGACCTCATTTATTGGTCAGTTCGTTCATCCAGTAAGAGGGAAGGAAATGGGGTAGAAGGGTTGTGTAATGTTAATGATCTATTTCTACAGTTGTTCTGTCCATCCGTACGTCCCTAAAAGAAAGTTCTGATTGTTAATTTAGGCATATTAGAATTGTTCTATTGAATTAAAACTTGACAATAAAATTCATGAAACTGTCCTGCAATAATAAAGGTACTAAGAAAGAGAGGTATTCAGGCTCCACCAATAAAAATATCCCGGGAGAACTCGGCAGACCTGCTATTGGGTAGAAACTGTACACATTTTGGTATGAAAGGCCTTATTTTTTTAATTTCTTCCCAATAAAAAAGTCGGCTATAAACGGTCGAATTTCTTAATTAAAACCCATAGATCAATTCGTTTTAATAGTTTTCAAATTTAGTGAGAGATTGATGCTAGTGACACTACTCCTTAATTTTTAATAGATTTAAAAAAAAAATAGGGAAACAACTAAATAATAAAAAACGAGTCTACTCCATTTCCATTAATTTTGAAATTAATTGTCACAATTCCAAGTTTTTAGAGGATTCGCTAAAGAGGTGGATGAAAGTAACCCTAATATGAAAGATTGAAAAAATATGGCATATGATACTTGATTGTTTTTTTCTTTTGTAGGTTTATATATTGTATGAACTGATATCTTCTAATATGAAAAAAAACTACAAGCCGATATAAACACTTCCTGAAAATTGAGCATTAATTATTATTTTATATGTTGACGAGATCTTAAAAGACATACCATGCTCAACCCTATTTAATTTTCTTTAAATATCTTCTTTTAATTAAAGAATCTGGTTAGCGTACACTTATTCAAATATTACATATCAGTTCTTAATTAACAAATATTCGATTCCTTTTTTTTTAAAGATAATGTTGGAATCTAAAATAATTTTCTCATATGCAGTGTAAAAAATAAATGTACAATATTATTTGTAATGGTTATAAATACTTTAATTACTAAAGAAATCTATTAAACTAGTTTTTGTTCTGAATAAACGTGCGGCGATTAAAACTTTTAAAAAGAATAAATGATTTTTAAAACTGTTTAAGTTTCTACCTTACCTGTTTTTTATTCTTTTTTAACAAAAAGATTTTAGCTGATTCTAATAAGATTTCAACTGTTACAATTTCTTTATAAAGAAACCATCTAATAGTTCCTTTTTTATTATGACCAAGTTCTTTACTATACATTAGTCTTCTTCTCTCATATTTCTATTCCTGCAATTAAGTCAAAGTAAATTTTTACCATTGCTTTACATAGTTTCCCCATCACCATGACGTTAGTATGTCCAAATAAAATAACTTGTATTTAAGGTATTTAATGACATATTTACTCAAATTTTTGCTGCAATATAAATATTTTCTCTTTTAAGTGCAGTTACTCTATATTTCTTAATGTTCTTTAGTATTTAGTAGTTCTTTACGGATTTTGTCACCCTTGTTAATCTTTCTCTCCCTCTCTCTCTTCCCCCCCCCCTCGTTATATTTCTCTCTCTACCCCCTCTCTCTCCTTATTTCTCTCCCCCCCCCGTTCTCTTTCTCTCCCCCCTCTCTCTGTCTCGTTACTACGACTTTTTAATGTCTTACGTTAGAATATTTGTTTAACTGAGTATTTAGTAATTAGTTTATATTTTCACCCAATTTAAAAATACACGATTTAACGTTTTGCTTCCTTTTTTAAAATCATTTATTAAAGATTAAAATCCTAATATTTTTCATTTCAAATTTTTGTCCTGAAAGGGTTAAAACATTTACTTCAATATCTGAACACAATTACGGGAGTGTCGCACGAATCAATTCATTTTAAAACTATGTTTTCTAAGATATACTATTTTTAAAATTTAAGTTTTCTGCTTTAAGAATAGAAATCAAATACTTTAATGTTATTTGAATAGCAACATGAATTAAAAAAACTGAATTTATGATGCAAAAAGTAGAATAATGGGTATTAACGTTCTGGTCAGTGAGAGTTTAATAGGGATTATTGGAGCACTATGAGTTTTTAACACAATATGCTTGGAAGACTCGAGCTTGATTATAGACGTTTATTTCCTATATAGATCTGTCATGGATCTTGATGCAATTAAGCAGGCCGTTTTATACATGTTAAAAATTGGAAGATTTCATTAAATAAAAGTTGTCTCAAATATAGGTATTAAATAAACAAATAATCATAGTGTTTATTAAAAGCAAAGATTTTCTATAATTAGGGTCGGTCAGTCCGTCCGTAACGGTTAGCTTTTAGTTAATTTAGGCATGTTAGAGCTGTCCTATCGATTTCAAACTTTGCATGGTGATTCCTGTAGTAGTTAGGTACAATTTAGAAAGCGTAGCAACTCTATAATCGTTACCAGAATGTCCGTACGTCCATTTTAAACATGTTGATTTTTAACTTTTTTAACAACAAATTTTTATATGATAGAATCATTCGATTGATCTGATTTTTGGAATACTGATTCCTAGGACAACAAAGTACAATGTTATAAGCAAAGCATCTCTATACTCAAGTCCCAAAAATGTAAGTATGTTAAGTAACTTTATACTGCATTAGCGCAGTTTTTCAACAAATTTGCTTAAATTTTGTTTCTAATTTTATACATTTATATTCTGATTATTCAGTTATTGTACTCTACAAGTGTTAATATTCGTTTTTCCTACCATTATAAGCTTCGCTTTTATGGATGTTGCCATCCTTGTTTAAAGAAAATACTGATTATTAGAATTTTTCCAATATTATATATTATTTACCAGTAATAGGTCTTATTTGAAGCTTTAATACAAAGTATAATTATGTTTATCTGTTAAATCTTGGCATCTTGCTAACTGCATATTTGTATCTGCATATCAGTGTTATATTATATGGTTCCATCGGGATTGAACCCAAACGGGATTGAACCCAACGGGATTGAACCCACGGAATTGAACCCGCACGGGATTGAACCCAATGGGATTGAACCCACACGGGATTGAACCCACGGAATTGAACCCGCACGGGATTGAACCCAATGGGATTGAACCCACAAAGGTGTAGGTTTCCCCCAATTTTTTTTTCTTCAATTTTTTGGGGGGTTTAAGTCTCCTCTTCCAATTTTTTTTTCTAAAATTTTTGGGCGGTGTAAGTCTTCCCCCAAATTATTTATTTTTTCTTTTTTAATTTTTTGGGGGTTGTAAGTCTCCCCCTCCATTTTTTTTGTTCAATTTTTTGGCGGGTTTAAGTCTCTGCACCCAATTTTTTTTTTTTTTTTGGGGGGGGGTGTAAGTCTCCCCCTCCAAATTTTTTATTTTTTTTCAATTTTTTGAGGGGTTTTAACTCCCCTCCCAAATTATTTTTTTCTTGATTTTTTGGGGGTTGAGAGCCTCCCCCACCAAATTTTTTTTTTTCTCCAAAATTCACTAGGGTATATTTATAAAAATAATTAGGCCGGGTGTATCAAAATTTATTTTTTTATTTATTTGTTTATTTATTTATTTTTAATACTTAGTTAGTAAAATCCAGCTTGCACCACGTGGAAGTCAAGTATCATTGCAAGCCATTTTTTTTTAGTTTTTTTGTTTTGTTTTTAGTTTTTTGTTTTAAAAAAATAGATGATTATAGGTGTACGATTTGTACAAAATTAAAAAAAAAAGATCCTAGTGGAGACTTACACCCCCAAAAAAATTGAAGTAAATAAAATATAAATTTGGGAGGGGAGGCTTACACAATTCTGTGCGGGTTCAATCCCGTGTGGG
The DNA here is from genome assembly GCF_053477335.1 of Acartia tonsa. Classification (NCBI taxonomy): domain Eukaryota; kingdom Metazoa; phylum Arthropoda; class Copepoda; order Calanoida; family Acartiidae; genus Acartia; species Acartia tonsa. The sequence goes on along the minus strand of NC_137274.1, from coordinate 655,856 downwards.
TTCAATTCCGTTTGGGTTCAATCCCGTGTGGGTTCAATCCCGTTGGGTTCAATCCCGTTGGGTTCAATCCCGTGTGGGTTCAATTCCGTGGGTTCAATCCCGTTGGGTTCAATCCCGTGGTTACCATAATTATGTTATCCTATTTGTTGGCTCAAAAACTTTGGGTACTTAGAAGCCACCCTTAGCCGCACAGCTTACAGAAGCCAAAAACATCAGCGGCATTTTTTTCTAGCAACCCGTTAAGCCAGAGCCGCAACCTTCCTGAGCAGTTTTGTATCCATTGGATATAAGATATACATGGATATATTGACAGGGGAAATAAATTGATGGGATTAAGTGGGTGAATGAGAAGTTATTATTGCCAGCTGCGAATATTACTTTCTCAGAGTACATGAAAATCTGGTGCAACATCCAAATAATAATATTTCGATTGCTGTAGCTTAAGTCGCACTATTTCCAATAATTTACATTTTTTAAAGCGAAAATTTTCTATAATTAGGGTCGGTCTTTACGTCCGTACGTCCGTGACAGATAGTTTTTTATCTTAAAATCTCTCCTCTCCTATATTATGTAATAGCCGCTACACCCCTAGAGGCCTCTAAGAGTGGGGAGGTGGGGGGGGGGGGGGTTGAGTTGACCCTTTCCCACTTTCAATTTTAGTTTTCAAATCTGAATGAGGTAATTTTTTCTAAGGGCGATTTTTACAGACAACAAAAACTGAATCCTATTAAATAAAGTATGGTTCTCCTTTCTTCTTATAGGTCCTAAACTGGTTTTAGGCTTTTTTATTTATATAAATAAGTGTGGGTATGGTTTTAGGCTATTTAACTGTCCTTCCATATACCTTCGAATGTTACGCCCCTAGATGCTAGGGGTGTGCCCGCGAGTACTTTATAGTACTTTATTAGTTTTCTATTTGTTTTTATATCTGTTGGTTACGAAATTATTTTAAACAATTAACTAATCCTGCTTATTAAGGAGGGGTAAACTCATGGAGGGAGTGGAGAATGACATTGGACAATAAATTATGTTGGTACCCAAAGTTTTGTAGCCAAGTAATCTTATTCCTTGGCTTAAAAACTTTCGATACTTTAATTAAATTTTGATTAGTTAATTCTGACAGTGTCATAACTTTTGAACCAATAATTTGTATCTACACAATAATAAGGTTGCTGTCTGACTTTTGGACACAATCGTTCTCGTTATAGTTAAAATATGCATTTTTAATTTTGTCTTAAAATTTAAGTTTTTGGTGTTAAATTTTCCTGCTTATCTCTAAAGGTAAACATTATCAGAGAGAGAGGGGACAATGGGCTGTTTATTACACTAGTCCTTAAAGTTTTATAATTACGTTTTCTTATTTGTTAGCTTAACACCTTTGGGGGCTTTAGTGAATTGTGATTGGTTGTTTTTTTAGGTTGAGTGTTCAAACATTTGAACCACTTAGTTTACGCTACAGATGGGGTAATGTTGGTTATCATCATTGGGAAAGTATATCAATTTAGCGGTCATTGTCTTATCCCTTTAGATCCCTGAAACATTAGAGTTAAACAACAATTGTAGGGATGAGATCATATAGATATTTTTTTTTCTTTTCAGTAAAGCTTTTCATATGTCCTGTGAAGGTTTTTATATCTTCTTCCACCCATGAAAAATCACCCATAGAAAATGATACCATCCCAATTTTTTGTATGTTTCTCTTAAAACTGAAATTAAAAATGTAGTAATGATCTCTCCTCCTACTTACTTAAGTGTCCCTAGAGGCCTCTAGGTGCGTAGCCGCTAGTAAGATAAATGATATAATTATAGCTTAAACATATTTGGAAGAAGATAAAATTATATTTCATTGATCTTTCCTTTATCCCGAAATAGTTTATAGTAGGGAGGGAGGGGACATTGGGATATTTATTACACTAGTCCCAGAATTTATATAATGATGCTTTCTCATTTGTTGCCTTAATAATTTTGGAGATTTTCTTATTGATTTTTGATTGGTTGGTTCATTAAGTTTCAACAATTATTTATATAATATATATAAGGGGTAATTTAGTGTATCATCATTGGGGATATATATTGTTTTATCGGCCATTGTCTTATCCCTTTAAATCCCTGAATTGTTTATATAGTGAGTCTTCAATACCACAACAAAAACATTATTTTATTTTGTATTGTGCATGTACAATTTTAGTTAATTATGTATGGTATTTTCCTCAAGATGAAATATATCATTTAAAACACAACACACAAGTATTATATTATTAAATGAATAGACCAGGATAATTCTTATATAAAAGTAACAGTACGTCTTTCTGTCTATTTCTCTTGTGTATTGATGGATCTTGCTAACCACTGGACCGATATGGTTCTCCTTTTCATAGGTTTTGTAAAGGTTGATAACTATTTTGGTGGAGGGTAGATTTACCATCTTAAGAGAAATTGCCACTAGAAAAAATTAACCCTTTAAATATCATGTTTTCTTTTATATATGACGTCTCTAGGGGCATAATGGTGGGGAGGGAAAAGTCGCCCTCACCCCGTATTAAATTTCAGTTTAAGTTTGATTACTTGGTAGAAACAGGCACACACATATTTACACCTACACACAAATATACACACGCACACACATATACACACATACACACACGAATACCAACAATTACCTACACACACTCGCTCACACACAAACACACACATATACACAAACACACACATATACACACACATACATACTCACTCATACACAAACATACACACACACACACAAATACACTCACATACACACACACAAACAGACATCCTGTTACTTTGATATAAAGCTAACTGTGCTACATGTTATAATATGCGGAAATTATAACTTACCTTAAACAGGGACTAAGATTCAGCTAATAAATTCCATTTGAAATTGTCCAAAATTGAATATTTTACTGGCGTAGAGTTGGGGTGAAACTTGATTTTTTGATGTAGCAGAAGGAAAGTGGGTAAGAAGGGAGGAAATAAGAGAGGAGAGTTAAGGTTGAATTTGATTTATAATTGTTTGTCAGAATCATATTCCCTAGTCCCTGACCTTAATAAATTCGGGTGAGATTATATTGTAACAAGGATGACATCATCCATTACTATTAGATTGAGAAGCATACAAATAGAAACTATATATTATATGGCCCATTGCATTTGTGGCTAATAAACTGGAAATAATTTTATGATTTAAAAAAAATTTTTTGCTTTTATGAATGTTGTCATCCTTGTTTTCATTTCAAGCAAGAATCACAAAACTAAAAAATATAATCTAAAGAAGTTGTATCAACTTTTTTTTTTATAGCTAGCCGGTTCTTTTAGTAAGTAGTAGATGTAAAATTTTTCATAGAATTCAGATATGCAATCGGTTTTTTTGTAGACCTCTTATTTTTTAAGTAATTTAAGTTTTTAAAAAAAATAATTAAGTCGGTTTTAAGGTACTAAAACGCAACAAAATAAAAGAAGAAAATGGTCAGTAAGAACAAAAATAGTAAGATCTTTAATTTGACACCTTACTTTTAAAATTCTGTTGAGTAATTATTGAAAAAATCTATTTTTTTAACCTCGGTATAATAAAAACTTTAGACCTAAATATTTTCTCAAACAGACATAAAAAACATGGGTTCATATATACCATTAGAATCAGAAAAATATTACGAATCCATTGTAAGCAAAATTGAAAAAAATTAAAAAATTAAAAAATTACAGAAATGGCCAATTATTTTTTTTGTTCAGACAACATTATTGTCTTCCCTTTTTTACCCCCTCTTTACCCCCTCTTTACCCCCTTCCCATTTTTATACTCAATTGAAGAATTAAGACGTTGCCTGTACAACATAATATGATATTTTCATATAATTCCTTTTATTGTAGTTTATATACTATATTGTAAACTTTTTTTTTCAATTTTGCTTACAATGGATTCGTAATATTTTTCTGATTCTAATGGTATATATGAACCCATATTTTTTTATTTGTGAAATAATAAAATTAAGTTCAAAGTTTTTATTCTCGTGGGTTTAAAAAAATCGATTTTTTCAATAATTACCTGACAGAATTGAAAAAGTAAGGTGTCAAATTAAAGATCTTACTATTTTTGTTCATAATGACCATTTTCTTTCTTTTTTTTTGTTGCATTTTAGTACCTTAAAATCGACTTAATTTTTTTTTTTTAAAACTTAAATTACTTAAAAAATAAGAGGTCTACAAAAAAACCGATTGCATATCTGAATTCTATGAAAAATTTTACATCTACTACTTACTAAAAGAACCGGCTAGCTATAAAAAAAATAGTTGATACACCTTCTTTGACAAGTTCAAAAGCAATATTTATAAGATTTATATCCGATTGATCTGATTTTGAGATACAGATTCCTAGGACAACAAAGTATAATATTATACACAAAGCATCCTAAAAATGTAAGTGTGTCCTTAAATACTATCATGTATTTATTCAGTTTTCAACTAATTTTCTTACAATTTTGTTTCGACGTTTATACATTTATGTATATATATTCTTGATTTTTAAAAATCTTTAAATCTCCTTGTCAGTATTCTTATCAATAATTATTTTTATGCTTCGCTACTTATGGATGTTGAAATCCTTATTTTTTAAAGCGAAGCTTTTCTATAATTAGGGTACGTCCGTCCGTTACAGTTAGCTCTTTTCGTTAATTTAAACAGGTTAGAATTGTCCTATCGACTTTGCATGATGATTCCTATATGAGTTGGGTACGAGTAAGAAAGCGAAGCAACTCTATAATCGTTACCTGAAAGTCCATACGTCAATTTAAAACAAGCTTATTTTTTACTTTTTGACAACAAATTTTTGAATGTTAAAATATCTTATTCATCTGATTTTTTTAATACTGATTCCTATTACAACAAGGTATAGTGTTATAAGCGAAGCATCTCTATAAAATCAAGTCTTAAAAACGTCAGTATGTCCTTAAACAGTAACATGTATTTAATCAGTTTAACAACAAATTTCCTTACAATTTTGTATAGACATATGCATTAATATTCAGTTTATTCAGTTCTTACACTCTACAAGGGTTAATGTTCGTTTGTCCTTCCATTTCAGAGCTTCGCTTTTTTCATCCTTGTTTTTATGGAAGTTAGACTGTATTCTTTTATCTCCATTTTAACAATTTATAACTCTTTTTTCGATAAAAGGGATAAAGAGTTGCTACGCTTCCTAAATCATTTTCATAGGAATCATCATACCAAGTTTGAAATCAATAATACAATGCCAACTTGTTTAAATCAAAGAAAAGAGCTAACTGTCCATGACGGACGGGTGGACGGACGAACGGAGGGAGCGACCCTAATTATAGGAAAGATTCGCTTTTAAACAAGGATGTCAACATCCATAAAAGCGAAGCACTGAAACAGTAGGACAAATGGACATTAACACTTGTATAGTGTCAGAACTGAATAATCAGAATATAAAAGTATAAGAATCGAAGCAAAATTGTAAGTAAATTTGTTGAAACAATATTGTACTTTGTTGTCCCAGGAATCAACATACCAAAAATCAGATCAAACGGATAATTAGATCACATAAAACTTTGTTGTTAAAAAATGGACGCACGGACATTCTGGTAATGATTATAGAGTTGCAACACTTTCAAAATCGTACCTAACTACTACAGAAATCACCATGCAAAGTTTGAAATCGATAGGACAATTCTAACATGCCTAAATTAACGAGAAAAAAAGCTATCTGTCTCGGACGAACGGACCTACCCTAATTATATAAAAGCTCCGCTTTTAAAAAGAAAGAGGATGTTTATCTGTAGCCTAAAATCTTGGAAAAATTTTCTGTAATACGATACATGTTTTTAGTATAGTTCAGAACCGGTTCTAATCCCGCAGAAATTAATCAGAGCAAAGTTTGGAAATAATTGGTAAAATAAAATATGCCTTTTTTATTTTTGCTTATAATTTGACTTTTTTGTGTTAAAAATGTTGTCTTATCTTTTAAGTAACATCAGAAGTAGTGGCGTGCAGAAGGGGGGGGGGAGGTATTCAGAGAGTATAGCGATGCTATGGGGGTTAGGTTACACACATTTAAACTTCCCAGGGAGGGAAGGGACAGTAGGCTCCTTTGAACACTAGTCCCGAAAGTTTTATAATAGCAATTCTTTTTAGATGGCTTAAAAGTTTTGGGACTTTTATTGTATTCTAAATGGTTGGTTTAATTAGTTGAGTGTCCAAATTTTTAAGTAATTTTGTCGTATTCATTCGAATCCGGTGGATAGGAACCGGTTCTCATCCATACGAAAAAACAAACCATGTCTAGCATCGTATTATATCCAGCTTTCTGTGAATATAAAAATGTATAGTAATATAATAAAACCAGTTTTAATCTTATAATTGTACATCCTATATCCGCGGAAGGCCGTTTAAAATACGTTGCGAGAAATAACTATTCTTAGTTTCAGACAATCTATTTGTAGTATATTTTGTTTTTTTTACACCCCCATTAAATGTCTGTATTATTCCCCCCTTGATTTTGGTTTAAGAGGAGTCTCAAAATGAACTCATCCCCCCTGACAAAACCCTGTAAACGCCAGTGATTAGAAGTTAACAATATATCCAGGAATATAGGGTTTAATTAAAAATGAATAATAATTAACCAAATCAAAAAAAGTAACCACTGCACTGGACCGACATAGTTCTCATTCCTTTTTATCTACTTTTTCTTTTTAAAGCTGAAATTTAAATTGGGAATAACAAAAATCAAATCGGCTGATATTATTAGGAAACAAGGATGACAACATCCATAAAAGCAAAGCTCTGAAACGGTAGGACAGACGAACATTGACAGAGTGTCAGAACTGAATATACAAAATGTAAATATGTTAGTTTTGACAAAATTATACATAAATTTGTTTATCAAACAAGGATGACAACAGTGAAGCTCTGAATCGGTAAGACAAACGAAAATTAACACTTGTAGAGTGTCATCAGAACTGATAAAGCAGAATATAAATGTTTAAAAGTTGAAACAAAATTGTAAGTAAATTTGTTTAAAACTTCTTAAATACAGAATACTGTTTAAGGACATACTGACATTATTTGGACTTGATTATAGAGACGCTTCGTTTATAATATTTTAACATATTGTAATAGGACTCAGTACTCCAAAAATCAGATCAATCGGATGATTATATCACATAAAAAATTGTTGTTAAAAAAGTTAAAAATCAACATGTTTAAAATGGATGTGCGGACATTCTGGTAACTATTATAGAGTTGCCTCGCTTTCTAAATCGTACTTAACTAATACAAGAATTACCATGAAAATGATAGGACAATTCTAACATGCCTAAAAAGCTATCCGTTACAGACGTACGGACCGACCCTAATTATAGAAAAGCTTTGCTTTTAAAAAGTAAAATGGAATCCTTATATATTTATTTTTAATGAGGGACAAAACCGTAATCAAAGATTATATTTCTTTCTGCTATCATAAAAAATGGTTTTAACCTTCTAAGAAACTATAGCTATCCGATTAATCAACCTCCTAACTGTTAATAAATGCGAACCTTCTTTTTAGAATTTATGTTAGCTCTTTTCATTGATTGAAACATATTAAAATTGTCCTATAGATTTCAAAATTTGCATATGATTCCTTTAACAGTTAGGTACGATTAAGGAAGTGTAGCAACTCTATAATTTTTACCAGAATGTCTGTTTGTCCATTTCAAACATACTTAATTCTTACATTTTTTAACAACAACATTTTGTATGATGTAATTATCCTATTGGCCTGATTTTTTGGCGTTGCTACAAAAGACCTACTCTACAAAAGACCTACCCCTACAAAAGGTCTACTCTACAAAAGACCTACCCCTACATAAGACCTACTCTACTAAATACCTACCCCTACATAAGACCTACTCTACAAAAGACCTACGAATATATATTGTCATATAAACATCAAATTTATTAATAAAGGAATACATAATCAATACATGGCCGCAGTGCTCGGCCCCCTGGCCTGCCTAGCCACGGGCGCTCGGCCCCCTTGCCTATAACCTAACCTAACCTTACCTAAATATTGTAAAAAAAATATTAAAATTTGAAAAAAAAATCTACCAACCACTTTTTGTAAATCAACGAAATTCTAAAATATAATTAAGTTAATGTACGATAAACATTCATACATTATTACATATAAGTTAGGTTAGGTTAGGTTATAGGCAAGGGGCCGAGCGCCCGCGTCTAGGCAGGCCAGGGGGCCGAGCTCTGCGGCCATTACCTTCTAGCATTACGATTTTTAGTAGAGTAGGTCTTTTGTAGGCGTTGGTCTTTTGTAGAACCGACGAGTAGGTCTTTTGTAGGGGTAGGTCTTTTGTAAAGTAGGTCTTTTGTAGCAACGCCGATTTTTTAAATACTGATTTCTATTTCAGCAAGGTACAATTTTACAAGCAAAGCATCTCTATAATCAAGTCTTAATAAACCTGTATTAAAGCAACTTTACAACATATTTTCTTACAATTTCGACGGATTTATTTATATTTCATTTATGCAGTTCTGACACTCTTGAAGTGCTAATGTTATTTTGTCCTACCGTTTCAGAGCTTTAGAGGAGGTTGTCATCCTTGTTTTATGTGACAGTTATGGACATACTTCAACTTTTTAACAAAATATTCATTTTATAATCTGCTTAAAATTTTAGTTTTTTCGTGTTAAAATTTGTTCTTATCTCTAAGGTAAACATTAGAAGCAGTAGCGTGTCAAAGTGGGGTGTTTAGGGGGGGGGGGGAATGTATCCGACCTCCTGGAAAGATTGAGGGGGTTTCTACATCCCCCTGATATACCATGGTTGGGGGTATTACAAAGTTTTAAAAACAACACAATTAGAGAGAAAAGATTTGACGTTTATCTATTTGGGTGTCACGATTTTGTTGTAAGTAGGATGTATTCTTCCCCTCCCCCCCCCCTGGAAAAACCCTATATACGCCAGTGTTGAGAATTTGACAATATCAGGGATCTAAAGGGATAAGACAATGGCCGATAAATTGATGTACATCCCTAATGAAAATACACAAAATTACCCCTTTTGTGGATTAAAATTAGTGATTGAAACGTTTGAAAACTCAACTTAATGAAACAACCAAACAAAATTCACTGAAGTCCTTAAGTTGTTAAGCCAACAAATAAAAAAAGTTATCATAAAACTTTGGGGACTAGTGTAATAGACATTGTCCCCTCTCTCTCTGTAAAAACACATATATCTTGGGACAATAGATACAGATATACAAATACTTAAATGAGCTTTAAAACTTGGGGAAAAAAATAAATGAATCTGGTATCTGTAACATAGTGAACGTAAGTTGTGGACACGACGGACATCTTTTTATGCTATTTGTAGAGAAGCTTCGCTCCGGATTTAATAATCAACAGATATTCTATTCAAAAGTATATTGGTTTATGGTCAAAACAATACTAGATATTTATATCAACAGATTAGGCTAGGTAAATTACAATATAGTTAACTGCCTTCCCCTTTTTGAGATTAGATTATATTATATATATACAATCTTATTATATAAGGTAGTAAGCGTTTTTTGTCTGTTCCGAAGGATTTTATTAACCGCTGAATCGAAATTGTTCTCCTTTACAGTGAAGCTTCTTATAGGTCCTGGGAAGGTTTTAAACTATTTTTGGGGAGGTTGTCTTTATATTTAATATTTTTAAATATTTGTTAAAACTTTTTTTGAAACTCAAATTTAAAATAAGATGAGGTCGACTTTTCCCCCTTCTACCTAGAGGCTTCTAGTGGGCGTAGCCGCTAGTATCATTAGAATTCAAAAACTTGGTTTATAGGTCTGTACGTTGCATATGGACCCCTCCCTTTATCCCTGAATATACACAGTACAGAAGGAAGGGGAGGGGACAATGTGGCTGTTTATTAGTCCCCAAAGTTTTTTATAATGTTTTACTATTGGTTGGCTCTACAACTTTGAGGACTTTTTAATTGCTTGGTTCTTTGAGTTGAGTACGTGTCCATAAGTTTCAACCACTAATTGTAAGTATTAAATTTGTTTTCATTATTGATTGGGGATATACATACATACATCTATTTATCGACCATTGTCTTATCCCTCTAGATCTCTGATGCCATAACTAAAGACGTTAAAATGGTTCCTACTGCTGCTATGTCAGGTGCACAAGATAAAACTAAGAGAAGGGGGAATGCATTGGTCAAAAACAGGCGCAACTTATTACCATGCATAGTTAGGACTTCTAGACAAGGGTATTGCAATCAAAAAGTTGGTTGTCTGATGGGTATTCCTGGCGCGTAGGGAATAAAACTCAGAGATATTAAGACAAAGGACTTTAATATGCATCCCTAATGATAAACATACTTTTCTCTCCTGTTAAATTATTGGTTGAAACGTTTGGACATTCAATTAAATAAAATTTGATAAAAATGCCTAACGTTGTTTGGCCAACAAATAAAAATCGTGATTAAAGACTTTCGGGATTAGTCCATTTCGTGACATCGCACCTTAAGGGGCGATTTGTCAAATTTTTAAAATGGCTTTTTATAGGTTAGCTTAGGTTATATTGGGTTAGGTGATTGCCCCAAATGGTTAGATAATTGGTCCCGTAGGGTTAGAGCGCAGGGGCTAGAAATAGGAGAAAACCTACTGTGAAAAATACGAATGTGCGATGTCACGAAAGGGACTATACCCAGACTTTGGATACCAGTTTAAATTAATAGTCCATTGTCCCCTCCTTGCCAGAATTCTGTCAGGTCCAACAACTATCAGATAACCAAGAAGGGAGCAATGTCTCCCTTTCTGTTCAAACACTTGGGGTATTACGTACCACAACCATCCCTTTGCAAAAACTTTGTCTGAAAGTCTCAACTATGCATGGTAATGAGTTACGCGCAAAAAAAACACTACTTAACAGGATGATAACATCCATAAAAGAATGAACGAACATTAACACTTGTAGAGAATCAGAGCTAAATAAGCAGAATATTAATGCAAATTTGTTGCAAAACTACATGATAATGACATACTGACACTTTTAGGACTTGTTTGTAGAGATGCTTTGCCTTTTACATTTTTGTAATAGGAATCAGAATTCTAAAAATCAGAAGAATAGAGAATATTAGCATGCGATAATTTGTTAAAAAAGTAAAAATCAGCTTGTTTTAAATTGACGTACGGGCTTTCTGGTACACTTACTGTTCAGCATTATAAAGTTTGAAATCAACAGGGCAATTATAACCTGTTTGAATTAATGAAAAGAGCTAACCGTTATGGACGGACGGACGTACAGAAAGACCGACCCTATATAGAAAAGCTTTGCTTTTAAAATCGTTTTATGGGCCAATAAACAAAAAATATATATTATGACATGGGAAAAATTGTAGTCATTTTAAGTTTCTTACATGGAACTCATTTGTTGGTCAGTTTGTTCATTACATAGGAGAGGAGGGCATGGGGTAAAGGGGGTGGATGGAGGATATTGTCAATTTAGCCAGCTGTTAGCTTTATTTAATTAGAGAAAATGAAAATGTAGCGTAACATCTTATTTAATAATAATTTAATTTGTGGGCCTTTTAGCGAGATCTTACACTTCACACAGACAGACACATAAACCCAGGGATTTAAAGGGATAAGACAATGACCGATAAATTGATGTACAATCCCAATAATGATACAAAAAAATTACCCTTTTTGTAGATTACAATTAGTAGTTAAAATATTTTCACTAAACTAAATGAACCAACCAATAAAAAGTTGATAAAAGTCTCCAAAATTGTTAAGCCAATGATTAATAATAGTTATTTCTCGCATCGTATTATAAACGGCTTTCCGCGGATATAGAATGTACAATTATAAGATTAAAACTAGTTTTAATCTTATGATTGTATATTTCTATATTCGTAGAAAACTGGATATAATACTATGCTAGACATAGTTTTTTCATATTCATGAGAACCGGTTCCTATCCACCGGATTCAAATGAATACGAGAATAGTTATTTCTCATATCGTATTATAAACGGCTTTCTGCGGATATAGAATGTACAATTATAAGATTAAAACTAGTTTTAATCTTATGATTGTATATTTCTATATTCGTAGAAAACTGGATATAATACTATGCTAGACATAGTTTTTTCATATTCATGAGAACCGGTTCCTATCCACCGGATTCAAAAGAATACGAGAATAGTTATTTCTCATATCGTATTATAAACGGCTTTCCGCGGATATAGAATGTACAATTATAAGATTAAAACTAGTTTTTTTAGCCCCGTGGGGCCGAAGGCACCTGCTAAAAAAACTAGTTTTAATTTTATGATTGTACATTTCTATATTCGTAGAAAACAGGATATAATACGATGCTAGACAAAGTTTTTTCGTATTCATGAGAACCGGTTCCTATCCACCGGATTCAAATGAATACGAGAAAAAATATTATAAAACTTTGGGGAATAGTGTAATAATATAATAATAAGCTGATATTTCTAAGAAAGTTTAGATCAAAAAATAATCACAGAACCTTTTACGTTGAAAAGTGTGTTCATCATAAAAAAATCATCTTATACTCGTTTATATAATGTTCGTGGAAAGCTATTTATAATACAATACAAGAAATAATGATATATGCTTTTTAAAGATTTGTTAATTGCGTTGCTGTCAAATTCTGGGCCTTGCTTATGTGAAACATCTGGACACTCAACTTAACAAACAAGCCAATCAAAATTCAATAAAAGTCCCCAAAGTTGTTTAGCCAACAAATAAGAAAACATTAGGGACTAATGTAATAAACAGCCCAATGTCCCCTCCCTCCCTGGATATTTGGGATGTAACTATTTTTGTTTTCTAATAATTGATAAGTTGATATCAAAGTTCAATTATAATTTTGTAAAATGTTGTTAACACATTTTTTAGTCTAAACTTTTTGAGCTACAATGAGTTTTAATAGCTAAGCTACTTTATAACAAACTAGCGGCTGCGCCCATAGCATCTAGGGGCTCTATATCAAAGGAATAGAGAAGGGAATAAAAATAGCCTAAAACCATACCTACCCAGACTTTTTAAAAATAAAATAGCCTAAAACCATGCCAAGACCTATAAGTGTCTTCATTTTAAAGGAGGACCATATTGGTTCAGCGGTTAGCGAGATCCTTTGCTACAAACAAAAAAGCTTACTACTTTATATATAAGGATAACCTTACGTCTGTTAGACATGAAATGTGAAAAACTAAATTTTCTCTTCTTAATGATTCCTAGAACAACAAGGTAAGGTATAAGCCAGGCAAATCTATAATCAAATCCTAAAATGAAAGTATGTCCTTTCTACTGTATCCTATATTTACTCAATTTTGCAACAAATCTATGTACAATTTCATTAAGAAATTAATGATTTGCTTATAAAGTTCTGACACTCTACAAGGACTATTGTTTGTTTGTCCCTCCTTCATGTTATAAAGCTTCGCTTTTATGGATGGTGTCATCCTTGTTATTAGAGAAATCAGTACTTAAAAATTAGATAAATTTATAAATCACATAATAATGGTTTTCAAAAAAGTTCAAAATCAATACGTTTTAAATGGACAGACAGAGTCTGAATTGCTACACTTTCTAAATACTACTTCGGTAACCACCATGCCAAGTTTGAAATCAATAGGATAATTCTAACATGTTTAAATTATCATAAGTGCTAACTGTTATGGACATATGGACGGACTGACCATAATTATAGAAAAACTTGGCTTTTAAAAATAATTTTGTATTTGCTACACATATGTTTGTCTAGTCATATGTTTATCTAGTAATTTTCCATAGTTATAGAATTATTGAAGCAGGGTTCAAAGATGTAATTATGTATATACATAGCATAGCATCATATTTTAAAATTTTTACATTATCCACGACTCATTTTTTCCCTACAAAGTGGCTGTTGAGTACTGAACCCAACCCCCTCCTAATTTTAAAATGAATCCAATATTAGGGATTAGGGGCAGATTTATTATGTATGCCTAGCTCCTACAGCTAAATTGCCTTTAATTCCCTAACCTTGCAGGGCTACTCAATACCCAAATTATCTTACCAAACATGACCTAAAGAAGTAAACAAAAGAAAAGCTACACTCCTTTTCCTTTTTTTACAAACAGGCGAACAAAGTGAATTGTAAGTGGATTTGCTGCTAATATAAATTAATATGTAATATTAAAAACATAACTGCAATAATTCTATGTCAAATTTTCTTATTTTCATAATAATCAAGTGCAGATGCTTTATAATGAGTGCATGTTCTTGTGTTTATCAATAATATCAATGTGTGACTATATCATTATCATGCAAATTTTAAAAAAGTTATCAAATAAGATCAAATATTTTCAAAAGCTACTTTATTTAGAGACTAGCGGCTTCGAACCTAGTCTATGCCTTAAGAGGTTTGATCAAACAAATTTTTCGTTATTTTTTATGGGGGTAATTTTTTTTTTTTGGGGGGGGGGTAGTCGACCCACTATTTTAATTTTAGTTTTAAAAAGAATTTTTTTTTGGGGGGGGGGTATTTTTCGTTTTTTGGGGGGGTTGAGGGTGTCCCACCCCAGAAAAAAATAGTTTTAAACCTTCCCAGGACCTATGAGAAGCTACTCTGTAAAGGTGAACCCGATCGGTTCAGCGGTTATCGAGATCCTTAGCTACAAATAAACAGGGAACAAACATCATTCTACTTTGTATTATAGATGATGCCTGTCAAAACTACAATAAGAATAAGCTTAATGCTTCAAAATACCATTAAACATTTTTAAAAGGTTTCATGATTTATTTTATTTAATTTTTTTATGACATTATAGATCATTTTTGCAGATATCTATCCATAATTTTTGAGCTTTGCTTCTTATGGATGTTGTCATCCTTGTTTACTGTATCATTAAACTTGTTTATTTTACAATGTGATGCGTCCTAAAAAAGCTACACATATGTTTTCAAGCTAGATTTGAACTCTTACACACAGTGGCAATATCCTTCATAATTGAAAGTGGGCCAAACAATGCCACCCTCTTATTTATAACTTTTAAATAGTCTTTCTTGTGATGCTTTAGTTAAGTAAATGTTAAGAGTACAGAGAGCAGGGCAAGTATCTACAGTCACAAGAAATTGTGATATTTTTGTTGAAAGGAAATATATGTGGTTATTGTCAACAGGAGCGTCAAAGCTTTTTTTTTTTGGGGGGGGGGGTAAAAAAATTTTAAGGGGGGGTAATTCGTTTATTATAAAAAATGTTTTGTTAGAGATTTTTTATTTTGGGGGGTAAATATCCCCTCCTAAATGGTTGGGGGTGTCTGCGGCACCCCCAGGGTAGGGGTAAATTTTAAATGGGAAGGGGGGGGGGTAATCCCCACTTTACCTCCCCCCCCCCCCCTTGGACTTCTATGATTGTCAATTGAACAATGAGAGTGATACTACTAATAATACTAATAAAAACTTTGAACTTAATTTTATCATTAATCAGGCATAAGAAATAGGCGTTATATATACTGTTAGAATGAGAAAAATATTACGAATCCATTCTAAGCAAAATTGGAATAAAAAGTTTACAATATATTATATAAACTACAATAAAAGGAATTATATGAAAATATTATATTATATTATACAGGCAACCATCTTATTTCTTGTATTGAGAATAAAAATGGGAAGGGGGTAAAGAGGGGATGAAGAAAGTGTTGCCTGTACAAAATAATATATTAGGTCATTTTTTATTTTTTTACTTTTTTTCAATTTTGCTTACAATGGATTCATAATATTTTTCTGATTCTAAAGGAATATATGAACCCATATTTTTTACACCTGTGTAATGATAAAATTAAGTTCAAAGTTTTTATTCTCGTGGGTTTAAAAAATCTATTTTTTCAATGATTACCTGACAAAATTCAAAAAGTAAGGTGTCAAATTAAAGATTTTACTATTTTTGTTCATAATGGCCATTTTCTTCCTTTTTTTATTGCGTTTTAGTACCTTAAAATCAACTTAATTTTAATTAAAAAAACTTAAATTACTTAAAAAATAAGAGTTCTACAAAAAACCGATTGCATATCTGAATTCTATGAAAAATTTTACATCTGCTACTAACTAAAAGCACCGGCTAGCTATAAAAATAAAAGTTAATACACCTTCTTTTTAAAGAAAGCCTTTTAAAATATTGCTAGAATCTGGAATCCGCCATTTTTCTGACGTATTCTTGTAAGAATCCGGTCCAAAAATTTAACGAATTGCCATCCCTAGTTCCAACAGAGGTACCATGTCCTTTTCTTTGTTTTACTAGAATAGAACATTATTATTCTTATGACAAGGGAAAAATTGTTTTTAATTGCTTTTTCCACTTTCATTTATTGGTTAGTTCATTTATCCAGTTGGAAAGGAGGGGATTGTTGATCTTTATTAGAGTACAGGATAATTTGGTGTAAGATCCAAGTACCAATTGGACTGTAAATTACACTGGTACCCAAGATTTTACAAACAATCTCATAGGTTGGCTTTAAAAATTCCGGTACTTTTATTGATTTTTGAATGCTTGGTTGTAAGAATTCTTTTAGAATGCTGAATTTAAAGTATACATTTATATTCTGATTATTCAGTTCTTACACTCTAAAAGTGTTAATTTTCATTTGTCCGAAAGTATCTTTTATAAAAAAAAACTTTGGGTACCAGTATACCTACAAATACAAATCAGAGCTGGATCTTTAAATCATTTTAGTGGTGAGCCAGATCGGGGTGCACCGAATTTCAGTCAATCACAGCGCGGCATTTCATAAAATGCTGTTCTCTCATTGGTGGAAAGTTGGCTCATCCCGATCTGGCTCACCACTAAAATGATTTAAAGATCCAGCTCAGTTTGAGGGTTAAGACAATGGCTAATAAATTGATGTCCGTCCCCAATGATGATACACTAAATTCTGTAGATTAAAATTAAGGCTTGAAACGTTTGAACACTCAACTTTATAAATCTACCAATCAAAATTTACTAAAGTCCCTAATATTTTGAAGCCAACAAATAAGAAAAAGTCATTATAAAACTTTGGGGACTAGTGTAATAAACAGTTCATTATCCCCCCACTCTTGTGTTATTTGCTAGCCCCACGTCCTTTAGGGATCTTAAGGGATAAGACAATAAATCTACATAAATTAGTTTAGTGGTCATTACTGCTAACCCACCAAAAAAATCACGAAACCTTTCTAATAATTATTCATTAGACAGCTTTCCGCGGATATTAAAATGAAAATTTACAAGATTAAATAATTTTTGTTAGTTCTGAGGGGGCGATACTAGTATTAATATTATGCTTTACTTTAATAATAGTAGAAAACTGGCTATAATAAGATATAATACATGACTTTTCAGTATGACTGAGAACCGATTTTAATCCAGCGGATATTAATTGGTTCTAAGCCATACTGGACAGCAAGGATCTTGCGATAAAAATATATTGGTTGAAAAGGTTGAACACAATTAATTTTAAAACTATTAAATCTAAAAGTTTTAGTCCCCAAAGTTTTATGATAATATTTTCTTATTCGTTGAACCATTCGTTGGGGACAGCTGTCTGTGAGAAGCGTAGGGACTAGTGTAATAAACAGTCCCAATTTCCTCTCCCTCCCTGAACTGTTTATATTTAGAGAAATTTGTTGTCAAAAAGTAAAAAATCAACATGTTTAAGAGAGGAGGAAATTTTAGAAGCAGAAGCTGAATCAAAAACAGTAAGTTCACTTTTAATATCTTTTACAAAGTTTAACCTAGTATTTTCCAAAGAAAATTAATAGTTGTTTGGGCTCAATACCAGCTAAGTATCCACGAATTCCCCAATAGTAGCTGAGTATCCACGCATATTTCCCAAGAGTAGTTAAATATCCACACTTTTCCCCAATGGTAGTTGAATATCCACAATAGTTTCCTATTAGTATTTTCATTATATCCTTTTATAATGCTGATTCCCATGACAATAAAGCACAATAAAGCAATTCACTCCTATCATTTAACTTTAATACAGATTTACAAATATTAAAACATCCATAAAAGCGGAGGTCTGAAATAAAAGGACAAACGAACATTAACATTATCTTGTACTCGTAAACTCATACTTGTACAAAGAAGCCGAAAAATCTCCACCTACTTATTGCACCTTGCACTTTAAAACAACGATGACTAAATCATTAAAAATATAGTTGGGCATACAATAATCAATAGAACAATTCTAAAATGCCTAAACCAACGAAAGTTATGTACGGACGCACAGACCCTTATTATAGAAAAGCTTCCAAAATAATTGTTTTAAAACTTTCCCCCCCCCCCCCAATTCTAACAATTCTAACATGCCTAAATTAACGAAAAAAGCTATTCATTTGTGACGGACAGACGTACCAACAGATGGACCGACCCTAATTATAGAAAAGCTTCGCTTATAAAAAATGTTGTCATGATGTTAAAAAACGTACAGACTTTTTGGTTATGATTATAGAGTTGCCACTCTTTTAAAATTGTACCTTACTGTTATATGCATCACCACACAAAGTTTTAAAGCAATATGACAATTCTAACATGTTAAAATTATCAAAAATAGCTGTTATGGACCTACAGACGGACTGACTCTTACTATAAAAAAGCTTCGCTTTGAAAAAAATATTTTGTATTTGCTACACATATGTTTATCTAGTAATTTTCCATAGCTTAAGAATTATTTAAGCCCGGGTACAAAGATCAAATATTTTTAATATGTATATACATAGCATCATTTTAAAACATTTTAACATGTACCCGCGACACATTTTTTTACTACAAAGTGTCAGTCGAGTACTGTACCCCCCCCTCGTAATTTTAAAATAAATCCAATATTATTGCAGTGTGAAGGGTAAGATTTTTTACCTATACCTAGCCCCTAGAGCTGCAGTACCTTATTGCCCTAACCCTGTGGGGCTACTCAGTACACAAATTAACTTACCCTAAAGTGACTTAAAGAAATAAACAAATAAAAACTGCTCTCCCATATTTAAATTTTTTTTAAATGGGGGGTGTTTGATGTTCACCATGCCATGTTAAGGGAAATGCGCGTGTGTGTGTATGTATGTGTATGTGTGTGTGTGTGTGTGTGAGTATGTGTGTCTACTTATCTTTAAGCTAGTTTTTTTTCAATCATATGTTTAAATAGAGTTTTGTTAGAGTAGTTGATTTAATCTATAATACAAAGTAGCTTGATGTCCGTCCGTCTGTCAGTCCGTCCCTTAACCCTTACAGATCGGGGGGGGGGGGGTCATATTGACCCCCCCCTCTATTTTTTCAATGTCATTTTTTTTGTAGGTAAGATAGAGAGTTGTGACTTCAAGACTTTATAAGTTTAGTAATTATACGTCGGCAAGAGTTGATTTTATTAGGATATCTGGTCTGTGTCGGTCGTGGTGTCCGGTCAAAGTCGGTTGGGTAGCACCAAAATTAAAAATAAATTCTAAATAATTCTTAATTTCTACATTATGACTTTGTATATAAGATAGAAACCTAAAATTTTTTTTGTTGAATACTGAGATATCAATCACCTTATGAGAAAAGTGGTGTTATGACCGTTTGACCGCACCCTGACCGAATTTATGACCGATTTTTGTCCGGCTTTTACTACAGACATATATCTTGAATATCGTGGCTTCTATTACAGCTAGAGACCTATAATTTTTTTTGGTAAATCCTTGAGCAATAATAAACAGATAAAAATATTGATTGGCGCCGCCAACCGCCGTTTTACCGCCGTAACCGCCGAAAATGGCGGTTTCCTTTAATTGCCGTTTTTTGGTGATGATCAGAAAAAGTAATTTTTTTGTTATGAAAAATAAAAGTTCGTCCTAAAATTTGGTCATCCTAGCTGCAAAATTGGCCGCTCTACAGCTGTTTTAAAATTTAGCGGCTGGCCGCTAAAAAGCGGCTAAGGAGCGGCCTGACTGCTATGACTAGAAAAAGTAATTTTCTCTAAAAATACACATGAACCACCAGAAAAAAATTTTACGTCTTTATCTGTAACAGAAGCCGGTGGGAATAGGGGCCCGATCTGTAAGGGTTAAGATCTCAGTAACACCTGAACCGGATTATACTCTTCAGGGAATATACCTACTGGTCCTGGTGGTGGTTTTAGGCTATTTTCTTTGGGGGTGGGACATCCCCAACCCCCCCAAAAAACAAACAAATCCCCCCCCAATTTTTTTAAAAAGAATTTTTACGAATTTTGCAAATTCGCATTTTTTTCCGCTGGGTAGGTAATAGAAGATGTAATTATACCTCTTATACCTAGAGGCTAGGGGCGACGCCGCTGGTTGTATAATATTTCAGTAAAAAATACAAACTTAAGGACAAAACATGTTTTCGATTTAATATTTAGTGCTTACTGTTCTTAATTATATCTTATTTATATTAGAACCAGTTCTCAGCCATACTGAAAAAGCATATATTGTACCATAGAGGGACAAAGTGAATAAAAAAAATAAGGGAGACGAGAGAAGAAGTAGGATAGAAATCACCTAAAAAGGAGAAGGATAATTCTTCATTTTTATGACGTCACATGGCTGATTTTAGTGTCACTTTGTCCCTCTATATTGTACTGTATTACAAATAGTTTTCTATAAATATTAAAACAATAATTTTAACATTAATACAAGCTTTGTTAGCCAGGGCCTTTGGTCCCTCGGGGCCAACAAAACAAGTTTTAACATTAGAATTTTTCCTTTTCATTTCTGCGAAAAGCTGTCTATAATATGATGCTATATATAACTATTCCTATATTAATTTTTATATTGATAAGAAAAGTATAAAAGTTTAGTTCCCTCCCAGAAATATCTCTAAAATAATGCGTCTATAACATGATGCTCTGCTCATATGTTTTTGTGTTTATGTATCAGTTACGGAGAACTAGCTTTTTTTAGAATGTGTGATTTTGTTGACAGTTTTGTTTAATCTTATGAAAGTTGGGGTTGCAAAATTTTCTGACTTCAATTAAGTTAGGAAATTTAGTTATGATTACTACATCTACAAATTAAGTAAATTAAGATTTTATCAATCTAGTTTTTGAATAGTGAAGCTACTCTATAGTTTATTTTTTAATTTTTTTTTATAGGGGCAATTTCTCATGGGAGGGTGTGGTACTCTCCCCCCTAATAGTTATAAATCTTTACAGGATCTAAGAGAAGGTACCATGTTAACCCTTACAGATCGGGGGGGGGGGGTCATACTGACCCCCCCCCCCCCTATGTTTTTTCAATGTCATTTTTTTTGTAGGTAAGATAGAGAGTTGTGACTTCATGACTTTTTAAGTTTAGTAATTATACGTCGGCAAGAGTTAGGTGGAACCAAATTTAGAAAAAATTCTAAATAAATCTTAATTTCTACATTATGACTTTTGTTTATAAGGTAGAAACCTAAAATTTTTTTGGTGAATACTTAGATATCAATGACCTTCTGAGAAAAGTGGTGTTATGACCGTTTGACCGCTCCCTGACCGACTTTATGACCGATTTTTGTCCGGCTTTTACTACAGACATATATCATGAATATCGTGGCTTCTATTACAGCTAGAGGCCTAAAATTTTTTTTGGTAAATCCTTGAGCAACAGTAAACAATTAAAAATATTAATTGGCGCCGCCAACCGCCGTTTTACCGCCGTAACCGCCGAAAATGGCGGTTTCCGTTATTTGCCGTTTTTCGGCGATGATCTGAAAAAGTAATTTTTTTGTTATGTAAAATAAAAGTTCGTCCTAAAATTTGGTCATCCTAGCTGCAAAATTTGCCGCTCTACAGCTGTTTTAATATTTAGCGGCTGGCCGCTAAAAAGCGGCTAAGGAGTGGTCTGATCGCTATGACTAGAAAAAGTAATTTTCTCTAAAAATACACATGAACCACCAACTGTAACAGGAGCCGAGATAGAGGGGGGGGGGGTCAATATGACCCCCCCCCCCCGATCTATTAAGGTGGGAATAGGGGCCCGATCTGTAAGGGTTAAGGAGAACCATATTGGTTCAGTGGTTAGCAAGATCCTTGGTACATACAGAGAGACAGACACACGTCATGTTACTTTATTATAAGGATGAAATATAAAAGTTTTAATATCCTCCTCTCTCATTTACTTCTTTTTCCATCATTCTATTTAATTTCAATGTAACTAGCGAAGCTACTCTATCATTTCAAATGTCCATCCCTCTGACAGAGATTTTCTCAGCCCATAAAAAAGATAGAAGGCTGAAACTTTTTTGACCAAAATCCCATCACTAACATGCACAATAAACTATAAAACATCAATAGCAGTCAAACTGCTTTTTAGCAGGTTTTTTTTCTCTTTTTATACCCCCATATGATTGATGTTTATAGTCTGATTTAAAAAATTTTTATTCTGAGCATTTAGAATTTAATTTAATTTTGCATAAAAATAAAATAACTTTCTCCAATAAATTCATTCTTAATTTCAACAAATAATCTTTAAATTTATTTGTACTACATATAATTCAAATATCAACATGAAATTAGAAACTAAATTCATTTTTTTTAAAAATAGAATAAAGGTTTTGGTCAATGGGAGTTTATTAGAGCACTATATATTTATACAATAATGATAATAAAGAATTATAATATTAGAAATATATTTAATTTCAGAGCCAATAAAATGTACTTATCCACTTTGTGGGTAAGCTGCATTTGTGTAGTTTTAAATCAAGGTAGGTTTTAATGTTTTTATGTTAGAAACAAAGATTGGAACATCTTTAGAAACAAAAGATTAACAAATTGTAATGTGGTTCTAACAACAAATAACAAATATTAAGTAAGTTTATTTTGGTTTACTAAGAAATCAAATTTAATCAATTATTTAAACAATAGGATAATTTAATCCAATCACATAAAATTTTTTTATCAGTCTGTTAAGCTTGGTAACCACTGAACTAATTTGGGTATAATTCATTGAGGTTCCAATATGGTTTTATATTTTTGTCCCTCTTGAACCTTTAAATACAGAGTCCCTTGATGCATGGGGTACAGTTGTTGTATTCTTTATATTTTAAAATCAGCTTGCTACTAGATATTTATTTTCTATAACAGTTTTAAATTATTATTTTTAAAATGTGTACATTGATAATTAGATTTTATAGTGAAGAAGACCCACAAAGAATGGTTTCTTATTTAGAGGCTTTAAAATGTTTTCAACAATTGGATAAACTTTTCATTCATTAATACTAATATACATATTGAAGTGGTCATTTTGTTTGTAATATAGAGAAGTATACAATTTATTGTCCATTGTCTTATCTCTTGAGATCTAAAATTAATAGCACAGATATTGTATTTTAGGTACCAATGTGCTTGCATGTAAGAAAAGTTCTAAACCTCAAGGTAATTAAACAATCAATTAAAATTTTACAACATAAACCCTATAGTGGTTGTTCATCCAGTTAATGCTTGTGTAATTGCAATATTATCAAAACATGGAACAACAAATTCATTTACCACCCCTTGACACCACAATTTGAGAAATTTGGGAGAAATATTCTTTACCTATCACTTTTATAGAATTTTAGGTAGATATCATGTGACCTCTAACTCCAATTTGCCTAAAAATCTGCTAAGCAAACCTTAACCCTTAACAGTCGGGCTGCATCTTCATTGGTCTCCCCCCCAATCATCTCAGCTCCTATTACAGCTAGAGGGCTAAAAAAATTTGTGCATGTCCCCTCTTTGATTATGATTTTCCAACTGTAAGTGAGTCAAAGTCAATTTTCGAATCCTTCGGCCTTTTATTTAATAACCTTTGTTTTTAGGACCTTTTTTACTTAAAAATTTTAAATGGATGACATTTCCATATTTTGGAATCTAGAAAAACATTTTTTTCAGAAAATATTTATTCGTTTTTTGTAAATTTTGTATAACATAAAGTTTGGTGACTGCAGCTGTACTTCCCAGCTGCCAGCCGCTGCAGTGGGAAAACAGCGAAGGATCTTTTTGAAATTTTGTTATGTTATGTAGACATATAACAAAAGCTTCACGCCCCCCCCCCCCTAACTGATAAGGGTTTATGCAAATTTAACTAGTAAAATTAACAACAAGTTCTTACAGAAATTATTGGATAAACTTTTCATTCAATAATACTAATATACATATTGAAGTGGTCATTTTGTTTGTAATACAGAGAAGTACACAATTTATTGTCCATTGTCTTATCTTTTAAGATCTAAAATTATTAGTACAGATTTTATATTTTAGGTACCACTGTGCTTGGTTCTAATCAAGGTTCTAAACCTCAAGGTAATTAATCAATTAAAATTTTGCAACATAAACCCTACAGTGGTTGTTCATCCAGTTAATGCTTTTGTAATTACAATATCATCAAAACATTGAACAATAAATTCATTTATCACCACTTGACACCACAGCTTGAGTCCTAGATCTATTGGAGAAATATTCTTTACCCAACACATTTATAGAATTTTAGGTAGATATCATGTGACTCCAATTTGCCTGAAAAACTGCTTAGCAAACCTTAAAAATATTAATAAAATCATTATTAGGATGCCTTGTCAGTTACTATTCAGTTAAAGGTATAAGCCCTAATATAAAAAAAAACTTTGATTACAGCTGATCATAAAATTCTTTCTTTGTTTATCAATATATAGTAAGACCCCCACGTTTTTTGTAATTTTCTTTTTGAAGATAGACAACAGGAATTTTCAACAATTTATTGGATTTAACAAGTTCACATTCTACATATTTTTGCAAAGTTTCATTATGATTTGCTTATTGGTTGGGATGCTAGATCAATTCCTAGATTTTAAAGTTTTAGTGATTTTTTAAACTCAAATTGAAGATAGATGGCTGAAATTTTCAGGGATTGAATAAGTTCACATTCTACATATTTCCATCAAGTTTCATTAAGATTTGCTTTCTTCTAGTTAAGTCTCTAATGGAGATGGTTAATAATAATATGTTAATCAAAAGCTTTTTGAATTCCTGACACAAACATAATCCAGTTTTTCTATATCATTTCTGTGAGGGCTAGAACTAAGGGACATTGACATAAATTTGGGTATACAACCTTATATTTTTTACAATTGTACATCAAATGGACAAGGTATGAATATGATATACTAAATGATAAAGTATTTAGGATTTCTTGGATGCTCAAGTAACAAAACCATCATTGAATCTAGCTTCAAATAATGAATTTTGCTAAAAAAAGCACAACAAACTTTTAGTAGAAACTATTTTAGGCAAATTATATTTTAAGATATTTTAGGATTTTAAGATAATAATGTAAGGGTCCTTTTTTTGGATTTATCCAACCAAGCAGCCACAAGAGCCATATAAAAAACAAAAAATTTTTGTTTTAAAGCAAACATATTTAATTTAGTTACAGATGATGAAAGTTTTGATTATGATACTGGAGATAGCATGATCAGGTAATAACCTCTCAGCGTGTAAAACATGTCACCTTGATATCTGACTAGAACAAACTTCATTATACAAATGATATTAAAGATAGTACCTACTACTGCTATGTTAGGCATGTGACAATAATAAGAGTAAGGGTATCTTTTCCATTAAACAGATGCATTGTCATGTACTTTTATGACTTCCAAACTGATATTTTAATTAAAGGGTTAATTGTTAGTTGGATATTATTTTACCTAATTAGAATTTTTTATATATATGTATACATTACTCAAATATTTTCATTCAAAATAAATCAATAAAGTTAATCTTTCAATGCTTTAGGAATGCTAGTTACCGCTGGAAAGATGGCATCATCCATTACCAATTCAAAGAAATTCAAAGAGATGGATATGATGATAGTAAAAGAAGGTAACTAAACTATAAGGCATTAGAATTAAATCTATTGTATACTTTTTTATCAGTGATTTTAAAATTTCCTTTGTCTGACTGTCTGTGCGGCTCTGAGGAAATCTCCTAGCTTCTATTTCAGCTTTATATAGCTTTACTTTTTAGTAAAAATATGGAGGACCTATATAAATACTTGGTTGTCTGTTGAAAATTGCTGGACAATTCATTCTACATAATTTTGTTTGTCCCTTTGTCTTTTGGTAATTCAATGTCATTTCAAATTCATGGCACATCATGAACATGTGTTATGTTAGAAAAAAAAGATGAGTTCAAGACAAGTTTTCTTGTTACTTTGGTGATCAAATTTTACTTTTTTCTTTGGAGTACCTCAACCTAACCTTCTTTACTGTCTTATTTTGTCATTCATGCTTATCATGCAAAATTGTTCATATTCCAGTAGACTAGATATATATTGGAGCTTTCTAAAATAGTCTCTAACATTTTTCTAGCTCTAATAATATTTCTAATTTTTGTTCAAAGTATTGATGTATATTTTTTTTATTATCAGCAAACTTTTAATTGGGTAATTTAGAGAAAAATATAAGTATTTTCATATATTTAATCTCTCTAATATTAAAGAAAGCCTGCAAGAAATACAAGGCTTTAAATGCTAAAAGACTGCCGGCCACAAGTAGACCCAGTTTCCAAATTTAAAGCCTTCAGCTTCAATAACAAAAAAGTTCTAGGCATTTCAAAATGACATTGAATGTACAATGAAAATTTTGAAAGATTTCTATTGCTCATAATAGAAATTAAATTATTAAAATAAGTCCCCTAGACAGAGTTGCGGAATCTATGAATTAATTATTTTTGCAGTGTTCAAAATTTTCAAAAACGTCTTAAAAGTTTGCAGTAATTTTGGTACCTGTTTGTAATTCGAGTTTGAAACTATTATTTTGAGCATTTATATAGAAATTAATTGCAGGGGGCTTCATGGGGGTAAACTGCAGAAACTTAATTTTTCTCACAAAATTGGATTAAATAAGTTTTCCTATAAAACGCCTAAAAAATTTATACATAAAGTTTAAATATCACCTCAATGCAGAGGCAAATTATACTTCCCACAACTCTCCACAAGATACCGCAAAGTGTGGCGATAAAATTAAGGCCTATATTTCATGTTTTCATTTACAGTTAAATCCTTCTTTCCCCTTCTTCAGAGATATTTAAGTATTTTTTTAAATTAAAATCCTTATCATTAAAATCACAATAATGACTTTTAATTTTTAGGGTTAATATATAGCCTATCAAAAATAAATTACAGTATGACCCTTGAAAAAGTATTTTTTAGCATCTGCAGCCCTTATTTCTCAATGAATTATTAAAAAATGTATATGTTTTTGTTCTCTATAGATTTCCACGTAAGTAGATATAAAAAATTTAATTTTACCTCCATTAACTCTGGAGATTTTTAGAGCTAAAGTTTTGAAAAAGTGACTGAGAAAAATAATTTTTTTTTGTTACTCATAGGTTTTGGATGGTTATATTATGTTTTTCTGGCAACTGAATAATGATACACAAAAAAAAACAAGTTAACTAATTATTTATTTTTTATTCCACCAAAAAATACTACTGAATGAATTGATTATTTGCAAATTTTAGGTTATTTATTCACCCTTATTTATGAAAAGGTTTAATTATGACAGTTGCTCCGCCCCCTTTTCTGACATCTCAATCATTTATTAGGGGTTTAATTAAGTTTTTTAGACTAAAAAATCATTATGTTCTAATTTTATTTTCTTTATAACTTTTTTGTTATTAAAGTTAGGATTATGAAACAAAAACAATTTTCCTCCTATATTCATAAAGATTAATCTGGTTTTTTAATCTAAAAAAAATTTGCCTAAAAAGTAAGTTTTTTAAAATATCATTAAACTAAATAGACTCAAAAAATATGTGTAAAAAAATGCTTTTTACTCAAAGCCTAATTTTTTTATTTCATTTTTGTATAAAGTTTCTGCTAGTAACAAAAATAAAAGGACTTCTACCTTAATTTTGCTAAAAAAGTCGTTTCATGTTAAAAGTTACTTTTTCCTCAGTCACTTTTTCAAAACTTTAGCTCTAAAAATCCCCGGTGTTAATGGAGGTAAAAAAAATATTTTTATATCTACTTATGTGGAAATCTATAGAGAACAAGGACATTTACATTTTTTAATAATTCATTGAGAAATAAGAGCTGCAGATGCTAAAAAATACTTTTTCGAGGGACATACTGTATATGGAAATACAATTATTGACAAATAATTAGATAAACTTTTGAAATGAAATAAATTATACACTTATTTTTAATATCCCTGAAAATTTTACCTTTCTGAATTTGAAATTTATATATGTCTGCTAAAATATTCATAACATTCACTAAATAACTCCCAGTGGTAAAAAAAAAATAATATTAATTTGTTGTAATTTATAACAGATTTTTAATGTTATAGCGTTCGTATTTGATTTTATAAGACATAATCATTTTAAAAAAGTGTTATTAGGCAATAAGTATTGGAGTTTTTTTTTATAAAGCCATAGCAGTGCCACATTTTTTCGTGGTAACCAAGACAAAATTTAAATTATCTCCCGCAAACATGTATTCAATTTGCAAATGAAAAAAAAGGGCCCAGATGCAGTAGTCAAAAAGGATAGTTTGAATTACCTAGGTTAAATGTTAAAATTTTTATAAATGGGGGGGGGGAGATTTCTAACACTTTTACGTAAACAGTGATTATAGGCTTTGTCTTTGGGGTGAGAGGATAAATTATTATGGGCAGTATGAACTAATTTGAAGAAAATTTTGAAATCAGGCTCCAGGTTCAGGTACTGCAGGCCTTTAGGTGGATCCTGGACAGGTAAAAACTGAAAATTTTTACTTTTAAATTCAGAATAAAAATAATTTAACAAAAGTTGCTACTTTATGGGCAGTATGAACTGAAAATTTCCACTATTTAAGTTAGAAAAAATTTTTTTTAACAAAAGTAGCTACTTTATGGATGGTATGAACTAACTTGAAGAAAATCTTGAAATCAGGCTCCATGTTCAGTTACTGCAGGCCTCCAGGTGGATCCTGGACAGTAAAAAACTGAAAATTTTTACTATTTAAGTTAGAACAAACCTTATTTTAAAACCTGCTACTTTTTATCTAGTATTACCTAATAAGCTTAAGATCTTGGTAACCACTGAACCAATCGGATTCTTCTCTTCAGGGTATATACCTATTGGTCCTGTGGTGGTTTTAGGCTATTTTCTTGGGGCGTAGGACACCCCCAACCCCCACAAAAATAAAAAAATCCCCCTCATTTTTTTTTGAAGATGCAGAGCCAGATTTTGAAGATGCAGAGCCAGGGCCTCAATTTTTTTTTATGATGCAAATGATGAAAATGAAGATCCACCCCATGTACTACATTTTTTTAATTACTTCTTGGGGCAAAGCCCCTAGAGGCTAGGGGCAAAGCTGCTAGTAACTTAAATAGTAGAAATTTTAGTTTTTAACTGTCCAGGATCCAAATGGAGGCCTGCAGTACCTGAACATTGAGCCTAAATTTCAAAATTTTCTTAAAATTAGTTCATACCTTCCATAAAGTAGCAACTTTTGTTAAATAAGTAAAAATTTTTAGTTTTTACCTGTCCAGGATTCACCTGGAGCCCTGCAGTACCTAAAACTGGAGCCCATTTTAAGTTTTTTTTCAAATCAGTTCATACTATCCATAAAGTAAGTTAAATAAGTTTTTTTCTAACTTGAATTTTTTTACCTGTCTAAAATCCACCTGGAGGCTAGCAGTATCTAAACCTGTAGGCCAAATAAATTTTTTTTTTTAAATAGGAAAACTACATCCCAAAAGGAAACCTTTTTGTGAAATAATCTATCCTCTCACTCTAAAGACAAATCCTATAATCACTGTTTACGCAAAAGTGTCAGAACTCCCCCCCCCCTCTTAACACTAATTGAAAGGCCATAATTTATTGAATTAAAATGTGATTATCTTAATGTATAAAGTAGTAAGCTTTTTTTGTCTTTAGCGAAGGATCTTGCTAATTGCTGACCCAATATGGTTCTCCTTTACACTGAAGCTTCCTATAGGTCCTGAGGTGGTTTTAGGCTATTCTATTTTATAGATAAAGTCTGGTTATGGTGTTAGGCTATTTTTCTGCCCTTATTTATCCTTTAGAATAGAGCCTCTAGATGCCAGGGGCGCAGCCGCTTGTATTATTATTATCATTATCAAAAGCGGGTTTTTCTATAATTAGGGTTGGTCAGTCTGTTCGAACAGAACAGATAGCTCATTTTGTTAATTATGGCATGTTAGAGTTGTCCTATCAATTTGAAACTTCATATGTGGATTCCTTTCATTGTAAGGTACAATTTAGAAAGCGTAGCAATACTACATTCAATACCAGAATGTCTGTATGTCCATTTTGAACATGCTGTTTTTTTACTTTTTTAACAACAAATTTATATGTGATGTTATTATCAGATTGATCAGATTTTTGGATTACTGATTCCCAGGACAACAAAGTACAATTTCAAAAGTGAAGCATCTCTATAATTACCTCCTAAAATGTTGTATGTCCTTAAACATTATCCTGTATTTCAGCAGTTTTTAACAAATTTACTTACAATTTTTTCGCTTTTATGTATTGATTAATGAGTTCTAACAATCTACAGGTGTTAAACTTTGTTTTTCAACTGTTTCAGAGCTTCGCTTTTATGGATGTTGTCATTAACAGCTGATTAAGTAAACAATACTTTCATTTAATGAAAAATTATCTATTTTTGCAAAAATCGTATTATAAATTTTTTTTTAAAGTTAGACAGCTTAAAAAATGAAAATAAATTATTTTTATTTTACACCTTTTTTTATTTTGCTGCCTTAATAAGGAAATATTTAATATATTTGAATTTGCTTAATGCAATTTTTTTCTTTTTTTATGATTATTTAATACATATGAAAAAGTAACATTTAAAAATCTTGCCATAAGAAGATTTAACAAACAAAACATTGATTTTGAGTATGATTTGATTTTTAAGTTTTAGAAAAACTATAGAAATATTCAATGTTAAGTGTTTGTTTACATTTTGAAGAAATAATTTTGCCCTGTTCTATTTAATCAAAACTTTTCAAACAAACTTCATTTTATAAAAAATTAATATATTTTAACCCTTTACAGTCGGGCCCCTAGCCGCACCTTAATCGGTCGGGGGGGGGGCGTTCAACGCCCCCCCTCATTATCTCAGTTCCTATTAGAGCTAGAGGGCTAATTTTTTTTGTGCAAGTCCCCTAATTGATGATGAATTTCCGACCTTTTATAAGTCTAAGCCAATTTTCGCTTCCTTCACCCTTTTATTTAACAACCTTTGTTTTTAGGTCTTTTTTTACTTAAAAATTTCAAACGGCTGTAATTTTCTTATTTTTGAAGCTAGAAGAAATTTTTTTTCCAGAAAATGTTTATCTTTATGTAAATTTTACATTAGAAATATCAAAATATAAATTTCAGCGGCCGCAGCTGTACTTGGCAGCTGCCAGCCGCCGCAGTTGGCGGTCGGCGGGAAAACGGCGGCGGATCTTCATGAAATTTTAATACGTCATGTAGACATGTCAGAAAAGCTTAAGTTTAAAATTTGAAGTCTCTAAGTCAAAAATTGCGGCCATAGGAGCCTTTTTAAGATTTCTGGAG
The DNA here is from genome assembly GCF_053477335.1 of Acartia tonsa. Classification (NCBI taxonomy): domain Eukaryota; kingdom Metazoa; phylum Arthropoda; class Copepoda; order Calanoida; family Acartiidae; genus Acartia; species Acartia tonsa. Next base: position 624,272 of record NC_137274.1, on the reverse strand, counting down.
ACCTGGAGGATCAGGACCTGCAGGATTATACCTGGAACCTGAAAGTGACTTGAACACCTGTATTTCATATAAGGATGTACTACTAGAGGATTTTTTAGTATTTTGGTATGATAAAATGCTTTGTTTTAGTCAAAAAAATATTTTTGCTCTTTACCTGGATGACCCTGCCAGGTTAGCTGGCATCCTGTGCCCGCCAGGATGGAGATATTCAAAAAATTCCAACTCTCAGTTATGTGTCATACCCATACTTAAAAAGTCAAGCAGTTTGGGCTCTTTACCTTTCACACACAGAAAATGAGATAGAAAAAACCGGAGGGGGGGGCGTTCAACGCCCCCCCCCCGACCGTTAAGGGTTAATGTTTTTTAAAACATATTACTTTAGATTAGTTAAAAGTTTATTTTTCTATGTGATTTAGGAGTTGCAATTTTATTTGCAAATTATGTTTTTTGGCTTTTCATACAAATAAGTTGCACAATTCTGGTTTTTACTGTATAAATTTATTAAATGACTTCAGAAAAGCATATTATAATCCTTACATTTACTTTTTTTCTAACAATCTATTTTTTAGGAGACTTTTTATATCGATGACAAAAAGGCATTATTCTGCCAAAAAATATTTTTTTTTTAAAGTTTAAAGATATGAACGTATTTAATAAATGGTGAACTTTAATTTTTTTGTTTTAGCAAAATGGATTATTGTTTCTTATAAGATGAATATAAGGTATCGCAAATATTTGTTGCAATTTTAATGTGATTTTATTGCAAAAAGGAGGACATAGGATTTTAGTTTTAACAGATTATGATTCTGGACCTAAAATTACATAGGACTGAAGTTTTCGTTTGTTGATTGCTGAAAGTTAAAGTTTCTTGGTCTAGAATTGCTATGTGATATGGAAATTACACAATTTAATTATATATGCATAAAAACGTTTTAATTATTTTAGCTGTATTAATGAATATACAAGTATTTCTAATGCAAATGTATAAACTCCCTTTGTAAATTCCTTAAATTCTATCAATTTTATATAAAACTGGCATTCATTGAATTTAATATGTACAATTTGGGAAATTTCAATTAATTTGGCATTCCCTCACTTCAAGTTTGGGAAATAATTAAAAATTGAATTTTCTGTGCATAGAAATCACAACTCTGCCGATAGACATCATAAAACACTACATTTCATAGTCAAAATCTCTAAAAAAAACTTGTCAGAATACTGGTCCCTTGCCCCTGCGTATACTAAGCTCCTCTGTTGCTCATGAAGATGAATTATTTTGGAATACATAACATACTAGCTTTACACCAATCTATGTTTATAAGGTAAAGATTTTGATAAACATATAAATTCTTGTACCAAACCTTTCTTAAATGTTGGATTAGCCTTAACCCTTACAGATCGGGGGGGGGGGCTCAAAGAGCCCCCCCCTCTAGTTTTTTCAATCTCATTTTTTTTGTAGGTAAGTTGGAGAGCTGTAACTTCATGACTTTTTAAGTTTAGTAATTATACGTCGGCAAGAGTTGATTTTATTAGGATATCTGGTCTGTGTCGGTCGTGGTGTCCGGTCAAAGTCGGTTGGGTAGCAAAAAAAATTAGAAAAAATTCTAAATAAATCTTAATTTCTACATTATGACTTTTGTGTATAAGGTAGAAACCTAAAATTTTTTTGGTGAATACTTAGATATCAATGACCTTCTGAAAAAAGTGGTGTTATGACCGTTTGACCGCTCCCTGACCGACTTTATGACCGATTTTTGTCCGGCTTTTACTACAGACATAAATCATGAATATCGTGGCTTCTATTACAGCTAGAGACCTATAATTTTTTTTGGTAAATCCTTGAGCAATAATAAACAGATAAAATATTAATTTGCGCCGCCAACCGCCGTTTTACCGCCGAAACCGCCGAAAATGGCGGTTTCCGTTATTTTCCGTTTTTCGGCGATGATCAGAAAAAATATTTTTTTTGTAATGAAAAATAAAAGTTCGTCCTAAAATTTGGTCATCCTAGCTGCAAAATTGGCCGCTCTACAGCTGTTTTAAAATTTAGCGGCTGGCCGCTAAAAAGCGGCTAAGGAGCGGTCTGGCCGCTATGACAAGAAAAAGTAATTTTCTCTAAAAATACACATGAACCACCAGAAAAAAATTTTACGTCTTTATCTGTACCAGGAGCCGAGATAGAGGGGGGGGCTCTTTGAGCCCCCCCCCCGATCTATTAAGGTGGGAATTGGGGCCCGATCTGTAAGGGTTAAACTCATCATTGATTAAATATATCAACACTTGCAAGTAGAGCGGTAGCTTGCCTCTTGTGACTTTACTATCATCACACAATGAATTCTTAATATAAGATCAAAACATTCCTACATTATTAATTAAACAGTTCTTACTTTCAAAATGATTTAGTACAGTATCCCTAATTCTAATCAGCGTAGCAGTTAGCGACATCTTAAGGAACAGACAGACACAATTCTACTTTTTTTTGCAGATATAAACTAAACTGTTCTTGTATTACTTTATTTGTATTATTTTATTACATATGAAGTATCATTAATTGCATTATAATTCACATATAAAAAAGGCAATTTCCCGTAATATTCAATGGAGCACCGATATCCCCCAAACCATATTTTTAAATTTTGTTAGGGGTTAGATAATGTATGGTTCCCGTCTGTTCTAATGGAATGTAAACTAATTTGCATATTCAACATAAAAGACAATAAAGGAGGTTAGTTTAAAGGTACTTCAAAGAAAAAAATATTTTTTTCAATGATTTAAATTTCTTCTATCTATAGTCAAAGTTTTTTTTATATTATTCACCCTAGTAGTTTTTAAATCTGACAAGTACTGACAAAACCTTGTCTAATCTGAGTTTTGACAGGTTTTCCTCAGGTTTTAATCTGCCCGCCCCTCATCAATAAACTCTGACATTTTATTACATTTCGTCAGATTGTAATCTGATGAAACCTGTGTTTTTGCGCATTTTGTAAGTAAAACTCATATTACTCATAATTTGCCGCCAAATTTTTAATCTGTCAAGGGGGATTTCAGATTATAATCTGACGAATCTGACTCAATGTGAGCAAAGTTCAGGTGATTAAGATCGTAATCTGTGATTAAATTAACCCTCAAAATTCAGTTCATCCTTTATTTGACAAAATGTGACAATTGGTCATACTCTTATCTGACATTTGATGACAAACAGTCATACTAAAACCTGACTTTTATTAAGAAACAGTCATACTCTAAACTGACTTTAAGTGACAAACAGTCATACTCTAATCTGACATTTGATGACAAACAGTCATACTCTAAACTAACTTTTAGTGACAAACAGTCATACTCTAAACTGACATTTGATGACAAATGGTCATACTCTAATCTGACAATTGATGACAAACAGTCATACTCTAATCTGACATTTGATGACAAACAGTCATACTCTTCATACTCTTCATTTAAACAAATACTAATTCTGATATTTTGATTTTAATAGCAATAAATTTTACAAAATTGAATAATATACAAAAAATATAAAACTATAAAATTAACCCTTAACAGTCGGGCCCCTTGCAGCACCTTAATCAGTTGGGGGGGGGGGCGTTCAACGCCCCCCCTCCTATTATCTCAGTTCCTGTTAGAGCTAAAGGGCTAAAAAATTTTGTGCAAGTCCCCTGTGTTATGATGAATTTCCGACCTTAAGTAAGTCAAAGTCAATTTTTGCTACCTTTACCCTTTTATTTAACAACCTTTGTTTTTAGGTCCTTTTTTACTTAAAAATTTCAAACGGCTGTAATTTTTTTTTAATTTTTGAAGCTAGAAGAAATTTTTTTTGCAGAAAATGTTTATTTTTATGTAAATTTTATATTTGAAATATCAAAACATAAATTTCTGCGGCCGCTGCTGTACTTGGCAGCTGCCAGCCGCTGCAGTCGGCGGTCGGCGGGAAAACAGCAGCGGGTCTTTATGAAAATTTAATACATTATGTAGACATGTAGGAAAAGCTTAAGTTTCAAATTTGAAGTCTCTAAGTCAAAAATCTAAGTCATACCTGGAACCTGAAATTGACTTGAACACCTGTATTTAATATGAGGATGTACTACTAGAAAATATTTTAAAATTTTGGTAAGATAAAATGCTTTGTTTAAGTCAAAAAAATATTTTTGTTATTTCCTGGATGACCCTGCCAGGTTTGCTGGCATCCTGTGTCCGCCAGGATAAAGATATTCAAAAAATTCCAACTCTCAGTTATGTGTCATACCCATACTTAAAAAGTCAAGCAGTTTGGGCTCTTTATCTTTCACACACAGAAAAAACCGGATGAGGGGGCGTTCAACGCCCCCCCCCCCCCTGACCGTTAAGGGTTAAGTGATGGTACTCTTCAAAAGATTCTGGTTGTTATAGTTGTGCAAATGGGTCAACAAAAGTAACTATCATAAAAGATTTTGTACTTATGTAACAATCTTTTAATCAAGTTATTCTATTGAAAATTTTCTCTTTCTTAGTTTCTCATTTCTTTGTTTGTGTGTAAACTGCATCAAAAACAGTTCATTAACAGTTTAAAAGTAAATTATGATGTAGCTTTAAGATTTTCAAAACCACCTCAACACCAGACTAAAAAAATAAAACAACCTGACATTGGAGTGATTTTAAAATTTTGTGTTAATTTAATTTTTGACAATAGGTAAACTAATTAGAAATGATTACATATCAACAAATAATATCTAAAGGGATAGTTGCATGAAGTGCATTTAAAAAGTTTGATGACAAGCATAAGTTACAAAAATACCATCTAAAATATATAATTTTGTATTAAAATGAAAAACAATCAATAAGGCACCACTGAAATAGTCATGATATGACTTTCAAGTCTTGATATTTTTAAAACTACCTGGTAGAAAATTGAAATTATTTCAAATGTATGTCCTCTAGATAAACTATTGAACATAAAAAATATGCAGTTCACTAAATTCAAGTTTAAATGCATTTCTTGCAACTACCCCTTTGATGCAACAAATAAGGAAAAATTTAACACTATTAATTAGATATCTATGAATATTTGATTTAACCCTTACAGATTGGGGGGGGGGGGCTCAAAGAGCCCCTCCCTCTAGTTTTTTCAATCTAATTTTTTTTGTAGGTATGATGGAGAGCTGTAACTTCATGACTTTTTAAGTTTAGTAATTATACATTGGCAAGAGTTGATTTTATTAGGATATCTGGTCTGTGTCGTTCGTGGTGTCCGGTCAAAGTCGGTTGGGTAGCAAAAAAAATTAGAAATAATTCTAAATAAATCTTAATTTCTACATTATGACTTTTGTGTATAAGGTAGAAACCTAAATTTTTTTTGGTGAATACTTAGATATCAATGACCATTTGGTAAATCCTTGAGCAATAATAAACAGATAAAAATATTAATTTGCGCCGCCAATCGCCGTTTTACTGCCGTAACCGCCTAAAATGGCGGTTTCCTTTATTTGCCGTTTTTCGGCGATGATCAGAAAAAGTAATTTTTTTGTTATGAAAAATAAAAGTTCGTCCTAAAATTTGGTCATCCTAGCTGCAAAATTGGCCGCTCTACAGCTGTTTTAAAATTTAAAAAGCGGCTAAGGAGCGGTCTGACTCCTATGACTAGAAAAAGTAATTTTCTCTAAAAATACACATGAACCACCAGAAAAAAAATTTACGTCTTTATCTGTACCAGGAGCCGAGATAGAGGGGGGGGGCTCTTTGAGCCCCCCCCCCCCCAATCTATTAAGGTGGGAATTGTGGCCCGATCTGTAAGGGTTAAACATTCAATTAAACAATTTATTAAACTAAATAATAATAATAATATATCAGAAAAAAAGAAAACTAAAAAACACAGAATATACAACAATATTTTTTGTTTTTGTTAATGTAGCTAAGATCAAGATTCATATTGTGATATATTTTGAAGTAGTTTCTATATCTTTTTAATACCCCCCCCCCCCATAAAGTTTTAGCCTCTTATTTTAAATATTTGATTTACAAAATTACTTTTTAAATTACAGAAATATGCAAGTTTTACGCCAACTCTACAACAACAATTATACAAAGTTGCTTTAAGAAAACCAAGTATCTAAAGGGATAAGACAATGGCTGATAAATTGATGTACTTCCCCAATGATGATACACAAAATCACCATTTCTGTAGATTAAAATTATTGGTTGAAACGTTTGAACTTTCAACTTGATGAAACAACAAATCAAAATTAACTAAAGCCCCCTAAGTTGAAAAGCCAAGGTAGTTGGGGAGGGAGGGGACATTGGACTGTTTATTACTTTAGTCCCCAAAGTCTTATGATAGTGTTTTATTATTCGTTACAAACTTTGTTAAAAACTTTGGGGACTTTTTATTGCATTTTGATTGGTTGGTTCAGAGGGAATTGGGAATCTAATTACTTTCAAAATTTGTTTGGGGGAGGGTATGTAATAGGTTCTATGTAGCTGCACATCTTGTAGACAAAAGAAAAGCTTCACTACTTAGAGATAAATTGTTCATGGTAATAAATGTATAGATAGATTTAATTATATCTGCGCTACTTAATTTTTAAAAGCAAAGCTTTTCTATTATTAGTGTCAGTCCATCCGTACGTATCTGATAGCTTTTTCCGTTAATTTATGCAAGTTAGAATTGTCCTATTTAGAAAGTGTAGCAACTCTATAATCGTCACCAGAATTTCCGTAAGTTCATTTTCAACATGTTGATTTCTATTTTTTTTAACAACATAATTTTATTTCATATAATCATCCGATTGATCTGAAATACTGATTCCTAATACAATAGGGTACAATATTATAAGTGAAGCATCTATATAATCAAGTCCTAAAAATGTCAGTATGTCCTTAAACAGAATTATGTATTTAGGAAGATTTGTTACAACAAGTATGACAACATCTATAAAAGCAAAGCACTGAAACCATAAACGTCCAAGGGGGGGGGGGTAAAGTGGTGATTACCCCCCCCCCATTTAAAATTTACCCCTACCCTGGGGGTGCTGTAGGTACCCCCAACCATTTAGGAGGGGGTATTTACCCCCACCCCAAACAATTTTTGGGGGGTAAATACTCCCCCCAAAATAAAAAATCTCTAACAAAAACATTTTTAATACTAAATATTTAATAAAATTTAAATTACCCCCACTAAAAATTTTACCCCGGGGGTAAATTTTGGGGGGGGGGTTAAAAAATTTACCACTGCCAACAGATTTCAGGGGGGGGAATTAACCCCCCCCCCCCCCCCAGGCAAATTTTAACCCAGGGGTAAAAATTTTGGGGGGGGGTAAAAAAAATTTGTGGCGCACTTCGCGCGCCATTTTACCCCCCCCCCCCCCCCAACAAAGCGAATTACCCCCCCTTAAAAAATTTTTACCCCCCCCCCCAAAAAAAAAGCTGGACCCCCCTGACTGAAACGGTAGGTCAAACGGACATTAACACTTGTATAGTGTCTGAACTGAATAATCATAATATAAATGTATAAGAGGCGAAGCCAAATTGTAAATAAATTTGTTGAAAAACTGCTTGATACAGGATAATGTTTATGGACATTCTTACATTTTTAGGACTTGATTATAGAGTTGCTTTGCTTAGATATTGTTCTTTGTTGTCTTTGGAATCAATATACCAAAAATCACATCAAAAATTCGTTTTTTAAACAAGTAGAAAAATATCAACATGTTTAAAATGGACGTCCGGACATTCTGGTAATGCTTATAGAGTTGGTACTCTTTCTAAATCGTACGTAACTACTACAGGAATCACCATGCAAAGTTTGAAAAATTGAAAAATTGATAAATATACATATAATTTTGTAAAAACTTTTATATTTATATTTTGTAAATTCAGTTCTGATACTCTATAAGAGTTAATGTTCGTCTGTCATACCGTTTCAAGGCTTCGCTTTTATGGATGTTGTCATCCTTATCACTTTATAAAAATGCATGTTTATCATTCTTGTTAAAAGCAACAATATTCTTATTATATCAAAAACCGTTGCCTGGGAGGTTTTAACCCTTAACGGTCAGGGGGAGGGCGTTGAACGCCCCCCCCCTTCTCCGGTTTTTTCTATCTCATTTTCTGTGTGTGATAGTTAAAGAGCCCAAACTGCGTGACTTTTTAAGTTTTGGTATGACACATAACTGAGAATTGGAATTTTTTGAATATCTTCATTCTGGCGGGCACAGGATGCCAGCAAACCTGGCAGGGTCATCCAGGTAAAGAGCAAAAATATTTTTTTGACTTAAACAAAGCATTTTGTCTTACCAAAATACTAAAATATCCTCTAGTAGTACATACTCATATGAAATATATGTGTTCAAGTCAATTTCAGGTTCCAGGTATGATCCTGCAGGTCCTGATCCTCTAGGTCACCAGAAATCTTTTAAAGGCTCCTGTGGCCGCAATTTTAGACTTACAGACTTCAAATTTTAAACTTAAGCTTTTCTTATATGTCTACATGACGTATTAAAACTTCATAAAGATCCGCTGCCCACCAACTGCCAACTGCGGTGGCTGGCAGCTACCAAATACAGCTGGGGCCGCTGAAATTGATACTTTGATATATTTAATATAAAATTTAAGGAAGGAAATTGAAGGAAGCGAAAATTGACTTTAATTTACTTAACCCATTAGTGCCGAGCGCCACTTTTATGGGCCGATCGAGCTGAAAGTTTCAGGGAAGGGGTATAATGGTCAAAACGGAATTCGTATTTTTTTGTTTTGCTCTAGTGGCGTGCACAGGAAAGTTGCAAAAAAACCCGGTTCGGCTCGGCCATAAATACCAACCAGGCATTATTACCCGTTTTGGGTGGTTTCCGCTGGCGTTAAAACCCGGTTTTGCTGTAAAAACCCGGTTATTTCGACCAAAAATCGAAAAATGTAATTTTGAACGCCAAAAGTGAGATGAACACTTTTTAGAACTTTTCGGGTAAAAAAACCCGTTGCTCGAAGTTTTAAAAGACACACACTACAAAAAAAGAACATATAAAATTTATATGTTACATATCAGAAAACGAGCATGAAACTATTGGGTGACACCTATAGAGATTACTAGGGTTATTAGGGTGGCTCAAACCCTTACTAATGACGTAAAATGTTATTTTTATTAGTTGAAAAGTTAAAACCGGGTAATAAAAACCGAAACCGAGCCGGGTTTTAAAACTGTCGGGTATTTATGGCCAAGCCGAACCGGGTCATAATAGGGCGTAAAAAAACGATAAAAAAAATCATATAAAAAATAATAATTTGAATAAAACGAATTCACAAATAGATGTACTTGTCAATAAACATTAGATTTCACGAAAAAAATCAGCGACTTTACTATAAAAACAAAAAAGTTAGAAGGGGTATTTTGAATTTTCATGATTTTCAAATTTTGTTGAGCTATACCAGCAAATGGAAGTAAGCTAAACTGCCTGCTACAGATGGAAATGAAAGCCAGGGTAGTAGAGGGGATATTCATACTGAGAATGATGCAATTATGAAGCCGGAAACTGTTTTTTTTTCCATTTTTCGGAACCGGGTTTTAATGCCCGGTTTGGCACTAATGGGTTAAGGTCGGAAATTCATTATCAAACAGGGGACTTCCACAAAAAAAATTTAGCCCTCTAGCTCTAATAGGAACTGAGATAGTAGGGGGGCGTTGAACGCCCTCCCCCCCCAACGATTAAGGTGCGGCAAGGGACCCGACTGTTAAGTAATGGTGTGCAAGCTTTTTCAAATGGGGAGGGGGCAAATGTACATTATGTTTGTCTTATTCCTTAAGATCCCTAACAAAGTTTCCCCTTCTTCAGATTAAAATTATTAAATCTATAGAAGGGGTAATTTTGTACATCAATTTATCGGCCATTGTCTTATCTCTTCAAATCTCTTATTACCTAGAAAATTGATTATAAATGCTTAATTTTCTTGCCCCTTCCCTTTTCTTTACTTTATTACCAACCCAAGCCAAGTCATTTCCTTCTAAGCCTACAAAACGTTTTTGATCATTATGATAGTTACACATATTTTTAACAAAATATATAAATCATTTACTATATCATTCTTACCTCTCAGTTTTATTTTTGAAGATCATGTTGGCGATTTCTAATTTAGATATCTTTTCTGATATATTGCGATAAAATGAATCATGTTTAAATTTTGCTAAATAAACAATCAAAATTCAAAACTTTTAATTTCAGTATTTGAATCTAACTGTTTAAAGCACTATTTAAATTAAAATAAAAACAATGATTAGAACTTCTAGGAATTTCTTATTCTATTGTTTCTATTAACAAACGTATAACTGTTTACACTAAATCTGAGCATTAAGACTCGCAGTATATCTTCACTCTGTAACCTGTGTGTCACTACTGAAAGGTGTAGTTGACGGAACAGGCACGTCTGGACGCACGAACGCACGGACACGCCCACACACACACACACACACACATACATACATACATACACACATATTCTATATTCAATATAAAATAGTAATGCTTTTTTTTGTCTGTAGCTTAATTTGATAACTACTGCTTGCATTTATGGAAGCTTCTTATAGGTCCTGTGATGGTTTAGGCTATTTAATTTTTTTCTACTCGAATACATAGATCCTAGATGCTAGGAGCGCAGCCGATAGTGTCTATACTCTATAATACAAAGTAAAACGATGTCTGTCTGTTCGTCCGTCCCTTAAGATCTCGGTAACCACTAAACCGATTGGATTCTACTCTTCAGCGTATATACCTATTGGTCCTGTGGTGATTTTAGGCTATTTTCTTGGGGGGTGGGACACCCCCATCCCCCCAAAGAATGAAAATCCCCCCCAATTTTTTTTTAAATTACCTCATTGGGCAAATCCCCTAGCCTCTAGGGGCGAAGCCGCTATCCTATTACATAAAGTATTAAGGATTTTTTTGAAGCCTAAGATATCACACACCCCACCCGAAGGCGTGTTAGGTTAGAAAAAACCCCCCGTGGAAACGGTTTACACAGGCTGTACCGGGACCTTATGGTAGTTTCAGAACATGCTTTCTCTAAATTGAGTTAGTAGCTTCCCATAGTAGATAATTTTAAAATTACTTTTTGTGATCAAATTTTACTTTTATTTTTGGAGTACCTTCACCTAACCTCCTTTATTGACTTATTTTGTCTTTCATGTTCATCATGCAAATTCCTTCACATCCCGGTTGAACTGACAGCTATTGGAGCTTTCTAAAAAGGTCTCTAACAATTTTCTAGCTCTAATACTTTTTGAGATATCTTATTTCAAAGTATTGCTATTAAATCATCTTTCACACAACAAAAAGGTGAAGAAAAAAAATTAGATATTTTAGAGAAAATTACAAGTATCTTCATATAAATCTCTCTAGTATCGCTTAAAATTGACCAAATTGGACAGTTAAGGTACCTAAACCTATCTACATTCAATGGAAAATCCAAATTCATACTTACAAAGACTATATAGGCCAATAGGAGTAAGCTGAAGTGATTTTTAAAAATACTAAAGGAAAAAAATTCCTGTTTTTTTTAAATAAATTGATATTTAATAGACTTTAGAAAGGATTTTAAGGTAAGTTATTGTGTATAAAGTTGTCACTTTGTAATTAGAAAGCCAATAAAACACAATCATCTGATATTTTGAACAAATAGAAACATATCTAAAAAAAATAGACATAATCATTGTAAATAAATCAAAATTGATTAGAACTTTAAGCATTTCCAAGCAGTTTACAACTGTAATTTACTAATTCTAGTAATTTTTATCTAAGAATAGTTGATTGGGCTCTTAAATTATTTACAACCTCATGAAACAAAATTATTTTTTGCCACCTTAACTAAGAAAACATAGTAATTAAAAGACTTTCATGGATGATCTCACATATAATAAAAGAAATAATTTATTCTTAGGCAACAATTTTTTGTTAATATACACCATTAGTTATTCTAAACTAGTACTGAGATGTTTTAAAATATTAAATCATTATCAGATATGAGTTTCTTGTTCCTTAAAACACCTTTTACATTAAAAAAGATGTTCTACAAGTGATTTTTAATTAAAATTAAATTACTCTTGTTTCTTTGATATTACATTTTAGCATCCTCCTGCCAACTTATAAAGTGTTAAAAAGTATTTATTTGGATTGTCCATTGAATGTAGATAGTTTTAGGCACCTTAACTGTCCAATTTGGTCAATTTTAAGCGATACTAGAGAGATTTATATGAAGATACTTTTAATTTTCTCCAAAATATCTAATTTTATTTTTCACCTTTTTGTTGTGTAAAAGATGATTTTACAGCAATACTTATAAATAAGATATATCAAAAAGTATTAGAGCTAGAAAATTGTTAGAGACCTTTTTAGAAAGCTCCAATATCTGTCAATTCAACCCTAATGTAAAGGAATTTGCATGATGAACATGAAAGACAAAATAAGACAATAAAGGAGGTTAGGTGAAGGTACTCTAAAAATAAAAGTAAAATTTGATCACCAAAAGTAATTTCAAAATTTTCTACTATGAGAAGCTACTAACTCAATTTAAGGAAAGCATGTTCTGAAACCACCATAAGGTCCCAGTACATCCTATGTAAACCGTTTCGACGGGGGGTTTTTTCTAACCTAACACGCCTTGGGGTGGGGTGTGATCAATAACTACTGAACCGATTGGGTTCTCCATTTCAGGTAAGCTTTACAAATGTCCTTTGATGGTTTTAGGCTATGCTATTTCTGATTTAAGATTTTTGGATGGTTTTATGCTATTTCAATAGCCCATAGAGCATAGCCTCTAGTATAAATATGAAAAAAAAAAAAAAGATTTTCTTAAGTTTTATAGAGATAAGCGTATTTAATGATTTAAGTTAAGATGTATAATGTATCTACAGGGTGTTTCAAGAGAAATGCGTTTTTTAAAAACTTAATTAGGCACAGAAAATGAAACAATTAAATAAAACACATTATATATTTGGAAAACCTATTCTGGGACATTTATATTTCAAATATTTAAAAATGATTTTTTGAACAATTTATGCCTTAAAAACCGGTTTTTCCAAAGGCCTTATTTTTAAAGATTTACAGAATTAAAGGTTTTGGAAAAAATGCCCTCATTTTTAAAAATCAAATTGCGCGGCTTGTATTAATAGTAGAAAAATGTTATGCATACCATTAGAATCGTCATAAACTCTAGTTTTTGGATCTATAAGAACTTTTCCTGTGCTACGTATAGTTTAGGGACTACGTGGTAGAATGTTCCAACTTACTTAAAACTTTCTCACATTTTTCATTAAAAACTACAAATAGCACAAAAACGGCACTTATATTTCCTAAAACTAGAGTTTATGACGATTGTAACGGTATGCATAACGTTTTTCTACTATTAATACAAGCCGCGCAATTTGAATTTTTAAAATGTGCACCTTTTTTCCAAAAGATTAAATTTGTAAATCTTCTAAATAAGGCATTTGGAAAAACCGGTTTTTAAGGCATAAATTGTCGAATAAATCATTTTTAAATATTTAAAACATAAATGTCCCAGAATAAGTTTTCCAAATATAAAAAGCATTTTATATAATTGTTTTATTTTCTATGCCTGATTCAGTTTTTAAAAAACGCATTTCTCTTGAAACACCCTGCATAATGAAAATGTTTGCAGTATAAAGCTTACAATCTTTTTTGTCCTTATGTCTGTCCGTCTAATTGTCAGTCTGTTTGTTTGTCTGTTTGTTTGTCTGTCCGTCTGTCTGTCCGTTCTTTCATGTCTGTCTGTCTGTCCGTTCTGTCATGTCTGTCTGTCCGTCTGTCCGTCTGTCTATCCGTATGTCTGTCCTTATGTTTGTCTGTCCGTCTATCTGTCTGTCCATCTGTCTGTATGTATGTATTTCTGATTGTCTGACCGTTTATCTGTCTGTCTGTCTGTCCATCTTTTTGTCTACAGTCTGTCTGTCCACCTGTCTCTCTGTCTGTGAGTTTGTCTGTTTGTGTGTGTTTGTCTGTCCATCTGTCAGTAAATCAGTCTGTAACACTATGAGAACAATGTGATTTTCAATGATGATTCCCATCACCTGTGCGCATCTAGTCTAAACAGAATTTCTGATACTGATTCTGTTACTCATGCTAAATCAATATATTTACTCTTTTATAAAAGGTTTCTCAATTTATTTTGCATATTCTTATTTGTATATTCTATACAACTAACTTTGTCTTTGAAAGGTTTGGACACTCAACTAAATGTACCAACCGATCAAAATTTGATAAAAATTCCCCAAGGTTGTTAAGCCAACGAATAAGAACACGTTTTTATAAGTTATTATGGACTAGTGTAATAAACAGAACAATATCCACTCACTCCATAAATTATTATACTTGGATTTAAATTAAACAAGAATGACTTCATCCACAGTTGACAAAGCACAATATTGAAATATTGAGCAAATCAAACCCATTTCCTCATTGATAACAAGCGGATGTATCATGTTTTTTTTTTGCATCGTCCAGGCTTGAGTTAATCCTACATAGAAGTAACAAGATGATTGTCTGTTTGTACCAAAGAATCTTGCTAATCGCTAGACTGATATTATTCTTCTTTACTTTATAGCTTCTCATGGGCCACGGAAGGTTTATAACTATTCATAGGGACCCTCCAAAATAATTTTTGTTCTTTTTATTTTAAAAGCAAAGCTTTTCTATAATTAGGGTCGGTCAGTCCGTCTGTCCATTCGTAAGTCCGTCCGTCCGTCCGTATGTCCGTCTGTCCGTCCGTCAGTCCGTAGCCTTCAAAATCTTAGGTTACAAACAAAACAAGGATGACAACATCCATAAAAGTGAAGCTCTAAAACTGTAGGACAAAAGGGCATTAACACTTGTATGGTTTTCAGAACTGAATAATCAGAATATAAATGTATAATAGTCGAAGCAAAATTGTAAGTAAATTTGTTGAAATAATAATGTTTACGGACACACTTACATTTTAGGACTTTATTATAGAGTTGATTCGCTTATATTATTGTACTTTATTGTCCCAGGAATCAGTGTACCAAAAATCAGATCAATCGGATAATTAGATCATATTAACATTATGGTAACGATTATATACTTGCTACGCTTTCTAAATTGTACCTAACTACTACAGGGATCACCATGCAAAATTTAAAGTCAATAGGACAATTCTAACGTGCCTAAATCAACGGGAAAAGCTATCTGTTACAGACCGACGGACAGACGTATGGGCGGACGGACGGACGGACCCTAATTATAGAAAAGCTTCTAGAAAACCTTAC
Source organism: Acartia tonsa (assembly GCF_053477335.1). Taxonomy (NCBI): domain Eukaryota; kingdom Metazoa; phylum Arthropoda; class Copepoda; order Calanoida; family Acartiidae; genus Acartia; species Acartia tonsa. Next base: position 609,001 of record NC_137274.1, on the reverse strand, counting down.
TACTATATTTAATAGGACAGCCTCAATTGCTTTATGTCGCGCACCTGACATAGCAGCAGCGTGAACCATTTTTAACAACTAGTACTTTTAACAATATAGAAAAAACCTTTGACTGTAAATAACACTGATCGACAATGTTGTGTAAACATAATCTCTAATTTGATGGATCATAAGCTTTGGGTACTTTTCAAGAATAAAAATTTTCAAAATTAAAAAAATTTTCTTAGATGATATTACCAAAACTTTGGGAATCAGAGTAATTTACAGCATAATATCCCAATATAAAATGAGGGAGGGAGGGGATATTGGACTCTTTATAACAATAATAGTAAAGTTTTATAAGCACTATTTCTCATTTGTTGGCTCTAACACTTTGGGTACTTTTAATAAATTTGGATTGGTTAATTCATTTACTTGCAATGTGCAGACATTTTACCCAATAATACTACACTTTAATTTTGTTTATAATCTTTGAATATAAATATTAATGTATAATCTATTGTCTTAACCCTTAAGATCACTGAACTTATAAACAGTTGACCGCGGATAAAACAACGATTATTTTTAATGTTAAATGGTTCCAATACCATTTCTCTATACGCAGAAATCTGTCTATAATATGATTCGATAAACAACTATTGCATAAAACATTTAGGGTATGGTCCCTTTCGTGGCAACGACCCTTAAGGGTCGATTCTTCATATTTTCACAGTAGCTATTCTCCTTTTTCTAGCCCCTGCGGGGGGCTCTAACCCTGCGGGGCAATCACCTAACCTAATATAACCTAATCTAAAATAAAATAACCTATTAATAGCCATTTTAGAAATACGACGAATCACCCCTTAAGGGGCGTTGCCACGAAAGGGACTATACCCAACATTTATAATATATTTATAACCCTACCTTATAGGTAAACATAAAAATTTTCAATAATATTTGATTTGTTTGTTTGTGTGATTTAATACTCAAAAAGGCGCGATTAAAACATTGCAGTGATAACATAATGAAATTCAAACAATTACATTTAATACTTGAATTTGTAGTAGTTAGGAACGATTAAGAAGGCGTAGCAACTCTATAATCATTATCAAAATGTTGGTATGTCCACTTTAAACATCAATATCTTTCTTCGTTAATTTAGGCATCGATTTCAAACTTTGCATGGTGATTTTTCTGATTTTTCAGTTATGACACTCTACAAGTGTTAATGTTTGTTAGTTCTACTGCTGTCATCCTTGTTTAAACTAAAACCTGCCATTTCCGATAGCTTTACAGACAGGGAGAAAAGCCATCAGTTCTTTAACTTTACTAATGCCATTTTGAAACCTCTCATCCTTTGTTACACTAAAATTATTGTTTAAAAAATTATTAAAAATCCCCCAAGTTTTAACCCAACAAATAGATGAACATGTTTAGAATCTTTGGGTACCAGAATGGTTTACAGGGGGTTAGGGTAAGAAGTGGTCTCCTAAAGGGTAATTACTTCCCCCTAAAAGTATAAATGTTGTCTGCTAATTTTCTATGTGACCTAATTTTGACCTATTTTCATATATTGCTAAGCTTTTTGATAATTTATAAATGATCTTTAGTGATTTTGCTAACTGCTGAACAGACATGGTTTTCCTATATGGTCCTGGGAAGGTTTTTAACTACTTAGATGGAGGGTACCACTCTCCATCAACGATAAATTAATCTCATCTCCAAACCAATTTCTTAAAAACTTTTTCTTTTTAAAACTAAATTAGGGGAAGGTCAATTTACCCCTTTTCCCCACTACAAGTGCCCCTAGAGGCCTCTAGGGGGCGTGTCCACTAGTATTCAAAAGAGGGATAGAGAGTAATAATACTTAAATCAAATTTTAGAATAGTAGTATTTTATGCATTCTATATATTCTATTGCATAGAGTAGAAGTTATTTATCACATCGTATTATAGACAGCTTTCCTTGGATATTAAAATGAAAAATTTAAAAACCTGGCTAACAAATCTGGTATATCAATGGACAGAAAAATAACTTTTTCAGTATGGCTTTGAAACCGATTAATATCTGCCGAATTAGAACTGGTTCTCAGCAAAACTAAAAAAATTGTATATAGTAGTAGCTATTTATCACATCATATTACAGATAGTTTTCCTCAGATATTTTAATGAAAAATTTTTAGATTATCAACCTTATGATTTTTTATGATTATTCGTGGAAAATTGTCTGTATTATGATGCTATACATGATTTTTAAAGTATTTCTGAGAAACAGTTCTAATCCAGTGGATATTAATCGGTTTCAAAGCCAGACTGGAAAAGTTTTTTTTTGTCTATTAATATCTTGCTAACATCTACATTAGGGTAAAGCAGGCGAACTCTGTGTCGAGGCAAAGTCGGTAATTTTCAACACACTTTCATTAAATGACATTTTTCTCCATGTTCTAATCAACTAACAGATAAAATCATAAAACTAAAGTTGTTTGTTATTAGGGTACTCATTGGGTCTCAAAGTCTGACAAACAAATTTTCGATTATTTTGAAGGTCGTTGAAAGATTGGGTCGTACAAGAGCTTAGATGTCTTCAGGGGACTTAATAAGCATCTAATGGGCTATCCATTTCCGTTTATAACTTAACCCTTAACAGTCGGGCCTTTTGCCACACCTTAATTGGTTGGGGGGGGGGGAGCGTTCAACGCCTTTTTTACTTAAAAATTTCAAATGGCTGTAATTTTTTTATTTTCAAAGCTAAAAAATATTAAAATATAAATTTCAGTGGCCGCAGCTGTACTTGACAGCTGCCAGCCGCCGCAGTCGGCAGGAAAACGGCGGCGGATCTTTATGAAATTTTAATATGTTATGTAGACAAGTAAGAAAAGCTTCAGCAAAAATTGCGGCCACAGTAGCCTTTTAATGATTTCTGGAGACCTGGAGGATCAGGACCTGTAGGATCATACCTGGAGCCTAAAATTGACTTGAACACCTGTATTTACTATGAGGATGTACTACTAGAAGATATTTTAGTATTTTGGTAACATAAAATGCTTTTTTTAAGTCAAAAAAAATATTTTTGCTCTTTACCTGGATAACCCTGTCAGGTTTGCTGGCATCCTGTGCCCACCAGAATGGAGATATTCAAAAAATTCCAACTGTCAGATATGTGTCATACCCATACTTAAAAAGTCATGTAGTTTGGGCTCTTTCACAAACAGAAAATGAGATAGAAAAAAACGGATGGGGGGCGTTGAACGCCCCCCCCCCCCTGACTGTTAAGGGTTAAAAAAAGCTTGTATAGTTTTTTCGCAAATTGACCTTTTCAGAAGCGGGGGAACTTGGTTTTGGCTTTTTTATACTAACTTTTACAAATTTCACGTACTTCAGAAAAATTTATTTTTTTCGTAGAAAAAATTGACCTATGTTCATTACAATTTTTGTGCATGCTCTTTATTACATTTAGCAACTTTAACCTTTTGGGCATGCTGTAATAAAATCAATATGTCAGAGATTTTTTTAAGCTTACAAATGAACTAACAACTTTTCCTTGAGGCAGCCGGCAAAGTCGGTCTGTTTTTTATTCCAATTTTGACAAACTTCCCAAAGTCCTAGGATAATGTTCATTTACGACCTGTCAGTGGTGTGCGAACCGAAGGGGGCATTTGGGGCAATCGCCCCCCCCCCCCTAGGGACATTTTGTGCTTTGCTACTTATAGATGTTGTCATCCTTGATGAATATAAAAAATATTTAAATTCAGTTTTACATATTAGGTAAATTTTTGGTAAATTATTTCCAAAATGAGTGTTTTTATTTCCCCTTCCCATAATTTTTTTCATGGGGTTATTCATCCTTCCTGCTGAGGTTTTTTAACATCCCCTTCCACCCATGAAAAATGTTTTGTGGTGGGGGGGGGGTGGTAGGCAAAAGTATCTTCTATACTTTTTTTTTTCGAAGATGCCTTCTAGCTCCCATCCCTTCTGTCATTGCAGGGTGGGGAGAAGGGATGGGGGAAAAGAAATGGGGGGTGGAGGGGGGAATAGATTGGGGGGTTGGAGGGGGGGAAGAGATGGGGGATAGAAATGGGAAATAGGGATGGGGGAAGGGATGGGGAAGAAGGGATAAGGACTAGAAGGCCCATAATCAAACAATCCCCTCTGGGGTAATTTGTTTTAGGGGGAGGCAAAATTTTACAAAATCTTCAAAATTCCCCCCCCTAGACAAAGTGCTTCGCACGCCACTGCGACCTGTTAGACTTTTCCGAGATCTTTCTAATTGTCTTGGTTCCATATGAAAATACAAACTCTGTTTATGCTAGGGGTGAATCTGCTTTAACATTTTTAATCCATTTAAAGTCTGATTTATTGTGATTTATAGTATATGGCTTTTGGTAACAATGTGCCAGATTAGGTAATTTTATCAACTCTGACTCTATGTCACTAAATGTCATATATGTTTTTTGGCAACAAAGTGTCAAATATGGTAATCTCCTCAACTCAGACTCTATGTCACTAAATGTCATATATGACTTTTGGTAACAATGTGTCAGATATGGTTATTGTTACAACTCTGACTCTATGTCAATACATATCATATATGACTTTTGGTAACAATGTGTCAGATTAGGTAGTTTTCTCAATTCTGACTCTATGTGTCACTAAATCTCATATATGATTTTTTGTAACAATGTGTCAGATTAGTTAATTTCCCCAACTCTGACTCTATGTCACTAATTGTTATATATGAATTCTGGTAACAATGTGTCGGATATGTTAATTGCCCCAACTCTGACTCTATGTCACTAAATGTCATATATGAATTCTGGTAACAATGTGTCAGATATGGTAATTTTTACCAACTCTGACTCTATTATACTAAATGTCATATATGATTTTTGTTAACAATGCATCAGGTTAGGTAATTTCCCCATATCAGACTCTATGTCACTAAATGTCATATATGACTTTTGGTAACAATGTGTCAGATTAGGTAATTTCTCCAACTCTGACTCTATGTCACTAAATGTCATATATGACCTTTGGTAACAATGTGTCAGATTAGGCAATTTCCTCAACTCTGACTCTATATCACTAAATGTCATATATGACTTTTGGTAACAACGTGTCAGATTAGGTAATTTCCCCAACTCTTACTCTATGTCACTAAATGTCATAAATGACTTTTGGTGATATTGTGTCAGATTTGATTGCATCGCCACAAATGAGAAAATAACCTGACATATTGTCACTAAATGACAGATTAAAATCTAAATATTAGTAATTTTTTTTGTCATATCTGAATATTGGTAACAAAGAGTCATATTGCGACAGATTTAAATCTGACATCTAGTGACAATGGTTTTCTAATCTGATCGAAAAGGGGTAAAAACTACTAGGGTCAAGGTGTTTTTAGTCATTTAATATTAGTATTTCTTTGGTTTCAAATTGATGTTAAATTTAGGTTTTTAGATACTCAGAAAATAATAATCAAAAGGCAAATGCAAAAACTGGAGTCACAACTTTCAAGAGGTATTTTTTATGCTTTATTATTAAACTAGCGGCTACACCCCCTAGAAGCCTCTAGGGGCACTTAAGTTAGGAGGGGGAAAAGTCGACCTCATCCCATTTTAAATGTGAGCTTCAAAAGAGTAAAAAAATATTTTTGGGGGGGAGGGGGTTGAAGACACCCTCCCCAAAAATAGTTAAAAACTTTCCCAGGACCTATAAGAAGCTTCACCTTAAATGGTAATAATATCGGTTCAGCAGTTAGCGAGATCCTTTGGGACAGACAAAAAACGCTTACTACTTTATATAGTAGGATAGAAATGTTTTATGTTTCTAATTTGTTCATGATTGATTTATACTGTAAAATACCCCCCCCCCCAAAATAAAAATTATAATTACATTTCCTACCTCCTCCTCTTGAGCAATAACTGGATGGCAGGGCAGGGAAGGTGAAGCCTCACAGTTCACTCGAAGCGACAGTAAGAGAAAAAAAATTTCCCAGGCATAAGACTAACTGTTTCTTCAACATCCCAATGAATGTATCAATTTAGTGAAAAAACGAAAATCTGGAAATGAGGGCTTTTCAAGAAAAAGCCAAAAACACATTCTTGTGATATATGTGAAAAAAAAACTGTAATCATTCATACCAAATTTATGCTATTAGTCGTTATAAATTCATATTTCAGTTTAGAATTAGGTCAAAATGAAATATATAGTTGTAGCTCAAAATTCTGCCACTAAATTTTTCAATCTAGGCTTGATATAGTTTAATTGAGTTACAGACAACAATTTTGAAACTTCTTTTATGCAGGTTTTTTCAACATATAACAATCTAGCAATCCTGATATGAATTTCATTGAAAAAAACTTTTAAATTTTAAAAACAATTTTATAATATATAAATTGCCCAATTTTACAATTCATATGTTTTTAAATTTCTTACTACTAAACTGTGAATTAGTTATTATATCCAATCTATATCAGCCATTGAAGAACTTGCCGAAATAGGAGCAGAGTGACCATTTATGACAGGTGTCCCAACTATTATAAAGATAACAATAATGCACACATCTCTTCTGAAACATGAACAGACTTGATGTAATTTACAACCACTCAGGTAAGCTAAAACCCCAGAATGTAAACTCTGGAATAGATAAACATAATAAATAAAATAACACAAAATGATTAACACAAATATATTAACTTGATGTATTAAAACTATAATAACTTAGTGTAATTAAATCACTGGTTCGAGTCCCCTCAATTCTTCATGGCCTCTCACTCCTTCCACAGCTTGGTGTAATTCAACAGGTTGCTTGTCAGCTTGGTGTAAGTCTTACTTGGTGTAGTTTTAACCTAAATAATTAATTCACATTAAACTTGACATCAATATGAATTTATCAGTTTTCTGTTTTGTTGGCCCCTTACTTCTGATCCTTGCCATATGGCTCAAAATCTTCATCCTTGGCAAAACGTCTAGTAACTTTCAATCTGGTAATTCTTTCAGTTGAGTACAGGTTTCTAAGGAACTCATACTCCTTTGTTACTCTGGCTAAGTTGTCCTTGATGTTCTTATTCTCGTCCTCCATTCTCTTCAATAGCTCATTGCACTCATGCTGCTTGATATCTACTAGGCTTCTCCAATGTTTAGACGTAGTCTTCTCTCTAGCCAACTTTGCCTCTAGGTTTTCATTCTGTCTTTGGTAGGCTTTCATCTTCTCTTCAATAACATCTTTCTTCCGTTTCAATTCCTCAATTCTCTCAATCAAATCTTCACTCTCATTACAGTCTCTGTCTCTCTTCTTGTTTGTAGCACCGGACTCTTCATCAACAACCTCCACTTGACGAGTAGGCTCCGTATCATGATCCACTTGCTGCTCCCCAACTACAGCTCTAGCCTGTGCTGGAATTTCTTCCAAAAACACAATCTCATCATCATCCTCATCTTCCTGCTGATCCATAACCACGACATTATCCTCTACTACACCAGGAGCTTCAGCTTCTCCACCTTCTCCATCTCTTCCCTCGTCAGCAGTCTCAATTTCTCTTGCACTTTCACCACCAATCAACCAGGTAGGTATGTCATCACCCTTCCTCATTGTCTTGATGTAGGCCTCCAGAATTCCCATTCTTTCCCAGTAGCGCCACAAACTTCCATGCTTTCTATACACATCCCAATCCTGCCATCCTTCTGGTCTTTGATTGGAGCACTCTAGAATTCTTTCTCCTTCAGGCATGGGTTTATTGATGATCAATTTTTGGATCAGACACTGTCTCATAAACAAATCATCGCAGTAGCCGGGTGTAACTGCTAATGACATTGGTTGTTGCAACCTTGCTTCGCGACTAGCTGGTCTGTTGTTGTAGGAACTGAATGCTCTGTCAAACAGTCATCAGCATTCTTACATGATTCACCTGGCCTTCATAAGAAAGGTGTGAACCAACATTGGTTCCTAGCTGCCTTTCCAACCATTGCGTGAACCGTATCCTTCTGGTCATGTCCGCCTCAGAGTTTGGCATCATTACAGCCTTGTGCCCATTGACACGAGGCATATTAAGCTGCTCATTAGCTTGCTGAACCTCCTTGTTGAACTCAGCCACAGCACTCCACACTTTTTCATGAGCTGGCACAAAAAAGCCGTTGAAAATACCAACTTGTTGACATCTTGGTCATAGACAGCTTTGCTGATGTCTAGAATGGCTCTTTTTAAATTGTCCATGGATGCTCCTCCCACGAATTTCTGTAGACTGGTTACTATAATGTGCTTTGGCACCTTGTCGTCCTTCACCGCCTCTATTATAACCTTCACCATGGCGTTGAGATCCCTATCCGCCAGTGTGATCCAGGTTATGCCCGTGCGCTCTTGGTAAAGCACGCCATCTAGCAGACTAAAGCTGCTAAAAACTACATTCCTTGTAGGATTGTTAAATCTAGCCATGTTTGGGAAAAATCACTAATCTCGAAAAAAAATCTGAAAAAAAATTAACTTTCTTTAGATCCTTGTTGCATGTGATTATGGCAAAAAAAAACTGTTTGGTGTGTATCATTATTGAATTAAAAAAACAATGTTCGTTTCGTAATATGATTGTTCTAGAAAAATTTTAACTTTAAAATAAAATTTTTATAAACTGCTTGGTGTACGTCATTTTTAGAATTGAAATAAACTTTAAAAAAACTGTTTGGAGTGTGTCTATTTATCGTAAAAAATTTATAAACTGCTTGGAGTATGTCTTTTGTTGTGAAAACTGCTTGATGTGTTTTTAAAAATATTTTCTTAAAAAAAAGGTTCCGTTCCAATCGATAAAAAACTTTGATAAAAATTCATTAAAACATTGTAATAAAATGCGATTGATAAAATTATGTTCGTTCGTCTTTTAAAATACTGTTTATCACTAAAAAAAATTGAACATACTAATATGGGAATAATTTATTCACTTTTAAAATAATTTCACTTTGAATTGCGTCTTTCTAGCTTCACGTCGGAAACAATGTGTCTGCTACAATGTTTACATTTTCATAATTTCCGCCAGTGGATTTCTACTCCACGAAAGTGTTGCCAAATCATCGCGCTGTTATTACACCGACGAACATTTTCTTGATGTATCCATGGCGTATACTTCAAGTGATCATGAACATGAAATCGGAATTTTGTGTACTGTATTGCATTTTTGATTTTTTGTTGTTTTTTTTATCTGTTTTTGGTATTTTTGCTTGGTTTTTGGTTGTTTTTGTTTGATTTTTACTCGTTTTTGTGTTGTTTTTGGGCTTTTTAATATTTATGTGTTTTTCTTTGTACAAAAAAATTTACAACTTGTTGTGTTTTCTGTTAAAATTTTTAGCTGTTTACTACAGCCAAGTTTGCTCTTCCTAGATTGCCTGATTGCAATACATCCAGTAATGCCAACTTGTTGACACCACGTTTGGTGAGTAGATTTGCTAACATTAGGGTGCCATCTACCCATTTAACTTCTTTTACTCTCCCTTCTTTAATCATTTCCTTGATAATAACAATATCTCCTCTTAGGATCCTCTCTCCTACTTCTGATTCTGAGTAGATTGAGGTCCTTGCTGCATCCAGCCCATTGTTTAATGCTTGTGTTTCTGCACCTAGGGTACTATGTACCTTGCGCTTCAACTTTCTACTTTTCCATTCCAATGGTGCACATTTTCCATTCTTGATGTTTACAAGAAACACAATGAATCCCCCACAGCTATCCGTGTTATTGTTCAAATTTCGATATGCCGCGTCTGTGTAAACCACAATCTTGCAGTCTTGCAGGTTACCTAAATTAGATACCATAATTGATACCTGTGTCTTTTTAAGCCTGCTTGCCACATTCTTTGCTCTAATCAGATCGTCCACTTTGCCTCCCTTGAACTTTGTGGAGAGATCTATCATCTCAAAACATAACTCAGGCCTTGTTGCTCTCGCAGCCCAATTCACAATTCCTGTTAACTGCCTCAATAGTGTCAACTCGTCTTGGTTCATGTCGCGTTTTCTATCTTTTAGCTGTTGTAGGTCTATTACTGGAATAGTCACATTCTTGATGTATTTTTCTTGGTCAATTCTGATTCCATCATTACACTGTTTCATGTGAAAGCCTGTGTAAATGAAATCCTTTGTCTCAGATTTGCCTACCTTGAAGCAGGACAAAACTTGTGGCATGATGCATTTGTTGAAATACTGGTTGCCCACGTGAAGGAAATCATCCACATGCAGGGCAATGATTCCTATGAGTATACCATCTTTGATCAGATAGAAAAGTCCCGAATCGTAGTGACTGGTTTTGAAACCTAGCTCTTTCAGTTTCTTAAGTACCCTTAGGTACCACTTTCGACTGGCATCTTTCAAGCCATATAGGCACTTTTCCAGTAACCAAAGCTTTTTGACCAATTGCGCTTCTTTAGGTGGCTTTACATAAACCTTTCTATCCATCTTGTCGCCTTGTAGAAAAGCACTTGTAATATCAGTTGTTTGAATATCCCAACCTTCTGTCGCAGCTATAGCTAGTAATATCTTAATAGAGTGTTTCTGAACTGTAGGACTATCTGTTGGAAATTATCCTTCTTCCTGGAATCCCCTGGCTGTTAACCTTGCTCTTATTTCCGTGCCTTTTTCTGTCAGCACCCAGGTAGTGGTGATTCTCTCTTGTCCTTCGTCCTCAACTATTTCATAAGTGTTGAAAGCTTGTAGTTTGTTCAGCTCCTCTATTTTTGCTACCAATGCTTCCGGTGAATCTCTTTTGTCTTGTGGTAACATTACTGCCAAGGTTTCTTCTGTCTACAATAGCAATGATATCGTTTCTTCTTCTTTTTCTATCCATATTCTTCGTTTGTCTATATCCTTTATTTCTAATATTTTACCTCAATCTAGTTTGATAGTGAACAAAGCTTCCTCGTTGTCTGATTCATCTCCATTGTCTTCTTTTTCGTATCTAATGTCTCTGTTTGCTACTTCATCATGAAAGACCTGACTGTTATCCAGCTGAAAATTAAACCATCCACTATGTTTACCTGTCACTTTACCTCCATGTCCAAGAATAGTTCCTTTTTCCCACTTTTCGTCTTTGAAAATTTCTATTCTGTCGTTCCTTTTCAGCACCTTAGCTGCATTTCTTAGAGTGCCGTCATCATTTAGTTCAGGTGATGGTTTTTGATTTGTTTTCTTTCGCTTTTGACCTTGCTGTTTGGTGTTGTTCTGGTTTGGCAATGGATTTTCATTGCTTTCTCTTGTGTTTTCTCCTGGTTCTGCTGTTACGGTCTGTTCTTGCTCCATAGGTATTATCTCCTCTTCTTGGACAACCTCACTTGGAATATTTTCAGTGTTGTCTTGGTCCTTCTCATCCATTCTTAGTTCTGTCATATCAGGTATGTCATTGATAGTTTCTCGCTCATTTTGTCTTCTTGTTTTGATGCTTGGAGAGCTATCTTCTGAAGATTGTATTTTATCTGTTTGGTGTTGATCTGTTGCTTCTTGTTCAACAATCTTCGCTGCCAATCCTTCTCCTGCCTTTATCAGTCTGTTTGCGCTTACTCTGTAATAAACAGAGCCAATCCTGATAAAAATGATTTTATTATCTTGGAAGATTACCTTTGCTGGACCTCTCCATATATCTTCTCCTTCTTTCTTGAAGTAGACGATATCACCTTTCTCATAGATTGTATCACAGCTTCTGATTTTTGCTCTCAAAGCTCTTTTTATCCTTTCACATCTCTCTGCTTTGGTGTATTCTACTCTTGTTTTGTGGATAGCTTCTAGTGTATGCGTAAGAGATTTACTTTTCTCTGGTTCTTCCCATGCTGGTGGAGGATCTTCTAGTATATTTGGCAGCTTTATCTGCCTTCCGAACACTAATTGATGTGGTGAGAAACCTCTGACACTAGATAAAGAGTTCACAGCTGTTATAGCCCAAGCTAGAGCTACTTCTAAGCTCATGTTTGGAAAATCCCTTTTTGTTGTGCGTACTATGATGTCGGAAGTTTCATGATTTTTCTCTACTACTCCTCCTTGCCAGGGACTATTAGCTGCGGTGGTAAGCAGCTGTACATTCAAAAAACTGCCTACTTCTCTCATTTCATCATTAGAAAATTCTCCTCTATTATCAGTCAGAATTTTATCCATACGTCCGAATACTGGCAACCATTTCAATGTGATGGCTTTCACAACTTCTTCCGGTTCCTTGCTTTTGATGACCGAGGCCATCTGATATCTGGTAAAATGATCAATCGAAAGGGGAGGAGCAACTGCCGGACGGTCAGGCGTACGCTTCCTCATTATGCACCCTTCACAACTCTCCATTATATCATCTATCATGGCAGAGAATTTCTCATGCCATTGACCAGCTTCTTTCAAGATCGTCACAAACTGTTTCTTTGGGGAATGCCCAAATTGTTTATTGATCTTTAGCAATGCTTTAATTTGATCTCTTTCATTGTTGTTTTCGAGTTCAGCTATACAGACCTCGTTCATTTCTTCCTTGTTGTTGAGTAAGTCCACTACATAATGACCTGCGCTTGTTGTGTGTAATATTAATGGTTTACCATTTATAGTTCCTCTGTCATTCTTCATGTCTAGTGCTATTCCAAGCGTCTTCATAGCATTCTTGGATAGCAAAAGTGGAATATCGGACGAAATTATATCAATTTCAAGCTTGTTGTCTTCTCCTCCGATTCTAGCCGGTATGATGTATCTAGCATTTGCATCGAGTTTGCCTTGATTTCCAAAAAGAAATTTTCTATCAGTTTCTAGCGGTCCCACTACTTTGTTTCTCATTTCTTTTGGTAAAGACTTCAGGTACACTTTAATCCACTTTTCTCCAGCAACACTTGCTGAGCAGCAGGTATCCAGCGCTGCCATATTCAGAGCTTCGGCTGTAAATCTATTCAAGTCCTCTTTTTCTGCACAAAGAACTGAACTCTTGTTCAGACTGTTCAGATTCTGATGTTTCAGCTATCAGTACTTTTTCTGATTCTTGTGTTTGTGGATTAGTCATGTAAACCATTTGATACTTCCTATTCTCTTTAACTTGTTTCACATCTGGGCATTCTTTTACCAAATGCGTTTCTGCTTTACAGCCCAGACATTTCATAGGTTTGCCATCCGGTCCCGGAGGGTTCAGTGGTTTAGACCTAAATGTTTTCTTGTTGTAGTCTTTGTTATTAGACGTCGAATTATTCTGTTTCTTGGTGTTGTTTTGATTTTGGTATCGGTTATTCTTGTTTTGGTATGATGATTTTCCGTTTGGCGGCTTCCATCCTTTCGCCATATAAGCTTCGTCCATCTTCTGACTTTCTTGAATGTCGTCTTCTTTGCATGAATTCTTTTGAGCGAGCATAATTTCGTTATTTTCTTTCACTTTTTCATTTAATTTTCCTAGAATTTCACGCATTTTCGATTTTACTGTTTCATACCTTTTTCCGTCTTCCGTTGTTATCTTTGCTACCGATCTTATAAGCATAAATTCATAGCTATTTAAATCCGCCGTTATCATTAGCTCTAGAGCAAATAACATATCTAGCCTTGTGTCTCCTTCTTCTGGGAAGATTTTTAATTGCCGCGCTTTTGTTAACGTTTGATCAAATTCGATTATATAATCGCTAATTGTCTGGTTTTTCTTGCGTTGTAGGTATTTTAGTTTGCTGTGTGTGTTGTATATCTCTTCTTCTTGATCTACCCAAAAACGCGATTTTAAAAATTGGATTACCTTATCCACCCCTTTTTCATTTGCTACTAGATCATCAGTTTCCACGGCCTTCAGTATGTCCTCTCTCAGGGAATCACCATATCTGGCCGATTTTACTGGAATTTCACTTACCAAATGAAATCCTTGTTCAGCTTTGGGCACGGATGTCGTCTTACTCCACATCTCTACACATCTTACCCATGTACTGAAATCCTTGAAATCTTCAAGGTAAGGGATAGGTATTCCCCTCCCATACCCTTGCCATTTCTCCTTTTTCTCTGACTCTGACATTTTTAATTCTGAGGTTAGCTTATTATTTCCCTCTGTTTTTGTGTGTGTCTCCCCCTTACACCCCTTTAAATTGATAGGGTCAGTGCCCTCTTTTCCGCTACTATTGACGGTGTCACCCCTGTCCTCCTTGGTGTTTTTCTCTGTAATACCCGGTATTGTCGCCACTTTAGATATTTGTCACCCACACAGGGGTGCGTCACCCACACAGGGGTACTGTTTGATGTGTGTCACCCTCACAGGGGTGTATCTGTATTAAAACCTTTTTAATACATATCGAGAGACCGTTCTCAAGATCTAAAACCGAAATTCACTTCAAGAGAGATAAGATGAATTATGTTATCAATCTAAAACTTTAGAACAATGCCGTAGATCGTTGCGTGGCCAATTCTACCATTGAAGAACTTGCCTAAATAGGAGCAGAGTGACCATTTATGACAGGTGTCCCAACTATTATAAAGATAACAATAATGCACACATCTCTTCTGAAACATGAACAGACTTGATGTAATTTACAACCACTAAGGTAAGCTAAAACCCCAGAATGTAAACTCTGGAATAGATAAACATAATAAATAAAATAACACAAAATGGTTAACACAAATATATTAACTTGATGTATTAAAACTATAATAACTTGGTGTAATTAAATCACTGGTTCGAGTCCCCTCAATTCTTCATGGCCTCTCATTCCTTCCACAGCTTGGTGTAATTCAACAGGTTGCTTGTCAGCTTGGTGTAAGTCTTACTTGGTGTAGTTTTAACCTAAATAGGTATCACAGTTAATTCACATTAAACTTGACAGCCATTTCAGCATTTTTAAGTGTCATTATTAAAAAAACATTTCAGTTTAAAAAATTTAAATATCTTACAGGCTTTCAGAGAATGTCTAAGGCAGCTAAAACACAGCACATAATTATGCATGTATTTGTCTAGTATGTTTTCAGAAAGGTTATAATATAAGAAAATTAACTGAAATCAATATGAATAGGGTTAGAGAGTTTGTTTTAGATGATTTTGACCTCTCTAATTACAAACAACTAGTTCATTGTAACTGATGTATTTGTTTGATAGCAAAAACTCCATTAGGAACAACTTACAAAAGGAAGAGTCATTACAAGGCAGGTAAACCTAAAACATTTAAACCAAGTCTACCTGTTCTTAAGCCAGTCAAGTGTTGTCAATAATGTGTTATGGTTGAAACCATCTACAACATTCTTGTTTAAATGCAGAAGAAAAAAATACTGGTGTAATTTAGGTAGAAGATCAAAGGGTGTTAGAAATTATTACTACTAATGTAGTTAGAGATAATCTTAAAACTGCAAGGTAGAAAAACATCATGTTAGCAACACTAAATCAATAACTTTATCAGTACAAAAACAACAGGAAGAGTAAAAGCTTTGTATAGTGATAAACTAATACCAGCCAGGGAACTTAAGAGGATGATACAGTTTAATAACATCTACTTAAATCAAGTGAAAAAACAAAGCTTTATTATAAGAACATTGCAAGGAATAAAATCTATTGAACCTAAAACTTTAAATGCATTAGTTAAAATGGACAGATCATTGCAGCCTTTTAAAATCTCAAGTTGTAGAACTTGAGTGTCATAAGAAAACAATTGTTAAAAGAAATATAACTTATTGTCATGATTTAAATGGTATAATAGAACATAAAGAAAAAACAAGGAGTTATTCATCACATCTGATTATAAATTGAGATCAGAAGTTGGTATTAATAAGGAAAGAAATTTTTTAAAGGTTTGCTTAAACTTGGATGAAGTAGACAATAAAAGGGATGCTATAAGATCACTTTATCATTATCAATATGAAAACAAACTAATTATGTGTGTCATAACATAAGACAATGGCCGATAAATTGATGTACATCCCCAATGATGATACACAAAATTACCCATTCTTTAGATTAAGATTAGTGTTGAAACATTTGAACACTCAACTTATTGAAACAACCAATCAAAAAGTCCCTAAAGTTATTAAGTTAAGAAATAAGAAAGTAATACCAGCCCATTGTCCTCTCGTTCTCTGGTAATAACATACAATTCTAGGCTAATGTATAATAACATAAACCATTACCTATAGAAATTTAAATTGCACCTAAAATTTTTATTTCTGACTTAATTTTAGTATCATTAAATGAAAATGAAGTGACTAATAGCATAAATTTAGTTTGAATGATTGACTGTTTTTTTTGACATATATCACAAGAATGTGTTTTTGGCTTTTTCTCGAAAAGCCCTCATTTCCAGATTTTCGTTTTTCCACCAAATTTATACATTCATTGGGATGTTTTAGGAGCAGTTAGTCTTATGCCTGGGAAATTTTTTTTCTCTTACTGTCGCTTCGAGTGAACTGTGGCCTATGTTAATCTATTAATTCACTTAAGGTTGTATCAGATTTATTGATCTGGATGATAATCCAGATCCTGAACTTTTTAATGGACAAGAATTGCACATTACAAAATGGGATTTATCTAGATGCCATGGAACAATAGGTACCACTTTGAGAATTTTTTTATCTTGATGAATTACATCTTCCTTATATCTATTGTAAAATACCAAGAACAGTACAGTTTGTCTTTATCAGAATCTCTCTGTAAATCATCAATGAATATTGTACACAATATTACTCCCAAAATTGAAATATTAATGTTATGTAATTCAGACCAAGATTCTCCAACTTATTCCTTAACAATTTTATTTAAAATTTATTTTTAAGTTCCTTTTTCACTTAAAAATTTAAAAGAGCTGTAATTTCCTTATTTTTAAAGCTACAAGAACAATTTTTTGTATAAAATTTTTATCTCTATGTAAATTTTATATTAGAAATCTCAACACTGAATTTTGATGCGGCAGCTGTAATTGGCAGCTGCTAGCTCCCACTGCTTGCTTAAATTTAAAATTTGACGTCTCTAAGGAAAATATTGCTGTCACAAAAGTCTGGAGATTTCTGAAATTCTCTTGACCACCTGAATTTCATATACTAATATACATATATCCTAAGTTCTACTTAGGATATTTTATAATTTTGGTAACCTTGTTTAAGTCAAAAAATTATTTTTGCTCTTTTCCTGAATGTCCTTGCCAGGTTTGCTGGCATCCTGTGTCCGCCAAGATAAAGATATTCAAAAATTTCAACTCTCAGTTACTTAGTCACTTAGTTATGAACCTCTAACTTTCACACACAGAAAATGAGATGAAAAAAACCAGAGGGGGTGCGTTCTACGCCCCTCCCCCCTCTCCAACTGTTAATGTAAAGTATATCATGAGCAATATAATCAAAAGCTTTCACTGCATTAATTAAGGAATACTCTGACAACATTATCTCCATGATTTGAAGATTTATTGATAAAATCAATTATTATAAGAATTGCATTGTTATTGACCTATCTTTGAGAAACTTGAACCAATCTTTATCAAAGAAATCATTAGCATACAAAAAATACAATAACCTTCTGCAAAATATTTTTCAAAATAGAATTTTCAGTTTTTACAAATTAAAAATTTTATCATTTTACGTAAATTATTTAACTTATCCAAATTTTTCAGGATCAAAATCTCCATCAACACTAAATCTTGGCCCTGAGTGGTGCTATACTGATAATGGTATACTTTTGATAGAATTTTCATTATTCTGTACCTAATATTTTGGGATATGATTGCAGCTTAAAGTCATCAAAACGCATTTTTTAAAGACTTACATTTAGATTAACTAGAGTTATATATGATATTGATACTCCCTACCCTAAACAATCAGTGCCCCCTCAGTCTCATTTTATTTCTAGGCACCATACAGTCCCAAGACTTTTAAATTTTCTAATTTGTGATTGAGGAAAATTGATTTCATATCAAAATTTCAACTAGAGTGGTCACAGTGACTGATTAAAGTTACCTATTTGTCATAAATATGTAATATATCTGTAAGTTTAAAGTTTGCAAAGATTGCAAGCATGATTTGAAATGAGATCAAATTTTCAATTTTTTCTAGTGCATTATGGATAATTGGAATTTGCATACCCCCTAATAGATCTAAACTATCATTTCTTGTTTCATTGGCCAAATCAATTTTGCAGTATCAGTACGTCTTTTTGCAATCTCTGCTATTTTAAAATCTGAATAAAACTTATCTGCAAAATGAGATCTCATAGAGGGTACCTTGATAGTAAATAAGGGGTGCCAGGAGATCTCGTGATAATTAAGCTACTAGGCTACCAAGCAAGGTAGTACTCTCAGATGCCTTAGTGGGAGCCTTGCAAAGTTTCAGATCGATATCTCAAAACCCTCAGTGCCTTGAAACTGGGACTTTGAATCCTGCCCTCAGGGCCTGCTAGGAAGGGTAAAATGGTTACATTTTGTTGTAAGCAATCAGTTTAAACGTTATAAACGTTCTCCCAATCATCAATAGACTTGATTAGAACCATTAATTCATCATTCTAAGACAACTTTTTTTTCATTCAAAAATCATCCTTCGTTACCTCCTTCTCAACTTTTTCAGATGGGGATAAAATTTTGTTTTGTCTTGGATTATGGTATTTATCAAGCCAACTATGTCCAGGGAAAACTTTAAAATAATCAACTTCAGCAAAACAGTTATCTAACCCTTATAATCTGGTCAGCTTGCAGGGGACCCACTGAGAGGGTCTCACCAAAAGTTGTCTCAACGCCTTGTTAGTTCAGATATCAAGCCAGCAAGCTAAGAACAGCACTTATAGATGCCTAAGTGGGACAATGTTGAGGTTTCACTGTAGGTCCACTTATAGCTTGCCTAAGTCAAACTGAAACTCAAATCTGATATTGAATGCTCCAACCTATTATCTCAGCTAATAAGTTTGGACTTTATCTCAAAATGTTTCAATAAAAGAGCTACTCTTTGGTTCACAAGTTCATCCATCTTTGTACATAATTTATTTTTCTGGTTGATTTGTCAACTGTTTATTTATATCAAGGAGATCATGAATATGTCTTTATACAAAGTGAATATAATTGAGTCATATTAATGATATCAAAATGTATTCCTATCAATCTATTGATTGCTAGATATAAAACCATGCTTTGTTTTTTAAAATGTATTTTAGAGACAAGCATTTGTGATAAGAATTTTTTGAGATTTAAAAAGAATACACATAATTGATGGTCCTGAGATTAGCTCAGTTTTATGTATCATTTATAATATTATCAATTGCCTGCATGTATCTTGTTAAGTGGTTATATTAAATTTTATCATATATATACAATGCAAATAACTGATTTCAAATGATTTTTAATGTCATATATCTAAAGCCATTTAGATATGTAGATATTTATATAAAGTTTTAAACAAATAAAAAATTGAAATCCAGGTACCATAATCAGTGATATTCTTTTCCATATATGGCTTTATTTTTGTAACCATCGGAAGAAAATTTAAAATCTATCCATAGAAAGCAATTTCAATATTTTTTGGTTGGTTTAAAGTAAACTTCAACAAAAAGATTGTTATTTTTTGATTTTGATATAAAGAGATGTATAATAAAAACACCAAAAACATTTATGTTTTCAAGGGAATAAATAAATTTTAACAAGTTTGATTTATTTTTAAATTGGAAGTATTTAAGACTTAATTCTCAAAATAGTACTCTAAGAAAACATTAATCTGTGACATATATAACTTTTTTTCCTGCTTCATGATCACTTTAAGGGCACTATAAAATGACTTAAGACTATTGGTTCAAATGGTAACTGCCCTTAATTCCTTTTGCCATTTCCAAAAAGTTAGAGAACTTGTTTCTAAAAATTGTTGTATCAAGGCACCCTTAACACTTGGATCTCACTTCATACTGAGTGCTGCAACATTGACTGAAACATGAGTCCTCTTATGGTATCTCTAAAATAGGCTACAGTTGCTTGTCAAGGGGCACCTAAGGCTCCCCTAAAGATGAGAACCAAATAAATTTCAAAAATTCAGTTCTTGATAAATTTATGTGTGTCAGTATTCTACCCATAGAATCAGTTCTAGGCGTTCAAAACCACTTCCAGAGGTATTTTTGGTGTCAGTGGACTATGCTGGTTTATATTTGAAAGAAAAAAAGTGATGTAAAAATTTTATCCTTGTAGATTTTAAGTAGCTGTCTGTTATTTAGGGTGCTAGATTGATTCCTAGATTTTAATATTTTTGCAATTCCTCAACTCCATTTCAAGATAGAGGGCTGAAATTTTCAGGGGTTAATTAATTTTACATTCTACATAACTCCACGAAGTTTTATTAAGACTTGTTTATTGGGGTGCTGGATCAATTCCTAGATTTTTAAGTTTTGTGTTTTTAAAGGTTGCGTGATTTATGGTTTTGTAATTTCCCTATTTTACCAAGATTAATGTTTATTTTATGAAACTGTTCTAAAGTAGTTTTTTTTTGATTTACATTCTTAATTTTTGAGCTTCATTTCTCATGGATGTTGTCATCATTGTTAAAAAATAGATTGGTATGTTTGCTTTTGAAGCTCTGGTGTGACTTGTTCACTCCCCCCCCCCCTGAAGTTGGTTTTGATACCTGAGTTACAATTTTTAATTCTTTTAACACTCATGAAATACTATTGAAACATTAGTTTTTATTTACTTTTTAATATAACACCTAGCTTTTTGATATCTAAGTTATTAAAAAATCAGTCAATTGTAATTTTAAACAATATTTGATTAAACTCTTAGTAAATGTTTCAAATGGAGTTCAATAATTAAAATTATTTTCAGGAGCAACAGTACTTCATGAGCTCGCCCATATAATTGGTTTTATACATGAACATAACAGGTTTGTATGGAAGTTAATCAAGTTAATAATACACTACAAGGCTCCACATATATATGCATTTGTTTATCTTAAAATTAAAAAGGCTGAAGTTTTTGCAGTTTATTTCTAAACCTTGGGATTCAATTGATGTGATAAAATTTTCACTAGAAAAGTATTCACAGGTAATAAAATGGTGACAATATCCATGCATAACTAAGCACAAATATATATATTGGAAAAGAGATAAAGTAAATCAAGCATATGCTCTTTGGAAAAAAAGCTTCAATTTATTATAATCATTAGCAGCAGAAAAAATAAAAAAATATATCAAAAATCATAAATTAAGCTACTCGTCCTTTTGTCTATGAACAAAAAAATCCAACAACCAAAGATAATTGAAAATAAAAAAAAATTTAAAGCTGCTAAAAAGCAGTCGGACTGCCTTGGATATTAGATTCTCAATATGCCCTATAATGATGGGAAAATTTACAAAACAAACATAGGTTTGGCTTTAATAGCAGCTTAGTAAATCTTATTTCTCACATAGCATTATGAACTGATGGACATCATATATATTATGTATAAGACTTAAGGAAGGACAATTTTTTTTCTTCTCTGCAATTAAATGAATTTATTAGATAAATATGATAATGAATAATAGTTTTTGATCCTGGTCAACAAAAAAGACACCTTTATTTTAACTTTTCAAATAGATTCTTAAAACTCAAAAATCCAAATAAAATTTTAGACCTGACCGTGATCAATTTGTTGAAATAAAACATGAATTGATGGATAAAAAATACAAAAACAGAACGAAAATTAGAAATGACACTCATGGAGAAACACATGAGGTAATATATAATTCTTAATTTATGCTTCTCTTAAGCAATAACTAAAATACATTTTTTAATATTTTGAAGTGAATAATGCCTTACCCAAATATGAAATATTAATGTATGAATATATTTAGACTCCATACGACTACTTCTCCATCACCCATTATCCAGAAAGTGGAGGACATTGCAAAGATAATGAGACAGCATGTATAATTGTCAAGGAGCCATTTAGAACATACTTCAATGACACTGGTTTGCTCAAACAATATCCTGTTAGTATTATTTTGAGTCTAATCCTTATAATAAAGTAACAGGATGTTTGTTTGTCTGTGCGTTTGTATGTCTTTACAAAATTATCTCCTAACTGCTGAACCGATCAGGCTCTCCTTTACAGTGTAGCTTCTAATTGGTCCTTGGAAGGTTTTTAACTATTTTAGAGAGGATAGCAACCCCCCCCCCAAAAAAAAAAATCGACCTCCCCCACTTTTTTTTAAATTTAACTTTTTAAATCTAAAAAAAATTGGGTTATCAAACTCAACTCCCCCCTCTTCAAGTGCCCCTAGAGGCCTCTAGGTGGGTAATAGCCGCTAGTTATGCATATTCTTTGTTGATATGCCATTATCATCTGATTATAAAACCTTTAGCAATACTTATCAACCAAAAATATCTAATTATCAAAAATATGATTTATTTCTGGATTTGTGGCATTTTTAGAAGGAAAATGGAAAAACATGGAAAATCTTAACATTATTGTTTATTATTAAGAACCACGTACATCTTAATTTTGGAACATTTATTTTCTCTTAAAAGCATAGAATAGTTAATATTATAGGTTTTTTCTAACTTATTTTTTGTGTAGATTTGATATTTGAAGCCAGATTAAATAGAGGATATGTAGTTTTTGAGATATTTGACCTATTAAGAAGCCCCTTAATAAAAAAATATAAATACCAAGAAAGCCACTTAAAATAATACCAAGAATATAGGCTTGATGTAAAAATTATAAAGTTAATGTTATCAATTAAAGAAATAATAGTTATAATTTGGTTTACTTTACAATAAGTTTTTTCTACCTGTTCTACAGTTCATCAGTACAAAACTTTTTGAGAAACAGCATATGTCACCCCTTTTTTCTTGAATCTCCAATATTCCTGTTGATCTCCTCGCTTTCTCCTTCTACACCATATACGAAAAAATGGCATACCTTGCCTATGTCTAAGTATGGAAAGGATGTTGAAGATTAAAGTTATCCCAAGTATTTAAAGGACAAAGCTTCTATCCTTTAAGGGTTCTCAGTATTGTTCATATAAATTCAACTATTTTTCTACACTAGACCTAACAATCGGCCTCTAATTGTAAAATAAGCTCCTATTTTGTGAGTTTGCATGCCTCATAGATGCAATACAGACTTGAGTTGTGCCACTTTTCTATATATGATGCATTGAAAGTCCTCAACATCCTTTGCATACTGAGACATAGTCAAGGTGTGCCATTTTTTCGTATATGGTGTAGAAGGAGAAAGAGAGGAGATCAATAGGAATATTGGAGATTCAAGAAAAAAGGGGTGACTTATGCTGTTTCTCAAAAAAGTTTTGTACTGATGAACTGTTATTAGACTTATACTTTACTGTAATTCTGATATTGAGGAAGTTTATACCCAATATCAGGTAGCAAAAGCTTATTGTAAAGTAAACCAAATTATAACTATTATTTCTTTAATTGATAACATTAACTTTATAATTTTTACATCAAGCCTATATTCTTGGTATTATTTTTAGTGGCTTTCTTGGTATTTATATTTTTTTTATTAAGGGGCTTCTTAATAGGTCAAATATCTCAAAAACTACAAATCCTCTATTTAATCTGGCTTCAAATATCGAATCTACACAAAAAATAAGTGAGAAAAAACCTATAATATTAACTATTCTATGCTTTTAAGAGAAAATAAATGTTCCAAAATTAAGATGTACGTGATTCTTTACTAGAGATATTTTCTTGTCAAATATTGTAGAATTACCCTAGTATCCGTGGCCTTTGTAGTCAGGAAGTAGAAGTTATCACTTGTCTAATAATAGTTAAATCTTACCCAAGAACAGTTATTTGTGAAATATCCCTTAATTTGGTTTAAAACTTAAACAAGCCTATTTTCAGAGCCAATTATCTCCAGTGGATGTGGTTGAGATTTCGAGGTATATTTTTTAAAAGTGTTGTTAATAAAACATCTTAAGACTATTTTTTTAAAGTGTTATTAAGTGGTCAGTGAGCTTTTTTTAAGCTTAAAATTTTGATAATTTAGTTACTAATTTTAGAGTAGCTTCAAATTGATCATTTGATTGATTTATGTAAACAATTTTTCTGCCTTTATAGAATCTAGGGATAACCGTCAATATATTCATTATATTTTTCTAATGGAATAATATCAACAAATATTGCCACAAAAAGAACTTTTATTTTATAATTTTGGAGAAACAGCAGTGGCTGGCAGCTACATAGTACAGAAGATGCTGCTGAAATTTATATTATAAATTTACCTAAAGAATTCTGCAAAAGTTGTTCTAGGTTCAATTAAGAATAAGAAAATTATAATGAAACAAAGTTTGTTAAATAAAAGGTTGAAGAAGCAAAATATAACTTTGACTGACTTATGACTAAAGGGGGCTTGGTTTTGCTTGGGATTCTAGACCCCCACATGTTTACTGACATATAGTCAATTTTGTACCCATGATAAAAAAAGTTTAAAAGAAATTTTTGAAAAAGAAAAAAAGAAAAAAATTTATATTTTTTTCTGAGTCATATTTCTTTTTTATAATTTTATCTTATGTTTTTAATTTAGAGCCTATGAGTGTAATGTGACTGATGAGATGAATGTAAGATTTGCTTTATTTTTTAATGAAATTATTTTACTGAAAAAAAATTTATAAAAAGCCCTAATGTTGATGATAAAATTGACTTTTGAAATTAAGATAGGAATGATTTACTACTAATTATAAAATTTCAGGAGAAGTATAAGGAATACAAGAAAAAGCTAGATGAAGCAGGTTAACAGAAAAAATGATAAATATAATGTATATAATACAAATTTGTGTTTACATTGCAAGAAAGATAATTAGCAAAATAGATCTTTTGATAAGAACTTTTATCATAATCCAATTTATATTCTTTTTGAAATACAATAGGAATAAACGGAGGTTTAAGGATTTGGTTTTATATCCCATCCATAATTTATATGGTATCCTGACCATTTAAGGGTACCAAGTGCATCCTTGCCTGACTTGTCTAAAGAGTAAACAAACAATAAAAAAATTACTACTCCCCTTCACTAATTTTAATTCTAAAAAAATTTATGTTGTTATTAATGTTCTTATACATTCTTATTTATAGATAGTTAGATTTATATTTCACAAAAGATTAATTTATGTAGGAAATCTTCTTCTTGATGCATCAAAGGCAGGACTATTGGAGAAAGTAAAGTATTATATATCCAATGGTGCAGATGTGAATTTAAAGGATAAAGAAGGTAAGTAATTTTTATCTCTAAATCCTTATCTGCACGTCCAATCATCCTTCATCAATATCATTGTTTTACCCAGTCTTTACATTTAAAGGGAGTGTGAACATAAAAATTTTTCATCTGATTATCAAATCTTAACATTGCATTGTCTAAGCCCATTTCACTACACTGATCAACCAAAAACGTCCTATTAACAAAAACATGCAGGAATAATAACTTGACTTTATGGTATTTTGGGAGGAAAAAAGGAAAAAACAGGGAAAATCTGAACGTTTTTGTTTCTCATAATGTTTGTAGGGATATTTAACTTGTCATGTATAGTTGAAACAATTTACTTCATGTTAAGGCTTTTGTGATATAAAATTGCGAATTAGTTTTTTAATAACATAGTAATTAGGTAATAAAGATCTATTTTAAATTCATATTATTGACAAAAAAATACCTAACTGTCTACAAAGGGTTGATTCTCAGAGGTTATTTGAAATAATGATATACCTTTTTATTGTGTTGGACAATAAATAACCCACTTAGGAGAATTAGTTTACATTTTCATCTGACTGTTTATTAAGAAATATTGCACTTTTATCAATTTCTAAGTAACTATACATTAGTTTAAAGCAAGGATTAGGTTAAAAGGCAGCATAACTGTTAGAAAAAATAGAGAACTATGTCAAAAAGCTTAGTTGTTGCTATAGAAGGAAAAAAAGACAATTAACTGCACATTTTTATAGTCCAGAAATTTTTTCCCCAATCTTAGAAATGATAAAAATCGGCGGAAAAAGCCATTTTTGAAGGAAATAAGAGACAGTTTTGCCCTATCTTTGAGATTATATGAATGAGATGATGTTAAGATTTGATAATTTGATGAGAAACTTTCTCGTTCACAGTCCCTTTAAGTAACAAGCCAGAACATACTCTAGAACTAGTTGATTGATAATATTGATTAAAAAGTGGCTTAGAATTACTTCTTTGTAAATACTTTCTTTCTTTAATTTTAAATTAAAACATTCAGTGCCGTTATAAGCAATTAATTTAATTGTCTTAAATTACAGATGTTTCCCTAAACTGCCTCTTGAGCACTTAATCCCACCATTTTTATGTAATTGAATATAAGAGAGGGAATTAGTTTTGAGTTATTTTTTTTTTAATTTTTGGTCTGCTGTTTGGTAAGTTTGTATTGGTTAGCCCTGCATGGTTAGGCAGGGAGTAAGGGAGGGGACAATGGATCGAATATTCAATTTTTAGGAGTCTCAGACTTTGGGTACTGGCTTAAAGGGAATGTGCACAAATACAGCAGATTTTGGCTGACTTTGGGTACTTGCACAACAATGCCCCGCTAACTAGCTGAGCTAGTTTTGAATATGCAGACAGAAAAATTTGTTATTAATGGCTGGTTTTAACAAATATTTTTTCCCAAGAAAATGTCATTTCATGTATAGAAACTCTACTGTGATATTTATGTATAAATTAATCTAAGAACCGCTTGACTTTATGTGTCAGTTAAAAATATATGAGAAGGGTTTAGGTAGTTCTAAACAAGATTTTTCAAGTTATTAATTACAGAATGTTTACTACATTGTGATGTATTGATAATTTAATTTTCAAGTAAATGATTTTTTTCTTAGAACTAATTTTGTTCTAAATTAGGTTACCATAATCCCTTTACAATTTTGGTAATATTTTCTTGATAAATCTGGTTTTCATTGCTTTTCAGCAAACGCTCTTAAATTGAATTAATTGCCCATTGTCCCCTCCCTTACTCCCTGATGGTTAGGGCACCACAGTTGTAGGCCCTTCAGTTTTAGGAATCCTCTGCAGACATATAATACAAGAGTTATGGCTAACCTTCTTTTTTTCAATTTAATTTTGAAATATTAGTAGGTAGATTGGGGGGGGTAAATGTTTGAAGTACATTGAGGTAACAACAAAATTAAATGAAAACTGAAAACTGAAATATATTACAAAATTATATTTTTCTATATATATTTCCCTGTGTATCTCTAACTCTACTCTAAACTACACAATATATAATAAATCTAATATATTTATATCTAGGAAATACCAGTCTTATACGGGCAGCATGGAAAGGACACTATGAAGTTGTGAAGCTCTTAATAGATCATCAAGCTGACATCAACGCCAAGAATAATGATGGTTAGTTACATAATAATATTATTATATTAATACTTTATTTCTATCACATAAATATCTATCTATCTATCTTATTATACATATATTACAAAATTATACTTTTCTATATATATTTCCCTGTGTATCTCTAACTCTATTCTAAACTACAAAATATAATAAATCTAATATATTTATATCTAGGATGGACAAGTCTTATGGAGGCAGCATGGTATGGACGTACTGATGTTGTGAAGATCTTATTAGAACATGGAGCTGATATCAACGCCAAGGCTAATAGTGGTTAGTTACATAATATTATTATTATACTGTGTTTACATCAAATATATTTATCAAACTATCTTACTATATTTATACATATATTACAAAATTATACTTTTCTATATACATTTCCCTGTGTATCTCTAATTCTATTCTAAACTACTCTTATAATATAATAAATCTAATATATTAATATCTAGGAAGTACCAGTCTTTTGTATGCAGCAAGGGAGGGACACACTGATGTTGTGGTTGTCTTATTAGAACATGGAGCTGATATCAAAGCCAAGAATGATGGTTAGTTACATAATATACATAATATACATAATACTATATTTCCATCATATATATCTATCTATCTATCTTACTATACCTATATTACAAAATTATATTTTTCTATATATATTTCCCTGTGTATCTATAACTCTACTCTAAACTAAACAATATATAATAAATCTAATATATTTATATCTAGAATGGACCAGTCTTATCTGGGCAGCATATTATGGACATACTGATGTTGTGCAGGTCTTATTAGAACATGGAGCTTCTGTCAATGCCAAGGATAATATTGGTTAGTTACATAATATTATAATACTATATTTACATCACATATATCTATCTATCTATCTTACTATACATTTATTACAAAATTATACTCTTCTATATATAACTCCCTATGTATCTATAATTCTATTCTAAACTACACAATACATAATAAATCTAATATATTTATATCTAGGATGGACAAGTCTTATATATGCAGCATTGTATGGACATACTGATGTTGTGAAGCTCTTATTACAACATGAAGCTTCTGTCAATGCCAAGAATAATTATGGTTAGTTACATAATATTATTACTATATTTCCATCACATAAATCTATCTATCTATCTATCTATCTATCTATATCTATCTTTCTATCTATCTATCTATCTATCTATCTATATCTATCTATCTATCTATCTATCTATCTATCTGTCTATCTATCTATCTATCTATCTATCTATCTATCTATCTATCTATCTATCTATCTATCTATCTATCTATCTATCTATCTATCTATCTATCTATCTATCTATCTATCTATCTATCTATCTATCTATCTATCTATCTATCTATCTATCTATCTATCTATCTATCTATCTATCTATCTATCTATCTATCTATCTATCTATCTATCGTTCTATCTATCTATCTATCTATCTATCGTTCTATCTATCTATCTATCTATCTATCTATCTATCTATCTATCTATCTATCTATCTATCTATCTATCTATCTATCTATCTATCTATCTATCTATCTATCTATCTATCTATCTATCTATCTATCTATCTATCTATCTATCTATCTATCTATCTATCTATCTATCTATCTATCTATCTATCTATCTATCTATCTATCTATCTATCTATCTATCTATCTATCTATCTATCTATCTATCTATCTATCTATCTATCTATCTATCTATCTATCTATCTATCTATCTATCTATCTATCTATCTATCTATCTATCTATCTATCTATCTATCTATCTATCTATCTAATAACATCCATGATTATGAATATAAAACAATCACAAACCCTCTTTTACAGGGTAAAAAATTATTTACTAAATCTCTTTAACTTACATTTTTCATTTCCTTGCCAAATTGTGATGCGCTTTTCCTTATAAACTTAACTCTTAAAAGTCGGACTCCTTTCTGCATTTTTTAATGGTTTGGGGGGAGGGTCCTCCTAACACATCAGCTCCTAAAAAAATGTGCATGTCCCCTGTTTGATATTAGTTGTTCTGTCTTATTTTGTTTCCTTCACCCTCAATTTAACAATCTTTATTTTCTAAAATATATTCTAAATGATTATCCCCCTTCAAACCCTAGTACACACCTCTGAGAGATATATTTCCTTTTTACTTTATGAAAAGAAGCTCCCTGTAAAGGAGACTTTAGATTATTTATATTCAATATTCATCTTCTTAACTTTTATTCTTTAATGCCCCATTTGTATTGCAAGATTTGATCTACAGTCATATCATTTACATATCTAATAAATTATCAAATTTCTAGGTAACACAGCTCTAGATTTCGCCCTTGAAAAATATTGGTGGCAGTCTGAAGAAATAGCAGAAATACTTAGGGGACATGGTAAGCTTAATTAATCTATAAATATAATTTGATTATTCTAATATAGTATTATGTGTCTGTCTATCTAAATCTTAAATTTTCATTAAATAAAAAAAACATTTTGATCTGTAATTAAATGGTCAAAACAAACAAAGAAAAGAAACAAAATACAATAATATTATTTTATTATGTAGCTGTATATACAGTCAAAATATGTATTATATGAATTAACAGTCTATTGAAAGCATAAACATTTATATTAATAATACAAAGTAGCTTGATGTCTGTCTGTCCATCTGTCCGTCCGTCCGTCCATCCATCCGTCTGAAGCTTAAGATCTTGGTAACCACAGAATAAATCGGATTCTACTCTTCAGTATATATAACTATTGGTCCTGTGGTGGTTTTAAGCTATTTTCTTGGGGGTTGGGTTTTTATTTTTCATAAAACTAACTAATGGCTCAAAGCCCCTAGAGGCTAGGGGCGAAGCCGCTAGTTCTTATGATAAGTAACATGATCTGTGGCTGTGTGTCTGTCTGTATCAAGGGATCTTACTAACCGCTGAGCCAATATGGTTCTCCTTTACAATGTAGTTTATCATATGTTCTGGGAAGGTTTTATTATTATTTTGGGAGAGGGTACTACAACCCTCCCAAGAGACTTTTTCCCTAGAAAATTGACCAACCCACAAAAAAATAAATTTAAACAATAATTAACAATGGGGGGGAGGGGGAATTGTTGTTGTTTAAATCAATTTACAACCAAGTTCTTTTTGAATTTGCTTCCTGAGGAAAATAAAAAGGGAGAGGGATGCAGGGTGAACACACTTTAAGATGAAACTAAATTATTAAGATCTTAAAATTCAGTCCAAAAACAAGCATTACATAGTTACATAGTTTATATAGACATAGTAAGGGAGATCAAGCTTTATAGATCATGTTGAAAATTAGAATCATTATTCAAGAATGAACTTCTTGCTTTTAAACTCTAGTATCATATATACAATATATGTTCTAGTTCAAATAAATTTTTAAAAACATAATATTTTTTAGGTGCCAAGAAAGGAAGTGAGATATAATTATAACAACATAAAGGAAGGTAGGATATTTATCTATGCATATATATCAAAAAGTTTATATCTATCTATCAGTCAGATACATCTATTTTGACTTATCCTTATAATAAAGTAACAGTATGTCTGTCTGTTTGTCTGTACCAAAGGATCTCACTAACCACCGAATCAATCGTGTTCTCCTTAACAGAGTAGCTTCTCATAGGTCCTGGGAAGGTCTATAATTATTTTTATGCCATTTATGAAGTTTCCCCCAAAAGTATAAAAGAATCAAATCAGTGTTTTTAGATATCCTTAGTTTCAGACAAAATATCATTTTTGTCTCTATTTGCTTCTATTCTGTTTCCTTATCCTTAATCATACCATATGTATTCTGTATATCCTTATAATAAAGTAACAGGATGTTTGTCTGTTCAAAGGATCTTGTTAACCACTGAACTGATTGGGTTCTTCTTAATAGGGTAGGTTCTCATAGGTCCCGGGAAAGTTTTAATTTTTTGGGGGATGGTAGCACCAACCTCCCACGAGAAATCACAAAAAAAATATAAAATAAATTATGTGGAGACTTAAACACTACATAGAATTTTTTTTCTCAAATTAGATATTTGAAATAAAAAACAATTATTTAAAGTGCCACTATTGGCCTCTTGGGGCATAGCTGCTACTATTTTTAAAACTAGTAAATAAATAATATTTCAGGGCTGATCACAATCTTGCAAAGTCCTTCTCTCTGTGTCTGCATACGTTTCCAAGATTAATACACAAAAATTTGAATAACTTATCATGAATATTCAACATACTCTCCCTTAATCTAATCAAGACAATTAAAGTGATTAAGTAAGATTAAACATTGAATATTTTCCTATTTATTCCAAAACTAAATATTTCTAACACACTGTAAATTGAAAAACTTCAGAATAAATTTTTTTTATGATTATATAAAAACGTAGCTTTTTGAAAATCTAATGTATAAACTCTAGGGGAAGAAATAGTTTACTAACTAATTAGATTTTTTCTTGTTTAAATTTCTTGATTGGATTTTGGTAAGGTTTTATTATCTTATTGCTTTGTTCTATATTGTCCTATATGTATGTTTGTAAACTTTTACCATCATTGCTTAGAATCTAATTCATCTGAGCTGTATTCAAACCAGTGTTGAAGATCCGCATTTTTTTTAGTCCAAGGATGCGGATCTGGATCCGGATCCTGGAGTATAAATTTATGGAAAAATCTACCTAAATTTATATAAAATATTCACTTACAAATTTTGAAATATCTGGTAACCTTGTTAAGATCAGCTGATTCACTCCCACACTCTTCTCTCTCACATTGTATTCAAGATTAAAGAATAAATATTTTTTTAAAAATTGGTGATTTTATTTTTATTGTCAAGGATTTGGATCCACACTGACCAAATTTGGAGGATTTGGATCCACACTGACCAAATTTGGAGGATTTGGATCCGGATCCGCATACAATCAATGCGGATCCACAACACTGATTAAAACAATTCTAAACCATGATGGAAATACATATCTATAGTATTGTTTTATACAAATTACCCACATTCAAATTTAAAGAATTTATTACATTTTTTTGGCTAAAGTAATTAAACTATATTTCAACTATATAATCTATAAAACAATACTATAGATATTTGATATGATATAAAGTGCAGCAACTCTATAGCTAGGGTGTCAATAATGTGGTCAGGTTTGTCCAACCAACATACAGCCAACAAAAAGGTTGAATGTATCTTACTTTCTTATTGAAGGATTTCAAAAAAGTAAACATTATTTAATCTACTTTAGTATTAAAGATATTGAAATTTTAGAAGATTATTTATGAAAAGATATTCTATTTAATGCTGCGCTATTTATTGATATAACTTGTAAATATAAGAGGGGGGGAAGTTTTGACACATTTGTGTAAACAGTGTTTATAGGCTTTATCTTTGGACTGAGAGGATAGGTTATTAAAGATAAAATCATTCTTATATAATAAATTTCCCCCAATTTTAAGATTTTTTTTTATAGGCCTCCAGGTTCAGGAGCTGCAGGCCTCCAGATTCAGGGGCTGCAGGCCTCCAGGTGGTCTCTGGACAGGCAAAAATAAAAAAAATTTAAGAGTTAGTTAGTCAACTTATAAAACAAAATATGCATATTTTTCAATGTTATTTACATTCTTGAAAACAAAGATGCATATTTTGTTTTATAATTTGACCTTTAACTCTTCAAAAAAAAAAATAATTTTTATATTTACCTGTCCAGACACCACCTGGAGGCCTGCAGCTCGTGAACCTGGAGGCCTATCCAAAAAATCTTAAAGCTGGGGGAAATCTATCAAATAAGAATGATTTTATCCCTAATAACCTATACTCTCTGTCCAAAGATAAAGCCTATACACACTGTTTCCGCAAATGTGTCAAAACTTCCCCTCCTCTTGTATTTAGCATGTAAGGTTATATATATTTTTGATAAGTAGTCAAATCTACTTTTAATTCTTAAAAGAAATGAAATATTTTTTTTTCAAATTTCATGATAATTATAGATTAAAAAATAGATTTGAATATTTATTATAAATATTTTGATTTGATTTCTGTACAAAGCAAGCCTGTGGCAAAATTTTAATAAAATTTCTTTAAAATTTCAAGTGTTTTCTTAAAATTAGTTTTTTTTTAGTTATAAAAATTTTCCCTCTAAGATTTTTGTCAATTTAGCCCCAAAATTATTAAATTTGGTATTGAGATAGAAATAAACCTTAATATTACCACAGGCATGCTTTACCGACCCGGAATTAATTGATATAAAGATTGTAGAATAATGATTTGGCCACAATTAGTAATTTAGGAATTATTATTTGTTCTCTGTATAAATATGTTTTTAAAATACAGTTCTTTGCATTATAGAGATGTTTTTCTATAATTAACAAGGATGACAACATTCACAAAAGCAAAGCTCTGAAACGGTATGACAAACAAACATTAACACTTGTAGAGTGTCAGAATTGAATATACATATATATAAAATTTGAAACAAAATTGTGAGTAAATTTGTTGAAAAAATACTTATATACAGTATAATATTTAAGGACATACTTACTTTTTTAGAACTTCATTATAGAGATGCTTCGCTAATAACATTGTATTTTGTTGTCTAAGAAATCAGTATTCCAAATCTCAGATTAATCAGATTATTATATCACATTAACATTTGTTGTAAAAAAAGTTAAAAATCAACATGTTTAAAATGGACAGACATTTGTTGCTACGCTTTCTATATCATACCTAACTACTACAGGAATCACCATGCAAAGTTTGAAATCAATGGGACAATTCTAACATGCCTAAATTAATGAAAACAGACGGACCAACCTTAATTATAGAAAAGCTTCGCTTTTAAAAATGTGTTAAAGAAACAATACTAGATATACTAATATAAAAGTAACAGGATGTCTCTGAGTCTTTGTATATGTCTGTGTATTGTGTATGTCTGTCTGTGTGTTCCAAAAGAGCTTGCTAAGTGCTGAACCATTATGGTCCAGGGGAGGTTTATAACTATTTTAAGGGAGGGTACAACCATCCACCCAAAATAAATCAACCCTAATAATTTTTTCACCTTTTACTTTTTAATTCAAAAATTGAAAATGGGTTTGGTTTACATTAATAAATGAATTAAATGAATATTATATACATTTATATATACAGTCAAATTTTATTGATATGATTAATTTATAAAAAAATTTTCTTCCCAAATGGCAGTTTCCTAAAAACTAGGAAGTATGCAGTAATGTGTATTCACACATTGTTTTCATACAGGCCATATAAATAAGACAAAAAAAATAGAAAAAAAGATAATAAGCAATAAATAAAATCATATTGGAGAGGAAAGAATGATAATAGGAAGGATTGATTAGGACATACAAGTCTCACACCATTATTGCAATAATAGAAATTAAAAAAAAATTTTAACAAATAGATTTTGATTGATTTATCAGATTTCAAACAATATTGAAAAGAAATATAATTTTATCTACATTCTTGACATAATGGGTTGTTACACACTAAAGTTAAGCTTGATAACAAAGATTCTTTTAGATTTTTTATAAATTTTTTTCTTGATTGATTGTGGGTTAATAAATCATTATTACAATGGTTATTCCATAATTCTTGGAAATGATACTTAGGAAATCTTTCAATAGATTTAAACTTCGGTTTTTTAACATCAAACATATTAGAGTTTCTAAGATTTCTGGTATGTAATTGATTACGGCGAAGCCATGTACCTTGAAAGGAACTTGGTAGCTTACTGTTTATAAAATCATACATAAATAATAATTTCAAATAATTAGCTGATTCATGTAAAGGAAGGACATTCATTTTTTTAAATAAAGGCATTGTGTGTGAGATGTGTTTCTTACTAAAAACAATTCTTATTGCCTTTTTTTGCAATTTAATTAATGGGTCCATAGTAGATTTTAGACCACAACTCCAGGCAGGTAAACAGTAAAGTAAATGACTATTTATAAGTGAGTGAAAAAGCATTTTTTTGCTATCTAAATTCAGTATATGTTTAGCTCTATTTATAAGAAATAAGGAACTAGAAATCTTTTTACGTAAATGTTCTACATGATATTTAAAATTCAAAGAAGGATCTATAAATACACCTAGGAATTTAATTGCAGGAATATTGCTACTTGAATTGACATAATTTAAGATTTTTATTTTCTCAGGATCAAACTCATTTTCATTGTTAAAGTTTAGCTTAATATTAAGAGCATTCCAATCAATAGTATTTTCATTTTTATTAAATATCATGATTTTAGTTTTATCAGGATTTAAGCTCATTTGATTACTCCTAAACCAATCAGATATCTTTTTAAGTTCATTGTTTAATTTCAGTTTTATCTCTGTAAAGTTTTTACCAGAAATTAAAAAATTACTGTCATCAGCAAATAATATGGTAAATAAATCAGTACAGTTTTTAAGATCATTTATGTAGATTAAAAATAGAATTGGTCCTAAAATAGAGCCCTGTGGGACACCTCTATCTATGTTCAGCTTTGTTGAGTCAGTGTTGTTTACATGTACAAATTGCTGTCTATTACTTAAATAATTTTTAAACCATTCAAGTTCAACGCCATTAATGCCAATTTTTGACAACTTTTTAATTAAAATAGAGTGTGGAATTGTATCAAAACATTTTGCAAGATCACAGAAGACTCCAATTACAGTTTTATTATCATTTTTTGCTTCAGCTATATAATTTAAGAGGTGTATCACGGGGTGTATTGTAGACTTTTTTGATTGAAATCCATACTGATGTTCAAAAATGATATTATTTCTAATCAAATAGCATGACAGTTGTTGATAAATGACTTTTTCTAAAACTTTTGAGAAAATTGCTAATAAACTTATCGGCCTATAGTTTGATGGATCAGATTTTTCATTAGAATTATTCCCTTTTAACTTAAAAATAGGTATAACTTTTGCGATTTTAAATTCAGAAGGTATTTTTCCAGTTAAAATAGTTTGGTTAATGACATGAGAGAGAGGAAGGGCAATAACAGAAATTATTTTCTTCCAAAAAGAATTTGACAGGCCAAAAATATCCATACTTTGTTTATTTCCCATTTTTTTAACAATATCTATAACTATATTTGGGTTTATTGTATGCATTTTAAAACTGGAATTATAATTAGGTATATAGCTACACGGATCAATGTTAGAAGGATTTATTTTAGATGATATCTTGCTTGCTACAGAAGTGAAGTGTTCATTCAATTTCTCAGAAATTTCTGCATTATCTAAATATATAGCATCATTAAACTTCAATTCATTGATACATGTTGCTTTATCTTTTGTTTTTCGGATTGCATCTCTAATAATATCCCAAGTTTTCCTCAAGTCAGATTTACATTTTTTTAGCTCATTGCAATAATACAATTTTTTAGCTGTTTTTATTGCACGATTATAGACATTTCTATATCTATTATACATCCTAATATTATCAGCAGTTGGTTCATTAATACTTAACGTGGACAATTCAAATTTTTTATCTCTACATCTCACACTTAAATTGTTAAACTTTGACATTTTGTTAATTTGATCCCTTGTATAGGAAATGAATTAGAAATACATGTGTTTATAGGATGAAAACTAAACACTAACTATATGTACTGCCGAAGCAAGTACAATTGAGACTAGAATTTAGTTGTCTATAAAGATCAGCATTTGTTACACAAATTGCAAAAACAATTCTGTTGACCCTGACGTGATTTGAACACGCAGCCTTCTGATCTGGAGTCAGACGCGCTACCGTTGCGCCACAGAGTCAGATGTTTGAATTGCTGCAACTTTGAATTCAGGCGAAACTAAAGGAAAGTCTTTTTATTTCTTTTTTTCTATCCACTATACAATGCAAGCGACCAATAGAAAAAAGGCGCTGCTTTCGTCCGGCCCCTATGACGAAGACCAGGGGTCGTAGCTCAGCTGGTAGAGCGTCTGATTCGCATTTAGAAGGTCTCGGGTTCAAATCCCGACGACTCCAAATTTTTTTTCTTTTCAATTTTCAAAAGTATTGGGCAAAACCATGGGCTTGACCGGGAGTTGAACCCGGGACCTCTCGCACCCGAAGCGAGAATCATGCCGCCTAGACCATCAAGCCTGGCTTGTGCCCTGCTAACTGTCAGTAGCAAGCTGTAATTCACCAACTTACTAGCCGATTGCTTCCAGCTGTGATGCTGTATTCATGGATGGCCGTCAACCAGAGCCAGCAGTCGTGGCCGAGTGGTTAAGGCGTTGGACTTGAAATCCAATGGGGTTTCCCCGCGCAGGTTCGAATCCTGCCGGCTGCGAAAGTCAGATTTTGTTAGTATCTAGTGTTTTTTTTTACTTTTTTTGCAAAACCAGAAAGTTACCTTGCAACTCACATGGCCTTCCTGGTATAGTGTTAAAATAAGACCTTTGTCAGGTGTG
Organism: Acartia tonsa; assembly: GCF_053477335.1. Classification (NCBI taxonomy): domain Eukaryota; kingdom Metazoa; phylum Arthropoda; class Copepoda; order Calanoida; family Acartiidae; genus Acartia; species Acartia tonsa. The sequence goes on along the minus strand of NC_137274.1, from coordinate 571,348 downwards.
GGGTTCGAACCCACGCAATCTTACGATTATGAGAGCTTAAATCTCACGCCTTAGACCACTCGGCCAACCTGACAGGATGCAACAGGGCGGCACTCATTGCAAAACGCATGAAATCACGACTGACAAGCACTGATTAAGCCAAGCTCTACAAAAAAAAAATTATCACGACGAAGATGGGATTCGAACCCACGCGGGCAGAGCCCATTGGATTAGCAGTCCAACGCCTTAACCACTCGGCCACCTCGTCTATGATAATGATTAGCCTAGATTACTTTCAAAGCAGACATGACACATGACATCAACAAAAAAAAAAAAAAAAAAACCGCAATATTGCATCAATCGTGTCAAAAGATTTCCCACGCCGGGAGTTGAACCCGGGCCTCCTGGGTGAAAGCCAGATATCCTAGCCGTTAGACCACGTGGGATTCTGTTTCCGTACGGGATCGAACCGGAGACCTTCTGCGTGTTAGGCAGATGTGATAACCGCTACACCATGGAAACTTGTTACATAGAGTAAACAGCTTTATTGCCCTCTGCTTTTCTTTAAGTGTGCTAGTTACTAGCCAAATATGTATTTGTGGTTTTCACTTTGGCGTACATAATAATATTGTAAAACAAGCGTCAGTGGTATAGTGGTGAGCATAGCTGCCTTCCAAGCAGTTGACCCGAGTTCGATTCCCGGCTGACGCATTTTCATCTCAGTTGCCTAGCAATACATTTTTGTACATTCAAAAAGTGTAGTAATCCTGTACCATCAACAAGCCTCCGTAGCGCAGTAGGCAGCGCGTCAGTCTCATAATCTGAAGGCCGTGAGTTCGAGCCTCACCGGGGGCAGGCAAACACTTTTTCATCTCCTGGTTGTGTTTTGAAAAAAAAGTTTTGTCAGAAGTGGGATTCGAACCCACGCCCTCATCGAGGACCAGAATTCTCACAACCACTCTCTATCAGAGAGCAAGGAAGTTGTCCTTGAGTCTGGCGCCTTAGACCACTCGGCCATCCTGACTGCTAACATAGTGTTCACAGATTAGGAAATTCCATGTTTTGATAACCCAAAAAGGTTAGCCAAAATGCAATGTTAGCATCCCATCTGGGGATCGAACCCAGGACCTTTGGATTAGAAGTCCAACGCGCTATCCTCTGCGCTAATGGGACTTGGTAAGAGAAAAGAAAATAGTAGCATTTGTTGACAGAAAACATTATGGAAGGCAAGTAAAAGAAAATCAAGTAGAGAAGAAAAAAAGCATGTAGTTTTTGCATTGTGCTAATACTTAAACATGTCATCTCAATCAGGCCCGTTAGCTCAGTTGGTTAGAGCGTCGTGCTAATAACGCGAAGGTCACGGGTTCGATCCCCCTACGGGCCAGCTAATACTTTTACCAAATTGAACAGTTTGCAGTGGCGGAAATATTTAATGGATAAAAAAAGAAATTTCACAAGGTTGAAAAATTATCTCTCCCCGACCGGGAATCGAACCCGGGCCTTCCACGTGACAGGCGGAGATCCTCACCACTAGACTATCGAGGAATTCTTGTTGACTAGCTATTTTCTAGTCTCTACGTACATATCACACTGATTGGAGACTTGAACAAAAAATGAGAGCGCCCGAGCAGGGGCTCGAACCCTGGACCGTTAGGTTAAAAGCCTAACGCTCTACCGACTGAGCTACCCGGGCATCATGCTATTTTACAATTACAGTAACAAAATTGTCTCACCAGATGGCAGCAGCATTTTAGTTCATGGTAGGCTTGGTTTTCTCTCTGTTTATTTTTGGTTAAGTGCAACCTGAGTTGTATAGAATAAATCATCACTCCATAATTTTCCTGTATTGTAGCATTTTGCATTTAGTATATGTCACATTTTCCAATGTTAAATGTCTACGGCCATACCATGTTGGCAGCACCAGTTCTCGTCCGATCACTGAAGTTAAGCAACATTGGGCCAAGTTAGTACTTGGATGGGTGACCGCCTGGGAATACTTGGTGTCGTAGGCAAATCTTTTCATCCTTTTTTATAAGTTGAGAAAAGAAAAAAACAAAGTCTGAGAAATGTAAACCAGACAACTGCTTATGTTCATTTTTTACACCTAAAGCCCTTATACAATGCAACCACTATGATATAATATGTAGTTACTGTTTTTGTCACCAGATGGCAGCTCTGTTTAGTTCCCAGTTAGGCTTTGTTTTCTCCGTGTTGAGGCATAAGTTTTAGGTTGACAACTATTATTGTTCAATAAAATGATATCTTTTAGTATTACACATACCTACTTGGATTAAAATTTTAGTTACTTTGTGCTTGTATTTTATGAAAATTAACTTTTCCGGTCGGACCTTGAACAAATATCAAAAATATATGATTGTCCAAGTAACTTTACATTATTGTCTAAAACGACCAAGCTAATATTGCTTGATTCACTTCTACAAGAGGTGTGTATCAGATCTGCTTCGATGGGTCGCTCACCTTGAGTCCGCTCGGGTTGAGTGTCTGTCTTAGTCAGTCACAAACATCTTTATTCAGGGTTAAAGAGAACCCACTAATCACTGGAAACCAATCAAGAACTTAGAACCATTTTCCGTAAATACCTGTACGTATTTTCTCTTGGTAATGCATTTTCCATTTAGTTTATGACACATTTTCCTTTGATAAATGTCTACGGCCATACCATGTTGAAAGCACCAGTTCTCGTCCGATCACTGAAGTTAAGCAACATTGGGCCAAGCTAGTACTTGGATGGGTGACCGCCTGGGAATACTTGGTGTCGTAGGCTTTAACATTTTATCCATATTTCAAAATTTGTCTCTTTTTCTTCCTTGTCCGTAGATTCCTGTACTGTTGAGCGTTTTGCATTCATTTCACGCCACATTTTCTCTTCGTAATGCATTTTGCATTTAATTTACGCGACAATTTCCGTTGATGTATGTCTACGGCCATACCATGTTGAAAGCACCAGTTCTCGTCCGATCACTGCAGTTAAGCAACATTGGGCCAAGTTAGTACTTGGATGGGTGACCGCCTGGGAATACTTGGTGTCGTAGGCTATAACATTTTATCCATATTTCAAATTTGTCTCTTTTTCTTTCTTGTCCAAGAGAAATTTCTAATCACTGAGAACATAAGGTGAAACCCAAGGGGATGTAGCTCAGATGGTAGAGCGCTCGCTTAGCATGCGAGAGGTACGGGGATCGATACCCCGCATCTCCATGTATCATTTTTCCCCCTACTACACAAGCACCAAACAAAAAAATAAACACACAGAAAAACAAAAGTCTGAAAATTTAAACCAGTAAAACTTTAAACCTTTTTGTTGCATTAGAATGTTATTTAATAAACCAGAAGTTAGAAGAGCATTTCCTCAGAGTAAATGTCTACGGCCATACCATGTTGAAAGCACCAGTTCTCGTCTGATCACTGAAGTTAAGCAACATTGGGCCAAGTTAGTACTTGGATGGGTGACCGCCTGGGAATACTTGGTGTCGTAGGCTCAATCTTTTTGGAATTTTGACCCAACCAATCCTAGCCCAAACCTAACTAAACCTCACACAAGTTTGAAAATCATGTTGTCACTTTATGTCTACGGCCATACCATGTTGAAAGCACCAGTTCTCGTCCGATCACTGAAGTTAAGCAACATTGGGCCAAGTTAGTACTTGGATGGGTGACCGCCTGGGAATACTTGGTGTCGTAAACTCTACATCTTTCTTTCTTATCTTGTCACTGAAAACAGAAAAGTTGTGTTAACGTAGAAAATAATTGCTGCAACGTCCGGGAATCGAACCCGGGCCGCCCGCGTGGCAGGCGAGCATTCTACCACTGAACCAACGTTGCTGGCATGCTCTATGGCTATTCGTATAACCCAACCCCTTGCTGAAAATCTTTATTCAGAAATCTGTCAATTTATAACCCAAATCCAGATTGATATAGCTTTACACCTGAACGATTAATATGACTTGCTGTAAGTAGACTTTGGCAGTAGGTAAGGACTTTCTTCAGCCCGGCAAGACAATATCTGAGTGATCCTTGGTTCACTTGTACACACCTTTTAGTGAAGTGAATCAAGCAAGTATAGCTTGGTCAGTTTAGACAAATGGTAACTGCAATTTTAGCCATTCCTACCGTAGGCTATTTGTCAGCATGGTTGGCCAGTTTTATTTTCACAAATTTGAAGTGGTTGGTTGGAGATGAATGGTTTTGTGGTAAACACATCCTGACATCCTGTCCCTACATGCCTGTTGTAATATGTTTCTTTAAGTGGGCTCTCTCATGGAAAGCCTTCAGATAAATTGGATGTAATTCCAATATGATCCACTTACACGGAAATCTTTAGTAAAAGGCGAAAGATTTATTCGTGCTGTAGGTAGATCCTGGACATGCTCAAACAACACAAATAGCTCCATATCCTTGGCAGCTGTTAGGCTTGTTCCATTGACCAATCTAATGTAGTTGTCAGCAAAGACATGTAGAGATTGTGTCAAAGTTCAGCTTATTCACCAAAAAAACATAAGCCCCTAGAATAACTTGAGGCAGAAAATTATCCATTAAATGACATTCAACTTTAGGGGTTTGCACCACCTAGCATTAAAACATTGAACTACATAAAGGAAGTGGAGCCATTGTGCTTTTGGCAGCATGCTTGTTGACTTGTGCAAACTTGATACAGGTTGTACACAATGTATTGAGTGGTCCAGTTTAGAAGTGGGGACAAGTGGGCCGATCCTGGTGGTACTGCAATACCAGGCCAACCCGTGATAAGGCTGGAGCAAGCTCCAAGTCCTCATCCCCTAACAAAAATGAGTTTAATATCGAAGGGGACACATGGTCCCCGTATCAGATATTAAGCTGATAAGAACAGATACTACACTTTGATCTTAGCCAAAAGGCCGAGAAGCGATGCCGAAGAATAGTTCCAGTATACTACCTTAGAGTCATAACCTGACTATTGTACTGTCTGGCAAAAGATTGGCATGCAGGCTGCCTAATCATTGTTAGAGAGAGTATAGTCAATCTGCCTAGTTCAAAGCAAAAACTTTACTTTAAATTGGGCTTCGATAGAAGCCTTTTTCTGGCCAACTACACAAACTTTAGCAATTCCTGGTGTGTAAAATTTGAACTAGATGGTTAAGTTAATCATTCTTATTCTGTTGTCTGTTCTGTATTTATTAGGGGATGCGCGAACGCAGTCCCCAACTACCAAAAATTGTGCGTTCGAGTTACCCACATTTGGGGTAATCGTAGGGGTCAGCCATGCCTCAGTGCAATGGCACAGCCTCACCCTAGAGGAACCACCTTAGTGATCATGGTTAACCTCCACGCCAGGTAAGTATGAGGGAAAGAGTCGATTTCAGTGTATGGGTGACAAAGACTATAGATATTTTGCTGACCAGCTCCACGACTTTACACAAAACATGATTCAGTTGAAGTGTCCCCTCAGAAATGCTATATTTATACTTTTTCAAATAGTTGGTGACATACTTTGTTGATGAAACCTTCGGTAGGAGGTCTTCCATTGAAACAAATGCGACACCTAGAGGCCAAATTATTGACTACATAAAATACATGATTGCTACTTTACAGGTTATGCATTCTTATTGCAGATAGTGAGCTATCATCAGCTCTGACAGAAATAGCATTACAGTTCACACTGCAACCACTGGATCTATACACACCTCTTAGTGAAGTGAATCAAGCAAATTTAGCTTGGTCAGTTTAGACAAATACAAGATGCAAACTGTCACTTCTTATAACAAGATTACCAAGAGTTAGCACTGGTCGCAACGAAACAAACCATACAGAAGGATGGTATGGTAATATCCACATTATAATGTGAAAATGCCTTACCAAATGTCTACGGCCATACCATGTTGAAAGCACCAGTTCTCGTCCGATCACTGAAGTTAAGCAACATTGGGCCAAGTTAGTACTTGGATGGGTGACCGCCTGGGAATACTTGGTGTCGTAGACTTAACATTTTTGGAATTTTGACCCAAACAATCCTAGCCCAAACCTAACTAAACCCCACACAATTAATGTCTACGGCCATACCATGTTGAAAGCACCAGTTCTCGTCCGATCACTGAAGTTAAGCAACATTGGGCCAAGTTAGTACTTGGATGGGTGACCGCCTGGGAATACTTGGTGTCGTAGGCTCAATCTTTTTGGAATTTTGACCCAACCAATCCTAGCCCAAACCTAACTAAACCCCACACAATTAATGTCTACGGCCATACCATGTTGAAAACACCAGTTCTCGTCTGATCACTGAAGTTAAGCAACATTGGGCCAAGTTAGTACTTGGATGGGTGACCGCCTGGGAATACTTGGTGTCGTAGGCTTATCCATTTTTAAAAAATTGCCTCAAAAAAGTTGTGATACTGTAGAAAATAATTGCTGCAACGTCCGGGAATCGAACCCGGGCCGCCCGCGTGGCAGGCGAGCATTCTACCACTGAACCAACGTTGCTGGCTTGCTCTCATGATATTCGTGTAGTTAGTTTTTGTGTACCTATTGCAAAGACCAACCATACAAAGTGCAGAGCCCAGGCAGCCAACATAGCCCGGCTAGCTCAGTCGGTAGAGCATGAGACTCTTAATCTCAGGGTCGTGGGTTCGAGCCCCACGTTGGGCGAATTTTTTTTTACATGGAACAGTTTTTAAAAATATATTTGAATTTGTTTCGTGATATACTGACAATAGGGTAATTCAGGCGCCATGGCTTAGTTGGTTAAAGCGCCTGTCTCGTAAACAGGAGATCCCGAGTTCGACTCTCGGTGGTGCCTTGATCCTTTTATTACTACTATCCATGGCTACACATACATAGGGTAAAGATTTGCAAAAATGCCGCGACCCGGGATCGAACCGGGGACCTTTAGATCTTCAGTCTAACGCTCTCCCAACTGAGCTATCACGGCTAGTTAAAATAATGTTGCTTATCTTGGTCAATATGGAAAAAAGATCACTTTTACATGACTCTAAAAGGTTTAGGTCCTACCGAGATTTGAACTCGGATCGCTGGATTCAGAGTCCAGAGTGCTAACCATTACACCATAGGACCTTGATGCAGATCTAAACTCCAAAGGGTAAAAAAAATTAATTTTGTATAAAAAGAAAAGAAAAAAACCTTATGTATTGGTTCCTGCCGGGATCGAACCGGCGACCTTGTCCGTGTGAAGGACACGTGATAACCACTACACTAAGGAACCATTGTCAACTAAGTAACCAAGCCAAGATACATAAGAAACAGACATAAAATGTGCAACTACAAAGCCACGTCACTAAGCTAGGTCTCGTGGCGCAACGGATAACGCGTCTGACTACGGATCAGAAGATTGCAGGTTCGAATCCTGCCGAGATCGAAAATTTTAAAGATTCGTTTGGCTATTAAAGAAAATTGCTATAAAATAAGTCGCCCCCGGGTGGGCTCGAACCACCAACCTTTCGGTTAACAGCCGAACGCGCTAGCCGATTGCGCCACGGAGGCTAATACAAGATAAAAATATTACATTATTTTTAATATTATTCTATGGTGCCTTCAAATATAAAAACAAAAAAAAGATTGGTTTACTTATGTTGGTAGGGCTAATTACCACCGAACACTCATTAGCGCGGTCCGACTACTGACCGACACGGAAACTCTTGGCTGCTGGGTTTCCCCTCTGGCCCAATCCGCCCCTCATTAAGCAACCTGATCACCTAGGGCTCCCCCTAAGTGGCCATGTTGATGCCAGGCTTAGTGCGGACGCCAATTCAACGTGTTTCAATGGTAACCAGGCGTTCCCTGCCTCAAACCATCCCAAACTCTGACCTCCCAGTAGCAGGATTACAGAACCTCGCCACGGTTCCAGTCAACTATCACATCAATTTCTGTCACAATGTACCATTTGAATTGCAATTTTTTTCATATTTAATTTTGGGTGTGATTTCGCCAGCTTCCGTTATGGTCTAGTGGTTAGGATAGCTGGCTCTCACCCAGCAGGCCCGGGTTCGATTCCCGGTAACGGAAAAATACATTTTGTCGAACCCCCAAGTAATTATATCAACATCCCCGATCCAAAAAAAAAGGAGATAAAAAAAAGATAGAGAATTGGATATTTTTAAGTTTTTACTTTTCAGCCAGGGTGACACCAAGCCTGCGTGGCCTAATGGATAAGGCGTCGGTCTCCTAAACCGAAGATTGCGAGTTCGAGTCTCGCCGTGGGTAACATTATCTTTTTAGCAAAAGTTGTTTTGGTTGCAGTGCTTCCAAGGTTTCTTGAAGGCAGTGTAGTAGCAAATATGAAGAGTGAAAGCAAGCTGCTCTAGTGGCGCAATCGGTTAGCGCACGGTACTTATAGACAGTACAACAAGTTATGCCGGGGTTGTGAGTTCGAGCCTCACCTAGAGCAAGCACTTTTTCAACCCTTAAACCTGGCAGGGTCTTCCATGAAAAGAGCAAAAATATTTTTTTTACTTAAACAAAGCATTTTATCTTACCAAAATACTAAAATATTCTCTAGCAGTACCTCATAATATCAAATACAGGTACTGTGGTTCGATTTCAAAATTTTTTTGTAACTATGCTTTACTAACCAACAATCAATCAAGGAAAAAAGTTTGTTAAAGAATATAGATAGATTGATATTTTCTTTTTACTACTGTTTTAAATCTATCAAGTTAATAACAAATTCAATAAAATTTGACTGAATAACCATATAAATGTATAAAGATTTGTGATTTAAATTATGCCATGAAAAATCCTCCAATGAGTTATTTAAGCAAACAAAATTTAGCATAAATGGATATTTAAATTTTGTTTGCTTAAATAACATTCTATTGCAACAAAAAGGTGATGTTAGGAAATAATTTCTTGAATAAAATCATAAAACGTTTTTTCATTTAATTTTCATTTTTTCACTGTTGTGTTTTTATTTGACATTAAAAATAAAAATCATAAAAAATCTTCCAAATCAAAGAGAAAAAATCTTTGAATTATTGGTCAATTTAAGTTCAAAGATTTTTTTTTTTGTAAAAAGTTAATTTTTTAAAAATATTTTAGAAAAAAATCTTCTAACAAAAAAAAATTATCATAATCCAAGATGGCGTCAATACATGTAAAATAATTTTTAAAACAAAAAATTAAAACTTGAATATCTTTTTTCACAGATTGAATTTCAAAAATCGGTCTGACAGTTTTTCCAAAGTCAGTATGATCTATTGAATGAAAAAGGTTTGAAACTGATAGAACATTTCAAAATAAATGGTTCCCACATTCTAAAAATTTTCCCACGCTTGACATTCTTGAAAAATGCTAAATAAATGGACATTTAAACAAACCAAAGATCGCGTTTTTAGCAATGGAATGTGTTTTGTAAAAATCTTTGAAACTTTTGATTTCATTGTTTATGTATGTACACTCAAGAATGATGAATCTTATCTGATCTAGAAAGGCAGAAGGATACTAAATTGTAATTGTAATTCATAATAACCGAGTTTTTACTAAAATAAATTTTTGACAGCTGTGGGATTCGAACCCACGCCCTTGCGGACTGGTGCCTAAAACCAGTGCCTTAGACCACTCGGCCAAACTGCCTGTTGTGCTGACAGTTGTGCGAATAACAAAAATTGTTTCTTAAGTTTTTTTTTTTCAGCCTTACTGTGTAAAAGCATCAAACACCTAAAAAAAATTTGTTTTTCCAGTGAGTGATTTCACAAAATTAACTGCCTCCAGAGAGGATTGAACTCTCGACCCCTGGTTTACAAGACCAGTGCTCTGCCACTGAGCTATAGAGGCTTGCATGTTCATGTGGCACAATTTAAACCTAGCCTAACCTAGTCTAACGTAACCTAACCTAACCTAAGCTATTCCGGTTTGCACCTTGTGTTAAAGACTTTGAAATTGCTAAAGGATTCAGTTGAGTATTAGTCAGCTAATGCATTCAACAGGGGGATGTAGCTCAGTGGTAGAGCGCATGCTTTGCATGTATGAGGCCCCGGGTTCGATCCCCGGCATCTCCAATTGTCAATGATTTTTGTTATTTCTTTGAAGTTGTCTTTTGTTCAAAATGAGTACTTCAGTGAGAAAATATTTGTATGGGGTTATGCGGACACAAAAATGTGGAACGCTTCACGATTTTGCGTGTCATCCTTGCGCAGGGGCCATGCTAATCTTCTCTGTATCGTTCCAATTTTAGTATATGTACTGCCGAAGCAAGTACAATTGAGACTAGAATTTAGTTGTCTATAAAGATCAGCATTTGTTACACAAATTGCAAAAACAATTCTGTTGACCCTGACGTGATTTGAACATGCAGCCTTCTGATCTGGAGTCAGACGCGCTACCGTTGCGCCACAGAGTCAGATGTTTGAATTGCTGCAACTTTGAATTCAGGCGAAACTAAAGGAAAGTCTTTTTATTTCTTTTTTTCTATCCACTATACAATGCAAGCGACCAATAGAAAAAAGGCGCTGCTTTCGTCCGGCCCCTATGACGAAGACCAGGGGTCGTAGCTCAGCTGGTAGAGCGTCTGATTCGCATTTAGAAGGTCTCGGGTTCAAATCCCGACGACTCCAAATTTTTTTTCTTTTCAATTTTCAAAAGTATTGGGCAAAACCATGGGCTTGACCGGGAGTTGAACCCGGGACCTCTCGCACCCGAAGCGAGAATCATCATTATAAAGACCGAAGAGCCTTAACTATTTCTTACATTACTTAAATTTAACCCCAATTTTTCATGTTTGTTGTAAAATTTCCTTAATTCTCAACAATCCATTTCATAGAGGGGTAAGGCATCATTCACACACACATACACATGCACACAGTATGTAAGGTATTCAACATTATTAACGGCCGATATGCGGCTCACGTTAACAATGTCTCGTAACCTACACACACCCACATGGTGTGGGCTAATCAACATCATTAACGGCCGATATGCGGCTCACGCTAACATGTTTCATAACCTACCCACGGGGATTTGAACCTACGACCTTTCCGTAGGTTTTACACCGTCCTTACCACTAAGCTACGGTGACTGATGAATTTTGATAGAAATATTTACATATTAACAAAAAATCTCGCAACCTATAGTCTATAGTAGGGGGAGGGTGGGTATTTTCCTTCTATGGTCAGCATTAGTTTCTAATAACAAAATTAATAGTAGTATAAAATGTAACTGTTGTTTGTCTAATCTGACCAAGCCAAACTTGCTTGGAATACTTCATTGAGAGGTGTGATATCAGATAAAATTTTTAAGGGTGTATTTTAACCCATCGGCTCGTTTTAATGTAAGAAAAGGTAGGTTTATACATATATTGCTCCTGGAGAGGATCCTTAATTGTTGTGTTTCATGAGTAAGAGATTATAAGGTATTTTTTAAAATATTTACTATATACTATAACCAAGCTATCATTGCTTGGTATTTCATTAGGAAGTGTTTTGCTTTTCTTTCAGGGTCAAACTTTTCCCATAACTTGTTATAAGCACTTTTTACTTTTAATATGTTATATGTAGTTAATAATTTGGCCGCTAGGTGTTGTGTTTATTTTAATAAAAGATTTCCTACTGAAGTAAGCTTCATAACCTACATTATTGGGGGGGTAAACATCAGAAATATTTTACCTTAATGGTCAGAGTTTGATTTGCCTATGACACCAAGTATTCCCAGGTAGTCACCCATCCAAGTACTGACTTGGAAAAATAGATTATAAGGTAATAACTGTTTCAATTATTTACTATGTACTTTAACCAAGCTAATATAAAGAGGTGTGTTGTCATATGCTTTTCTTTCAGGGTGAAATTTATCCCATAACTTGTTATAAGCATTTTTTAATTTTAATATGTAATATGTGGTTAATAATTTGGCCGCTAGGTGATTCATTTTTTTTAATAGGAGACTTTTTACCAAAGTAAACATTGTGTTGCATTTGTTTTAATAGAAGACTTCCTACTAAAGTAAACATCACAACCATTATTTGGTGGGGTAAATACCAGAAATATTTTTCTTTAATGGTCAGAGTTTGTTTTTAATAATAACATATATACTATGACAAAGTTGTATTTTGCCATATACACACTAAGTCACTTTCAAAGAAACTAAAGAATATATAATATTTAGAGAACAACTAATTCCTATCTATGAAACAGAGCTTTAAATTTTTTTTTCTTGTAGCAAAAAATGAATATAATATACAATTATAAGATTTATGTACAATCATAAGATGAAAACCAGTTTCTATCCAACATATTAGAATGAAAACGAGAAAGTGTTTTCATTTAATAAATATTAAATTTTAAAAAAAATTAGTTACATTGTATGATTATTATGATTAATAGGTTGAGTCGATTTTTTGAATTTGAAATTAAGATTAATTAACATTTTTGGAATTTTGACCCAAACCAAATGAAAGATCAGAGGCAATATTTATTTGAAAAATGTTAAGCCTACGACACCAAGTTTTCCCAGGTGGTCACCCATCCAAGTACTAACTTGGCCCAATGTTGCTTAACTTCAGTGATTGGACGAGAACTGGTGCTTTCATCATGGTATGGCCGTAGACGTTTATCGATGGAAACTGTGGCGTAAAGGTATTTGTTTTATTTCTTTGTAAGACAATTTTTAAAAAATTGTAACCATATCCTAATTATACAACAAATTTTAAAAATTTATAATGCAAATACGACATTTTATATCTTCATATTGCAAAATTAAAATGAAAAAGAAAGATCAGAGGCAATATTTATACGACATTAAGTATTCCCAGGCGGTCACCCATCCAAGTACTAACTTGGTCCAATGTTGCTTAACTTCAGTGATCGGACGAGAACTGGTGTTTCAACATGGTATGGCCGTAGACATTGAATTAAAAAATACTTTCAATTTTCGGTTAGGTTTGGGTCAAAATTCCAAAAATGTTAGGCCTACGACACCAAGTATTCCCAGGCGGTCACCCATCCAAGTACTAACTTGGTTCAATGTTGCTTAACTTCAGTGATCCGATGAGAACTGGTGTTTTCAACATGGTATGGCCGTAGACGTTTATATATTGAAAATGTTGCAAATATTAAATGCAAAATGACACAGCACAGAAAAACATGCGTATTTTTTTAACGCAACCAGTGCTAGGTCTTGGTAATCTTGGTATATAAAAAAATGTGACAGTTTTTGCCTACGACACCAAGTATTCCCAGGCGGTCACCCATCCAAGTAATAACTTTGCCCAATGTTGCTTATCTTCAGTGATCGGACGAGAACTGGTGCTTTCAACATGGGATGGTCGTAGACATTGAATTACAAAATACTTTTCAAACTAGTGTGAGGTTCAGTTAGGTTTGGGTCAAAATTCCAAAAATTTTAGGTTTATGACACAAAGTATTCCCAGGCGGTCACCCATCCAAGTACTAACTTGGCCCAATGTTGCTTAACTTTAGTTATCTTACGAGAACTGGCGATTTCAACATGGTATGGCCGTAGACATTAAATTAAAAAATACTTTTCAAACTTGTGTTAGGTTTAGTTAGGTTTGGGTTAAAATTCCAAAAATGTTAAGCCTACGACACCAAGTATTCCCAGGCGGACACTCATCCAAGTACTAACTTGTCCTAATGTTGTTTAACTTCAGTGATCGGACGAGAACTGGTGCTTTCAACATGTAGCCTTCTACCTTTAATAGGAACTGAGATAATAGGTTAACAATTAAGTTTGGTAATTTATTATCAAATAGGGTTCTTGGAGAAAATTTTTTACTCCCCCCCCCCTTCTCCCCACAACGATTAATTTTGGAAATTCTTTATCAAATAGGTAACTTACACAAAAATTTTTAGAAAATAGTTTAACAGATCGCCACTTTTTTCGCCCCAGCGATTAAGTTTCGGCAAGGTTTTTGACTGTATGGTCATTAAGTATGTTATAGTTTTAAAACCCCAACAAGAGTTTACAGCATTTTTTTAAATACAAAAAAATACATCAAGCAAAAAATTTTAATTAATTTCTTTTATATTTCAAAATACTTTATAAGTAAAACTAGCAAAAAAATCAAACAAAATATTTTCTAATATATTACTAATGTTTCATAAAATCAGTAGGCGGAATCAATTTGCGTTTATGTTAAGATTTTACTTTATCATAAGTTGTGACATTCATATTTATGTATCGAAAGCCCCATTAAAGTTTCAAAAGTGACTTGCCTGTTATGGCTGCCGCTGCGCGGGGGGTATAAAAAGTGTCTTTCCCTTTTAAATCAAAAAATTTAAATTATTTCAAACACAGCCATATTGCATTTAAAAATGACCACATTGCAAAAACGAATCTGAAAAGCACTAGTTCAATTATCTAAAAACAGCTGATTTAGTCAAAATTGTTAATTTTGGTAGGTTATTTGATAATTATTTCATACTGAATTAATATTTTTTAAAACGGTTTTCAGATTTGTAATCAGCATTTCATTGCGGTCATTTTGATATGCAACATGCCTGTGCTTTAAGAAATTTTAATTAATCTTAATTTCAAATTCAAAAAATCGACTCAACCTATTAATCATAATAATCATACAATGTAACTAATTTTTTTTAAAATTTAATATTTATTAAATGAAAACACTTTCTCGTTTTCATTCTAATATGTTGGATAGAAACTGGTTTTCATCTAATGATTGTACATAAATCTTATAATTGTATATTATATTCATTTTTTGCTACAAGAAAAAAAAATTTAAAGCTCTGTTTCATAGATAGGAACTAGTTGTTCTCTAAATATTATTGAAATGTAAGAAATGCATTTTTTTCAAATGATAGTTACAAAATTTATTTATATTATTTTATTTTTTTGTTGTTTTAAAAAAACACTTGTATTGTACATTCGTACTTTCTTATACTCTATAATTTATGTATTTCATTGATTCTCAGTATTCTTTAGTTTCTTTGAAAGTGACTTAGTGTGTATGTTTAGGTAAATTTTAATTTTATTAAAAGCGAAGCTTTCCTATAATTAGGGTCGGTCCGTCCGAGATAGATAGCTTTTATTTGTTAATTTAGGTATGTTTTAATTTTCTTATTTATTTAAAACTTTGCATAATGATTCTTGTAGTATTTAGTTATGATTTACAAAGCATAGCAACTCTATAATCATTACCAGAATGTTCGTACGTCCATTTTAAACATGTTGATTATTCTACTTTTTTAACAACAAATTTTCAAGTGTTTTAATTATCCGTTTGATCTGATTATAGTTGAGATTGCGCGGCTTATGTTAATAGTAGAAAAACGTTATGTATATTGTTAGAACCGCTATGAAGTCTATTTTTTGGAAATATAAGAACCATTACTGTGCAACTTATAGTTTAGGAGCTACGTAGAAGAATGTCGTAACTGACTTAAAACTTGACTTGAGAGTAAATCTTTAAAGATTAAAAAAAGTTTGTGCAAAAATGCGGACATTTTTAAAATTCAAACTGCTTGTCTTGTGTGAATAGTAGAAAAATGTTATGTGCTAATTTTAGTTTAGGAGTTGTATTGATAAATGTGGGAAAAGTGGAAAAATTTAATCTTTAATGATTTTCTCGCAAGTCAAGTTTTAAGTCAGTGGGGACATTCTACCACATAGCTCATAAATTATACGTAGTACATGACTCCTGTTTATATTTCCAAAAAATAGACTTCCTAACGGTCCTAACCATATGCGTAACATTTTTCTACTATTAACACAAGCCGCGCAATTTCAATTTAAAAAAAGTCCGTATTTTTATTTGCATACCCTTTAATTTAATCTTTAATGATTTACTCGCAAGTCAAGTTTTAAGCTAGTTGGTACATTTTACCACATAGCTCCTAAACTATACATAGCATAGGAATCGTTATTATATTTCCAAAAAATAGACTTCATAACGATTCTAATGGTATGCATAACGTTTTTTTACTATTAACACAAGCCGCGCAATTTCAATTTTAAAAAAGTCCGTATTTTTATTTGATACCCTTTAATTTAATATTTAATGATTTACTCGCAATTTAAGTTTTAAGCCAGTTGGGACATTTTACCACATAGTTCCTAAACTATATGTAGCATAGGAATCGTTATTATATTTCCAAAAAATAGACTTCATAACGCTTGTCATGCAAACGCCCCTAGAGGCCTCTTGTGGCACTTTAAAATAGGCAATTTGGAATCATTTGAGACCATGTTATTTTTTTCATGTTGTTGTGCTGGCCGTTGGTTGTGATGATGATAAGCTTCCTGCTGGTGGCTATTTAATGAAGGTAAATATTGTAAAAACTCATTGCATTTTTAGTAGTAAAGCTATTCTATAATTTGAAATGTCCGTTTGTCCGTCTGTCCGTCCGTCCATATTTGCCCCTAGAGGCCTCTTGTGGCACTTTAAAATAGGCAATTTGGAATCATTTGAGACCATGTCATTTTTTTCAAAACAAATTTTTTATTATGTTATAAAATGTCGTCTTTGATACAAAATTTCCCGTTGTTTAAAGAAAACAACCATGGCGGTCTGACTGCCTTTTATCAGGTTCTTGGCTTTTTTTATGTGTTTTAATTTCCATCCAAGATTTTTGTGCTTCGCTACTTATGGATGTTGTCACCCTTGTTTAAAAAATAAAAGTTTTTCTAAAGGGGTATTTTCACGAAATGCATTTAAACTTAATTTAGTGAACTGCATATTTTTTGCTAGTTAACCCTTACAGATCGGGGGGGGGGGCTCAAAGAGCCCCCCCCTCTAGTTTTTTCAATCTCATTTTTTTTGTAGGTAAGATGGAGAGCTGTAACTTCATGACTTTTTAAGTTTAGTAATTATACGTCGGCAAGAGTTGATTTTATTTGGATATCTGCTCTGTGTCGGTCGTGGTGTCCGGTCAAAGTCGGTTGGGTAGCAAAAAAAATTTGAAAAAATTCTAAATAAATCTTAATTTCTACATTATGACTTTTGTGTATAAGGTAGAAACCTAAAATTTTTTTGGTGAATACTTAGATATCAATGACCATCTGAGAAAAGTGGTGTTATGACCGTTTGACCGCTCCCTGACCGACTTTATGACCGATTTTTGTCCGGCTTTTACTACAGACATATATCATGAATATCGTAACTTCTATTACAGCTAGAGACCTATAATTTTTTTTGGTAAATCCTTGAGCAATAATAAACAGATAAAAATATTAATTTGCGCCGCCAACCGCCGTTTTACCGCCGTAACCGCCGAAAATGGCGGTTTCCGTTATTTGCCGTTTTTCGGCGATGATCAGAAAAAGTAATTTTTTTGTTATGAAAAATAAAAGTTCGTCCTAAAATTTGGTCATCCTAGCTGCAAAATTGGCCGCTCTATAGCTGTTTTAAAATTTAGCGGCTGGCCGCTAAAAAGCGGCTAAGGAGCGGTCTGACTGCTATGACTAGAAACAGTAATTTTATGTCTTTATCTGTACCAGGAGCCGAGATAGAGGGGGGGGCTCTTTGAGCCCCCCCCCCAATCTATTAAGGTGGGAATTGGGGCCCGATCTGTAAGGGTTAATGGGTTAAACTAAATTATTATTACACTAGTCCCCAAAGTTTTACAATAACATTTTAAAATTCGTTAGCTCAACAACTTTGGGTACAACCAAATTTAATTTTGATTTATTGGTGAAAACAAAGTACAATATTATGAGCGAAGTAACTATATAATTAAGTCCTAAAATTTAAGAGTGTTCATAAACATTATCCTGTATCAAGCAGTTTTGAATAAATTGACTTACAATTTTGCTTTGACTATTATACATTTATATTATGATTATTCAAAAGATTTTATTTATATTGCTCCAATGGTTTTCTTTGAAATAACTTTTATTTTAGATAGTTGAACCAAGAATGTGTTTGGCGGCGCACCCAAGGATCCTCAGCTGCGCAACATTTATTTCGGTTGTGAGGTGGTGATTGCCACATCTGGCAGACCTTAGAAGGTAAATATATGACATGACAGATACCTTTTTTTGTTAATTTAGGCAAGTTAGAATTGTCCTATCGATTTATTTATAAAAGTAAAATAGCCTCAAACCATCTCAAGTCCTATATAAAGCTTTGCTCTAAAAGAGAACCATATCGGTTCAGTGGTTAGCGAGATCCTTTGCTACAAACAAAAAAAGCTTATTACTTTTAGAAAGCGTACCAACTCTATAATCAATAAAAGAATTTCCAAACGTCCATTTTATCATGTTGATTTTTTTACCATTTTAAGAACAAATTTTTATGTGATCTGATTATCTGATTGATTAAATTTTTGTTATATTGATTCCTGTGAAAACAAAGTACAATATTATGAGCGAAGTAACTATATAATTAAGTCCTAAAATTTAAGTGTGTTCATAAACATTATCCTGTATCAAGCAGTTTTTCAACAAATTTACTTACAATTTTGCTTCGACTATTATACATTTATATTATGATTATTCAAAAGATTTTATTTATATTGCTCCAATGGTTTTCTTTAAAATAACTTTTATTTTAGATAGTTGAACCAAGAATGTGTTTGGCGGCGCACCCAAGGGTCCTCAGCTGCGCAACATTTATTTCGGTTGTGAGGTGGTGATTGCCACATCTGGCAGACCTTAGAAGGTAAATATATGACATGACAGATACCTTTTTTTGTTAATTTAGGCAAGTTAGAATTGTCCTATCGATTTATTTATAAAAGTAAAATAGCCTCAAACCATCTCAAGTCCTATATAAAGCTTTGCTCTAAAAGAGAACCATATCGGTTCAGTGGTTAGCGAGATCCTTTGCTACAAACAAAAAAAGCTTATTACTTTTTATTATAGGATTGAAGGTAAATATAATGGTTTTTTTCTACTTCATTTTGAAGTTTAGTATATTATTTCTTGATTTTTAAAAGTGAAGTTTTTCTAAAATTAGGGTCGGTCCGTAAGTCCGTCCGTCCAAGACAAATACCTTTTTTTGTTAATTTAGGCAAGTTAGAATTGTCCTATCGATTTCAAACTTTGCATGGTGATTCCTGTTAGGTACAATTTAGAAAGCGTACCAACTCTATAATCAATAAAAGAATTTCCAAACGTCCATTTTATCATGTTGATTTTTTTACCATTTTAAGAACAAATTTTTATATGATCTGATTATCTGATTGATTAAATTTTTGTTATATTGATTCCTGTGAAAACAAAGTACATTCAATTATAAATATTGAAAAAGAAATATATAATTCATAATCATTTTGTCTATATATGATGTATATTTCTTTTTTTAATTATTAAATATTGACATGATTAACCGGACAAGTCTGAAACCCTTGTCAGAAAGTAAGTGACAGCACTGTTATAGATATCACTAAATACATAACAATTTATTTAACAACTTTTGTTTTATGACCTTTTTTACTTATAAATTTCAACAGCGGTAATTTTTCTATTTTTGAAGCTAGAATAACATTTTTTTGCAAAAAATGTTTATCTTTATGTAAATGGAGGGAGGGGATATTTTACTTTAAGTTTACCTCAATTATAAACTCTTACATAGGTGTATTTTTTTCAATATTAACATTAATTAATCTGTTTGTTTTAGATTAAATCTTCTACCTTCTTACACGAGAACTGGTGCTTTCAACATGGTATCGCCATAAACATTAGGTAAGTGGAAATGTGGCATGTTCTTTTAAAATGTCGTCTTTGTATTAGAATATATGCCACATTAACCCCTTACAGTCGGTCCCCTTGCCGCACCTTAATCAGTCGGGTGGGGGGGGGGGGGGGGGGGGTGGGCATTGTTATCTTAGTTCCTATTAGAACGAGAGTGCTAAATTTTTTTGTATAAGTCCCCTGTGTTATGATGAATTTACGACCTTAAGTAATTCAAGGTCAATTTTCGCTTCCTTCACCCTTTTATTTAACAACTTTTGTTCTTAGGTCCTTTTTTACTTAAAAATTTCAAATGGCTGTAATTTTTTTTATTTTTGAAACTAGAATACAAATTTTTTGCCAAAAAATGTTAATCTTTATGTAAATTTTATATTTTAAATATCAAATTATAAATTTCAGCGGACGCGGCTGTACTTGGCAGCTGCCAGCCGCCGCAATCGCCGTTCGGCGGGAAAACGGCGGCGGATCTTATGAAATTTTAATAACTTGTGTAGACATGTAAGAAAAACTTAAGTTTAAAATTTGAAGTCTCTAAGTCAAAAATTCCGGCCACAGGAGCCATTTAAAGATTTCTGGAGACCTGGAGGATCAGGACCTGCAGGATCATACATGGAACCTGAAGTTGACTTGAACACCTATTTTAAAACTTAATCCTAATTCATATTGATAACAAAAACTTAATGTTTTGCAGGGACGTGTTTTTACCAGAAAGAAATCTGAATATCTAATTATCTGTCTTTAAACTTAAAACTTTCAGGGATATCAAATACAGAACTAAACAAATATCTTAAACTTAATTTAATAATCTCCTTACTAGGTACATCTTAACACCAGAATGAAAAATAAATATCTTAATCGTAAATCTTAAAGCTTAACCAGTACTATGATACTATAATATGACTATTTAGGATATTTCATTGGGCCCATGGACGCTTTTTTTCAAACAAACGTGAAGCTAAAGGACTCAAGCCTAAGGCAGCACCTCGCCCCCAAGAGGTATTTTCCAGGTATTAATATAGTTCTTTTTCAATATAGTATCTCATAGGTTGAAAAAACATTTATTAATGTTTTTTGAGATAGTACAGTAGCCAATACCTTCCAACAGATTTTTTTCACTCTAAAGATACTTTTAGTTAATCATGAATATATTTTAAGGGAGGGGGGGGGGGAGGTGGGTGATACCACTTAGGAGCACATTTTTATCTTAATATAGTGTTCAAAATTCATTTCTCCGCGTTCAATGATACAGCCAGAAAATAACACCAGAATTTAAATACTAAATAAAAACGAAATTAATAAAGAATATCCTAACATTTAAGTAGCAAACATAATGTACATTACAAAAGAACAACTATTAACATTAATTAATCTTTATGTTTTAGAGGAAATCTGTCTTCTTACATTGTTTGTTACAATCACCTAGTGATCGGACGAGAACTGGTGCTTTCAACATGGTATAATAACAGAAATTATATGTCGTCTTTGTATTAAAATTATCTTAAATGACACCAGCAAGAAATACCACGTTTTAAATGCTTAAAGACTGCCATAAGTAGACCCAATTCCCCAAATGTAAAGCCTTCAGCTTCAATAACAAAAAGTTCTAGGCATTTCAAAATAGCATTGTATGTACAATGAAAGTTTTGAAAGATTCCCAATGCTAATGAAAGAAAAAACAATATTAAATTACGTCGCCTAGACATAAAATTATAACCTTATCTTTGTCACAAACTTAAATTGCCTGTAACTGATTACATTTTTACAATAAAAACACCACATTTCATAGTCAAAATATATTTTAAAAATTCAATTTAAATTGCATTTGTAAACGAAAATCATCGCAGAAACAAAGGGGTAAACTAATATAATCTCAGCTGTGATTGGATGCAGTACACTCGTTACAATGCAAGTTAAACTTAATTTTTTTTAATGATTTTGACTATAAAAATGGCTATTTTTATTATAAAAATATAATTAGATACTAGCAACCTAAATTTATGCCAAAAATTATATTATGATTTTGTTTCTAGGCCACGTAGTTTATTTTCAAAATTTATAACATAAACAGCGAAATTCTTTCAAAATTCTCATTATAAATAAAATGTCATTTTAAAATGCCTAAAACTTTTTTGTTACAGAAGCTGAAGGCTTCAAATTTGGGATATTTGGTCTACTTGTGGCAGTCTTTCAGCAGTTAAAGCGTGGTGTTTTTTGCACCCTTCCTTTAAAGTATTTCATTAAATTTACATAAATCATAACCAAGAAATAGCGTTATTTATAAATGTTTAAAATATTCGTTCTTAAAATATAGAAGTTCATCTTTCATTACTATTAGTTGAAAGCAAAATTATCTTATTTTATGCAGTATGAAGTCATAATATGTCGTCTTTGTATTACAAATTTGGTTAAATTGGTTGTTTATATGTTTTTTTTTTAATTCCTTTCTATATTTTCTTACAAACAATAAAAAAAATATGGAAAATTGTTTAAGACCTTAAACATTTATTTTATCATAATTAAGCAAAAAACCAAACTTTACCTAAATTGTATGATATGAAGAAATTAATGTCGTCTTAGTATTAGGATTATATTGAATTGATTAATTAAATCTACATTAATCATTAATATAATATTATACACTATATTCATTAATAAATAAATAATAATGCTCACACATATTTCAATTTTAATTATTGGCGCAAAACAAAAGATACCTATGTAACTATGTACCAGTTTTTACCTACATCATGTACATTTATCCTTATACTAAAGTAACAGGATGTTGTTTGTCTATTCAAATTTGAAAATCGAGCATAGCGAGACGTAAGAGTTGAGCGCAGCGAAAAAAATCTAGCGAAGCGAGACGACCAGAAAATTAGAGGGGCCGAAGGCCCCGAAATTTTCTTGTGCCGCCTAGACCATCAAGCCTGGCTTGTGCCCTGCTAACTGTCAGTAGCAAGCTGTAATTCACCAACTTACTAGCCGATTGCTTCCAGCTGTGATGCTGTATTCATGGATGGCCGTCAACCAGAGCCAGCAGTCGTGGCCGAGTGGTTAAGGCGTTGGACTTGAAATCCAATGGGGTTTCCCCGCGCAGGTTCGAATCCTGCCGGCTGCGAAAGTCAGATTTTGTTAGTATCTAGTGTTTTTTTTTACTTTTTTTGCAAAACCAGAAAGTTACCTTGCAACTCACATGGCCTTCCTGGTATAGTGTTAAAATAAGACCTTTGTCAGGTGTGGGGTTCGAACCCACGCAATCTTACGATTATGAGAGCTTAAATCTCACGCCTTAGACCACTCGGCCAACCTGACAGGATGCAACAGGGCGGCACTCATTGCAAAACGCATGAAATCACGACTGACAAGCACTGATTAAGCCAAGCTCTACAAAAAAAAAATTATCACGACGAAGATGGGATTCGAACCCACGCGGGCAGAGCCCATTGGATTAGCAGTCCAACGCCTTAACCACTCGGCCACCTCGTCTATGATAATGATTAGCCTAGATTACTTTCAAAGCAGACATGACACATGACATCAACAAAAAAAAAAAAAAAAAAAACCGCAATATTGCATCAATCGTGTCAAAAGATTTCCCACGCCGGGAGTTGAACCCGGGCCTCCTGGGTGAAAGCCAGATATCCTAGCCGTTAGACCACGTGGGATTCTGTTTCCGTCCGGGATCGAACCGGAGACCTTCTGCGTGTTAGGCAGATGTGATAACTGCTACACCACGGAAACTTGTTACATAGAGTAAACAGCTTTATTGCCCTCTGCTTTTCTTTAAGTGTGCTAGTTACTAGCCAAATATGTATTTGTGGTTTTCACTTTGGCGTACATAATAATATTGTAAAACAAGCGTCAGTGGTATAGTGGTGAGCATAGCTGCCTTCCAAGCAGTTGACCCGGGTTCGATTCCCGGCTGACGCATTTTCATCTCAGTTGCCTAGCAATACATTTTTGTACATTCAAAAAGTGTAGTAATCCTGTACCATCAACAAGCCTCCGTAGCGCAGTAGGCAGCGCGTCAGTCTCATAATCTGAAGGCCGTAAGTTCGAGCCTCACCGGGGGCAGGCAAACACTTTTTCATCTCCTGGTTGTGTTTTGAAAAAAAAGTTTTGTCAGAAGTGGGATTCGAACCCACGCCCTCATCGAGGACCAGAATTCTCACAACCACTCTCTATCAGAGAGCAAGGAAGTTGTCCTTGAGTCTGGCGCCTTAGACCACTCGGCCATCCTGACTGCTAACATAGTGTTCACAGATTAGGAAATTCCATGTTTTGATAACCCAAAAAGGTTAGCCAAAATGCAATGTTAGCATCCCATCTGGGGATCGAACCCAGGACCTTTGGATTAGAAGTCCAACGCGCTATCCTCTGCGCTAATGGGACTTGGTAAGAGAAAAGAAAATAGTAGCATTTGTTGACAGAAAACATTATGGAAGGCAAGTAAAAGAAAATCAAGTAGAGAAGAAAAAAAGCATGTAGTTTTTGCATTGTGCTAATACTTAAACATGTCATCTCAATCAGGCCCGTTAGCTCAGTTGGTTAGAGCGTCGTGCTAATAACGCGAAGGTCACGGGTTCGATCCCCCTACGGGCCAGCTAATACTTTTACCAAATTGAACAGTTTGCAGTGGCGGAAATATTTAATGGATAAAAAAAGAAATTTCACAAGGTTGAAAAATTATCTCTCCCCGACCGGGAATCGAACCCGGGCCTTCCACGTGACAGGCGGAGATCCTCACCACTAGACTATCGAGGAATTCTTGTTGACCAGCTATTTTCTAGTCTCTACGTACATATCACACTGATTGGAGACTTGAACAAAAAATGAGAGCGCCCGAGCAGGGGCTCGAACCCTGGACCGTTAGGTTAAAAGCCTAACGCTCTACCGACTGAGCTACCCGGGCATCATGCTATTTTACAATTACAGTAACAAAATTGTCTCACCAGATGGCAGCAGCATTTTAGTTCATGGTAGGCTTGGTTTTCTCTCTGTTTATTTTTGGTTAAGTGCAACCTGAGTTGTATAGAATAAATCATCACTCCATAATTTTCCTGTATTGTAGCATTTTGCATTTAGTATATGTCACATTTTCCAATGTTAAATGTCTACGGCCATACCATGTTGGCAGCACCAGTTCTCGTCCGATCACTGAAGTTAAGCAACATTGGGCCAAGTTAGTACTTGGATGGGTGACCGCCTGGGAATACTTGGTGTCGTAGGCAAATCTTTTCATCCTTTTTTATAAGTTGAGAAAAGAAAAAAACAAAGTCTGAGAAATGTAAACCAGACAACTGCTTATGTTCATTTTTTACACCTAAAGCCCTTATACAATGCAACCACTATGATATAATATGTAGTTACTGTTTTTGTCACCAGATGGCAGCTCTGTTTAGTTCCCAGTTAGGCTTTGTTTTCTCCGTGTTGAGGCATAAGTTTTAGGTTGACAACTATTATTGTTCAATAAAATGATATCTTTTAGTATTACACATACCTACTTGGATTAAAATTTTAGTTACTTTGTGCTTGTATTTTATGAAAATTAACTTTTCCGGTCGGACCTTGAACAAATATCAAAAATATATGATTGTCCAAGTAACTTTACATTATTGTCTAAAACGACCAAGCTAATATTGCTTGATTCACTTCTACAAGAGGTGTGTATCAGATCTGCTACGATGGGTCGCTCACCTTGAGTCCGCTCGGGTTGAGTGTCTGTCTTAGTCAGTCACAAACATCTTTATTCAGGGTTAAAGAGAACCCACTAATCGCTGGAAACCAATCAAGAACTTAGAACCATTTTCCGTAAATACCTGTACGTATTTTCTCTTGGTAATGCATTTTCCATTTAGTTTATGACACATTTTCCTTTGATAAATGTCTACGGCCATACCATGTTGAAAGCACCAGTTCTCGTCCGATCACTGAAGTTAAGCAACATTGGGCCAAGCTAGTACTTGGATGGGTGACCGCCTGGGAATACTTGGTGTCGTAGGCTTTAACATTTTATCCATATTTCAAAATTTGTCTCTTTTTCTTCCTTGTCCGTAGATTCCTGTACTGTTGAGCGTTTTGCATTCATTTCACGCCACATTTTCTCTTCGTAATGCATTTTGCATTTAATTTACGCGACAATTTCCGTTGATGTATGTCTACGGCCATACCATGTTGAAAGCACCAGTTCTCGTCCGATCACTGCAGTTAAGCAACATTGGGCCAAGTTAGTACTTGGATGGGTGACCGCCTGGGAATACTTGGTGTCGTAGGCTATAACATTTTATCCATATTTCAAATTTGTCTCTTTTTCTTTCTTGTCCAAGAGAAATTTCTAATCACTGAGAACATAAGGTGAAACCCAAGGGGATGTAGCTCAGATGGTAGAGCGCTCGCTTAGCATGCGAGAGGTACGGGGATCGATACCCCGCATCTCCATGTATCATTTTTCCCCCTACTACACAAGCACCAAACAAAAAAATAAACACACAGAAAAACAAAAGTCTGAAAATTTAAACCAGTAAAACTTTAAACCTTTTTGTTGCATTAGAATGTTATTTAATAAACCAGAAGTTAGAAGAGCATTTCCTCAGAGTAAATGTCTACGGCCATACCATGTTGAAAGCACCAGTTCTCGTCTGATCACTGAAGTTAAGCAACATTGGGCCAAGTTAGTACTTGGATGGGTGACCGCCTGGGAATACTTGGTGTCGTAGGCTCAATCTTTTTGGAATTTTGACCCAACCAATCCTAGCCCAAACCTAACTAAACCTCACACAAGTTTGAAAATCATGTTGTCACTTTATGTCTACGGCCATACCATGTTGAAAGCACCAGTTCTCGTCCGATCACTGAAGTTAAGCAACATTGGGCCAAGTTAGTACTTGGATGGGTGACCGCCTGGGAATACTTGGTGTCGTAAACTCTACATCTTTCTTTCTTATCTTGTCACTGAAAACAGAAAAGTTGTGTTAACGTAGAAAATAATTGCTGCAACGTCCGGGAATCGAACCCGGGCCGCCCGCGTGGCAGGCGAGCATTCTACCACTGAACCAACGTTGCTGGCATGCTCTTTGGCTATTCGTATAACCCAACCCCTTGCTGAAAATCTTTATTCAGAAATCTGTCAATTTATAACCCAAATCCAGATTGATATAGCTTTACACCTGAACGATTAATATGACTTGCTGTAAGTAGACTTTGGCAGTAGGTAAGGACTTTCTTCAGCCCGGCAAGACAATATCTGAGTGATCCTTGGTTCACTTGTACACACCTTTTAGTGAAGTGAATCAAGCAAGTATAGCTTGGTCAGTTTAGACAAATGGTAACTGCAATTTTAGCCATTCCTACCGTAGGCTATTTGTCAGCATGGTTGGCCAGTTTTATTTTCACAAATTTGAAGTGGTTGGTTGGAGATGAATGGTTTTGTGGTAAACACATCCTGACATCCTGTCCCTACATGCCTGTTGTAATATGTTTCTTTAAGTGGGCTCTCTCATGGAAAGCCTTCAGATAAATTGGATGTAATTCCAATATGATCCACTTACACGGAAATCTTTAGTAAAAGGCGAAAGATTTATTCGTGCTGTAGGTAGATCCTGGACATGCTCAAACAACACAAATAGCTCCATATCCTTGGCAGCTGTTAGGCTTGTTCCATTGACCAATCTAATGTAGTTGTCAGCAAAGACATGTAGAGATTGTGTCAAAGTTCAGCTTATTCACCAAAAAAACATAAGCCCCTAGAATAACTTGAGGCAGAAAATTATCCATTAAATGACATTCAACTTTAGGGGTTTGCACCACCTAGCATTAAAACATTGAACTACATAAAGGAAGTGGAGCCATTGTGCTTTTGGCAGCATGCTTGTTGACTTGTGCAAACTTGATACAGGTTGTACACAATGTATTGAGTGGTCCAGTTTAGAAGTGGGGACAAGTGGGCCGATCCTGGTGGTACTGCAATACCAGGCCAACCCGTGATAAGGCTGGAGCAAGCTCCAAGTCCTCATCCCCTAACAAAAATGAGTTTAATATCGAAGGGGACACATGGTCCCCGTATCAGATATTAAGCTGATAAGAACAGATACTACACTTTGATCTTAGCCAAAAGGCCGAGAAGCGATGCCGAAGAATAGTTCCAGTATACTACCTTAGAGTCATAACCTGACTATTGTACTGTCTGGCAAAAGATTGGCATGCAGGCTGCCTAATCATTGTTAGAGAGAGTATAGTCAATCTGCCTAGTTCAAAGCAAAAACTTTACTTTAAATTGGGCTTCGATAGAAGCCTTTTTCTGGCCAACTACACAAACTTTAGCAATTCCTGGTGTGTAAAATTTGAACTAGATGGTTAAGTTAATCATTCTTATTCTGTTGTCTGTTCTGTATTTATTAGGGGATGCGCGAACGCAGTCCCCAACTACCAAAAATTGTGCGTTCGAGTTACCCACATTTGGGGTAATCGTAGGGGTCAGCCATGCCTCAGTGCAATGGCACAGCCTCACCCTAGAGGAACCACCTTAGTGATCATGGTTAACCTCCACGCCAGGTAAGTATGAGGGAAAGAGTCGATTTCAGTGTATGGGTGACAAAGACTATAGATATTTTGCTGACCAGCTCCACGACTTTACACAAAACATGATTCAGTTGAAGTGTCCCCTCAGAAATGCTATATTTATACTTTTTCAAATAGTTGGTGACATACTTTGTTGATGAAACCTTCGGTAGGAGGTCTTCCATTGAAACAAATGCGACACCTAGAGGCCAAATTATTGACTACATAAAATACATGATTGCTACTTTACAGGTTATGCATTCTTATTGCAGATAGTGAGCTATCATCAGCTCTGACAGAAATAGCATTACAGTTCACACTGCAACCACTGGATCTATACACACCTCTTAGTGAAGTGAATCAAGCAAGTTTAGCTTGGTCAGTTTAGACAAATACAAGATGCAAACTGTCACTTCTTATAACAAGATTACCAAGAGTTAGCACTGGTCGCAACGAAACAAACCATACAGAAGGATGGTATGGTAATATCCACATTATAATGTGAAAATGCCTTACCAAATGTCTACGGCCATACCATGTTGAAAGCACCAGTTCTCGTCCGATCACTGAAGTTAAGCAACATTGGGCCAAGTTAGTACTTGGATGGGTGACCGCCTGGGAATACTTGGTGTCGTAGACTTAACATTTTTGGAATTTTGACCCAAACAATCCTAGCCCAAACCTAACTAAACCCCACACAATTAATGTCTACGGCCATACCATGTTGAAAGCACCAGTTCTCGTCCGATCACTGAAGTTAAGCAACATTGGGCCAAGTTAGTACTTGGATGGGTGACCGCCTGGGAATACTTGGTGTCGTAGGCTCAATCTTTTTGGAATTTTGACCCAACCAATCCTAGCCCAAACCTAACTAAACCCCACACAATTAATGTCTACGGCCATACCATGTTGAAAACACCAGTTCTCGTCTGATCACTGAAGTTAAGCAACATTGGGCCAAGTTAGTACTTGGATGGGTGACCGCCTGGGAATACTTGGTGTCGTAGGCTTATCCATTTTTAAAAAATTGCCTCAAAAAAGTTGTGATACTGTAGAAAATAATTGCTGCAACGTCCGGGAATCGAACCCGGGCCGCCCGCGTGGCAGGCGAGCATTCTACCACTGAACCAACGTTGCTGGCTTGCTCTCATGATATTCGTGTAGTTAGTTTTTGTGTACCTATTGCAAAGACCAACCATACAAAGTGCAGAGCCCAGGCAGCCAACATAGCCCGGCTAGCTCAGTCGGTAGAGCATGAGACTCTTAATCTCAGGGTCGTGGGTTCGAGCCCCACGTTGGGCGAATTTTTTTTTACATGGAACAGTTTTTAAAAATATATTTGAATTTGTTTCGTGATATACTGACAATAGGGTAATTCAGGCGCCATGGCTTAGTTGGTTAAAGCGCCTGTCTCGTAAACAGGAGATCCCGAGTTCGACTCTCGGTGGTGCCTTGATCCTTTTATTACTACTATCCATGGCTACACATACATAGGGTAAAGATTTGCAAAAATGCCGCGACCCGGGATCGAACCGGGGACCTTTAGATCTTCAGTCTAACGCTCTCCCAACTGAGCTATCACGGCTAGTTAAAATAATGTTGCTTATCTTGGTCAATATGGAAAAAAGATCACTTTTACATGACTCTAAAAGGTTTAGGTCCTACCGAGATTTGAACTCGGATCGCTGGATTCAGAGTCCAGAGTGCTAACCATTACACCATAGGACCTTGATGCAGATCTAAACTCCAAAGGGTAAAAAAAATTAATTTTGTATAAAAAGAAAAGAAAAAAACCTTATGTATTGGTTCCTGCCGGGATCGAACCGGCGACCTTGTCCGTGTGAAGGACACGTGATAACCACTACACTAAGGAACCATTGTCAACTAAGTAACCAAGCCAAGATACATAAGAAACAGACATAAAATGTGCAACTACAAAGCCACGTCACTAAGCTAGGTCTCGTGGCGCAACGGATAACGCGTCTGACTACGGATCAGAAGATTGCAGGTTCGAATCCTGCCGAGATCAAAAATTTTAAAGATTCGTTTGGCTATTAAAGAAAATTGCTATAAAATAAGTCGCCCCCGGGTGGGCTCGAACCACCAACCTTTCGGTTAACAGCCGAACGCGCTAGCCGATTGCGCCACGGAGGCTAATACAAGATAAAAATATTACATTATTTTTAATATTATTCTATGGTGCCTTCAAATATAAAAACAAAAAAAAGATTGGTTTACTTATGTTGGTAGGGCTAATTACCACCGAACACTCATTAGCGCGGTCCGACTACTGACCGACCCGGAAACTCTTGGCTGCTGGGTTTCCCCTCTGGCCCAATCCGCCCCTCATTAAGCAACCTGATCACCTAGGGCTCCCCCTAAGTGGCCATGTTGATGCCAGGCTTAGTGCGGACGCCAATTCAACGTGTTTCAATGGTAACCAGGCGTTCCCTGCCTCAAACCATCCCAAACTCTGACCTCCCAGTAGCAGGATTACAGAACCTCGCCACGGTTCCAGTCAACTATCACATCAATTTCTGTCACAATGTACCATTTGAATTGCAATTTTTTTCATATTTAATTTTGGGTGTGATTTCGCCAGCTTCCGTTATGGTCTAGTGGTTAGGATAGCTGGCTCTCACCCAGCAGGCCCGGGTTCGATTCCCGGTAACGGAAAAATACATTTTGTCGAACCCCCAAGTAATTATATCAACATCCCCGATCCAAAAAAAAAAGGTGATAAAAAAAAGATAGAGAATTGGATATTTTTAAGTTTTTACTTTTCAGCCAGGGTGACACCAAGCCTGCGTGGCCTAATGGATAAGGCGTCGGTCTCCTAAACCGAAGATTGCGAGTTCGAGTCTCGCCGTGGGTAACATTATCTTTTTAGCAAAAGTTGTTTTGGTTGCAGTGCTTCCAAGGTTTCTTGAAGGCAGTGTAGTAGCAAATATGAAGAGTGAAAGCAAGCTGCTCTAGTGGCGCAATCGGTTAGCGCACGGTACTTATAGACAGTACAACAAGTTATGCCGGGGTTGTGAGTTCGAGCCTCACCTAGAGCAAGCACTTTTTCAACCCTTAAACCTGGCAGGGTCTTCCATGAAAAGAGCAAAAATATTTTTTTTACTTAAACAAAGCATTTTATCTTACCAAAATACTAAAATATTCTCTAGCAGTACCTCATAATATCAAATACAGGTACTGTGGTTCGATTTCAAAATTTTTTTGTAACTATGCTTTACTAACCAACAATCAATCAAGGAAAAAAGTTTGTTAAAGAATATAGATAGATTGATATTTTCTTTTTACTACTGTTTTAAATCTATCAAGTTAATAACAAATTCAATAAAATTTGACTGAATAACCATATAAATGTATAAAGATTTGTGATTTAAATTATGCCATGAAAAATCCTCCAAAGAGTTATTTAAGCAAACAAAATTTAGCATAAATGGATATTTAAATTTTGTTTGCTTAAATAACATTCTATTGCAACAAAAAGGTGATGTTAGGAAATAATTTCTTGAATAAAATCATAAAACGTTTTTTCATTTAATTTTCATTTTTTCACTGTTGTGTTTTTATTTGACATTAAAAATAAAAATCATAAAAAATCTTCCAAATCAAAGAGAAAAAATCTTTGAATTATTGGTCAATTTAAGTTCAAAGATTTTTTTTTTTGTAAAAAGTTAATTTTTTAAAAATATTTTAGAAAAAAATCTTCTAACAAAAAAAAATTATCATAATAAAAGATGGCGTCAATACATGTAAAATAATTTTTAAAACAAAAAATTAAAACTTGAATATCTTTTTTCACAGATTGAATTTCAAAAATCGGTCTGACAGTTTTTCCAAAGTCAGTATGATCTATTGAATGAAAAAGGTTTGAAACTGATAGAACATTTCAAAATAAATGGTTCCCACATTCTAAAAATTTTCCCACGCTTGACATTCTTGAAAAATGCTAAATAAATGGACATTTAAACAAACCAAAATTCGCGTTTTTAGCAATGGAATGTGTTTTGTAAAAATCTTTGAAACTTTTGATTTCATTGTTTATGTATGTACACTCAAGAATGATGAATCTTATCTGATCTAGAAAGGCAGAAGGATACTAAATTGTAATTGTAATTCATAATAACCGAGTTTTTACTAAAATAAATTTTTGACAGCTGTGGGATTCGAACCCACGCCCTTGCGGACTGGTGCCTAAAACCAGCGCCTTAGACCACTCGGCCAAACTGCCTGTTGTGCTGACAGTTGTGCGAATAACAAAAATTGTTTCTTAAGTTTTTTTTTTTCAGCCTTACTGTGTAAAAGCATCAAACACCTAAAAAAAAATTGTTTTTCCAGTGAGTGATTTCACAAAATTAACTGCCTCCAGAGAGGATTGAACTCTCGACCCCTGGTTTACAAGACCAGTGCTCTGCCACTGAGCTATAGAGGCTTGCATGTTCACGTGGCACAATTTAAACCTAGCCTAACCTAGTCTAACGTAACCTAACCTAACCTAAGCTATTCCGGTTTGCACCTTGTGTTAAAGACTTTGAAATTGCTAAAGGATTCAGTTGAGTATTAGTCAGCTAATGCATTCAACAGGGGGATGTAGCTCAGTGGTAGAGCGCATGCTTTGCATGTATGAGGCCCCGGGTTCGATCCCCGGCATCTCCAATTGTCAATGATTTTTGTTATTTCTTTGAAGTTGTCTTTTGTTCAAAATGAGTACTTCAGTGAGAAAATATTTGTATGGGGTTATGCGGACACAAAAATGTGGAACGCTTCACGATTTTGCGTGTCATCCTTGCGCAGGGGCCATGCTAATCTTCTCTGTATCGTTCCAATTTTAGTATATGTACTGCCGAAGCAAGTACAATTGAGACTAGAATTTAGTTGTCTATAAAGATCAGCATTTGTTACACAAATTGCAAAAACAATTCTGTTGACCCTGACGTGATTTGAACACGCAGCCTTCTGATCTGGAGTCAGACGCGCTACCGTTGCGCCACAGAGTCAGATGTTTGAATTGCTGCAACTTTGAATTCACGCGAAACTAAAGGAAAGTCTTTTTATTTCTTTTTTTCTATCCACTATACAATGCAAGCGACCAATAGAAAAAAGGCGCTGCTTTCGTCCGGCCCCTATGACGAAGACCAGGGGTCGTAGCTCAGCTGGTAGAGCGTCTGATTCGCATTTAGAAGGTCTCGGGTTCAAATCCCGACGACTCCAAATTTTTTTTCTTTTCAATTTTCAAAAGTATTGGGCAAAACCATGGGCTTGACCGGGAGTTGAACCCGGGACCTCTCGCACCCGAAGCGAGAATCATCATTATAAAGACCGAAGAGCCTTAATTATTTCTTACATTACTTAAATTTAACCCCAATTTTTCATGTTTGTTGTAAAATTTCCTTAATTCTCAACAATCAATTGCATAGAGGGGTAAGGCATCATTCACACACACATACACACACACATACACATGCACACAGTATGTAAGGTATTCAACATTATTAACGGCCGATATGCGGCTCACGCTAACAATGTCTCGTAACCTACACACACCCACATGGTGTGGGCTAATCAACATCATTAACGGCCGATATGCGGCTCACGCTAACATGTTTCATAACCTACCCACGGGGATTTGAACCTACGACCTTTCCGTAGGTTTTACACCGTCCTTACCACTAAGCTACGGTGACTGATGAATTTTGATAGAAATATTTACATATTAACAAAAAATCTCGCAACCTATAGTCTATAGTAGGGGGAGGGTGGGTATTTTCCTTCTATGGTCAGCATTAGTTTCTAATAACAAAATTAATAGTAGTATAAAATGTAACTGTTGTTTGTCTAATCTGACCAAGCCAAACTTGCTTGGAATACTTCATTGAGAGGTGTGATATCAGATAAAATTTTTAAGGGTGTATTTTAACCCATCGGCTCGTTTTAATGTAAGAAAAGGTAGGTTTACACATATATTGCTCCTGGAGAGGATCCTTAATTGTTGTGTTTCATGAGTAAGAGATTATAAGGTAATTTTTAAAATATTTACTATATACTATAACCAAGCTATCATTGCTTGGTACTTCATTAGGAAGTGTTTTGCTTTTCTTTCAGGGTCTTATCCCATAACTTGTCATAAGCACTTTTTACTTTTAATATGTTATATGTAGTTAATAATTTGGCCGCTAGGTGTTGTGTTTATTTTAATAAAAGATTTCCTACTGAAGTAAGCTTCATAACCTACATTATTGGGGGGGTAAACATCAGAAATATTTTACTTCAATGGTCAGAGTTTGATTTGCCTATGACACCAAGTATTCCCAGGTAGTCACCCATCCAAGTACTGACTTGGAAAAATAGATTATAAGGTAATAACTGTTTCAATTATTTACTATGTACTTTAACCAAGCTAATATAAAGAGGTGTGTTGTCATATGCTTTTCTTTCAGGGTGAAATTTATCCCATAACTTGTCATAAGCATTTTTTAATTTTAATATGTAATATGTGGTTAATAATTTGGCCGCTAGGTGATTCATTTTTTTTAATAGGAGACTTTTTACCAAAGTAAACATTGTGTTGCATTTGTTTTAATAGAAGACTTCCTACTAAAGTAAACATCACAACCATTATTTGGTGGGGTAAATACCAGAAATATTTTTCTTTAATGGTCAGAGTTTGTTTTTAATAATAACATATATACTATGACAAAGTTGTATTTTGCTATATACCTATTCTGACCAAGCTAATATTGCTTGATTCACTTCAACAAGAGGTGTGTATGAGATATTATTTGAAGGGTCTTAGTCATTCACATTTTTGTGAGGGTTACAGACAACTCACCAATCAACAAAATTCATGTAGTTGAAACCTATTACGGTGTTTCTTGTAGTGTTGGTTGTTTTCCATTTTTTCACTTCACATTTTCTTTCGTTTTTGTATGTAAGTGACCGCCTGTGATTACTTTGAAGACGACATTTAACTTCTAAATAACTTTGCATTCTTGCTAAATCATGATCAAATAAATTTTAAAGGTATTTGTATTATTTCTTTGTAAGAAAATTTTTAAAAAATTGTAACCAAATCCTAATATACAACAAATTTTAACAATTTATAATACAAATACGACATTTAATATCTTCATATTGCAAAATTAAAATGAAAAAGAAAGATCAGAGGCAATATTTATTTGAAAAATGTTAAGCCTATGACACCAAGTTTTCCCAGGTGGTCACCCATCCAAGTACTAACTTGGCCCAATGTTACTTAACTTCAGTGATCGGACGAGAACTGGTGCTTTTAACATGGTATGGCCGTAGACGTTTATCGATGGAAACTGTGGCGTAAAGGTATTTGTATTATTTCTTTGTAAGACAATTTTTAAAAAATTGTAACCATATCCTAATTATACAACAAATTTTAAAAATTTATAATGCAAATACGACATTTTATATCTTCATATTGCAAAATTAAAATGAAAAAGAAAGATCAGAGGCAATATTTATACGACATTAAGTATTCCCAGGCGGTCACCCATCCAAGTACTAACTTGGTCCAATGTTGCTTAACTTCAGTGATCGGACGAGAACTGGTGTTTCAACATGGTATGGCTGTAGACATTGATTTAAAAAATACTAATAAGGTTTGGGTCAAAATTCCAAAAATGTTAGGCCTACGACACCAAGTATTCCCAGGCGGTCACCCATCCAAGTACTAACTTGGTTCAATGTTGCTTAACCGGATGAGAACTGGTGTTTTCAACATGGTATGGCCGTAGACGTTTATATATTGAAAATGTTAAAAATATTAAATGCAAAATGACACAGCACAGAAAAACATGCGTATTTTTTTAACGCAACCAGTGCTAGGTCTTGGTAATCTTGGTATATAAAAAAATGTGACAGTTTTTGCCTACGACACCAAGTATTCCCAGGCGGTCACCCATCCAAGTACTAACTTTGCCCAATGTTGCTTAACTTCAGTGATCGGACGAGAACTGGTGCTTTCAACATGGGATGGTCGCAGACATTGAATTACAAAATACTTTTCAAACTTGTGTGAGGTTCAGTTAGGTTTGGGTAAAAATTCCAAAAATTTTAGGTTTATGACACAAAGTATTCCCAGGCGGTCACCCATCCAAGTACTAACTTGGCCCAATGTTGCTTAACTTTAGTGATCTGACGAGAACTGGTGCTTTCAACATGGTATGGCCGTAGACATTAAATTAAAAAATACTTTTCAAACTTGTGTTAGGTTTAGTTAGGTTTGGGTTAAAATTCCAAAAATGTTAAGCCTACGACACCAAGTATTCCCAGGCGGTCACTCATCCAAGTACTAACTTGTCCTAATGTTGTTTAACTTCAGTGATCGGACGAGAACTGGTGCTTTCAACATGTAGCCTTCTATCTTTAATAGGAACTGAGATAATAGGTTAACAATTAAGTTTGGTAATTTATTATCAAATAGGGTTCTTGGAGAAAATTTTTTCCTCCCCCCCCCCTTCTCCCCACAACGATTAATTTTTGAAATTCTTTATTAAATAGGTAACTTACACAAAAATTTTTAGAAAATAGTTTAACAGATCGCCACTCTTTTCCCCCCAGCGATTAAGTTTCGGCAAGGTTTTTGACTGTATGGTCATTAAGTATGTTATAGTTTTAAAACCCCAACAAGAGTTTACAGCATTATTTTAAATACAAAAAAATACATGAAGCAAAAAATTTTAATTAATTTCTTTTATATTTCAAAATACTTTATAAGTAAAACTAGCAAAAAAATCAAACAAAATATTTTCTAATATATTACTAATGTTTCATAAAATCAGTAGGTGGAATCAATTTGCGTTTATGTTAAGATTTTACTTTATCATAAGTTGTGACATTCATATTTATGTATCGAAAGCCCCATTAAAGTTTCAAAAGTGACTTGCCTGTTATGGCTGCCGCCGCGCGGGGGGTATAAAAAGTGTCTTTCCCTTATAAATCAAAAAATTTAAATTATTTCAAACACAGCCATATTGCATTTAAAAATGACCACATTGCAAAAACGAATCTGAAAAGCATTTTTAAAAATATTGATCCTAGTTCAATTATCTAAAAACAGCTGATTTAGTCAAAATTGTTAATTTTGGTAGGTTATTTGATAATTATTTCATACTGAATTAATATTTTTTAAAACGGTTTTCAGATTTGTAATCAGCATTTCATTGCGGTCATTTTGATATGCAACATGCCTGTGCTTTAAGAAATTTTAATTAATCTTAATTTCAAATTCAAAAAATCGACTCAACCTATTAATCATAATAATCATACAATGTAACTAATTTTTTTTAAAATTTAATATTTATTAAATGAAAACACTTTCTCGTTTTCATTCTAATATGTTGGATAGAAACTGGTTTTCATCTAATGATTGTACATAAATCTTATAATTGTATATTATATTCATTTTTTGCTACAAGAAAAAAAAATTTAAAGCTCTGTTTCATAGATAGGAACTAATTGTTCTCTAAATATTATTGAAAGTTTTAATAACTTTTATTTTAGATATTTGGCCCAGCTAATTCAGAAGGTTGCCCAACAGTACGGCCAGAGCAAGAGAACCAAGAACATATTAAAAACAAACTCTGACCATTAAAGAAAAATATTTCTGGTATTTACCCCACCAAATAATG
This sequence comes from Acartia tonsa, assembly GCF_053477335.1. Lineage (NCBI taxonomy): Eukaryota > Metazoa > Arthropoda > Copepoda > Calanoida > Acartiidae > Acartia > Acartia tonsa. The sequence goes on along the minus strand of NC_137274.1, from coordinate 533,534 downwards.
GTTGTGATGTTTACTTTAGTAGGAATTCTTCTATTAAAACAAATGCAACACAATGTTTACTTTGGTAAAAAGTCTCCTATTAAAAAAAATGAATCACCTAGCGGCCAAATTATTAACCACATATTACATATTAAAATTAAAAAATGCTTGTGACAAGTTATGGGATAAATTTCACCCTGAAAGAAAAGCATATGACAACACACCTCTTTATATTAGCTTGGTTAAAGTACATAGTAAATAATTGAAACAGTTATTACCTTATAATCTATTTTTCCAAGTCAGTACTTGGATGGGTGACTACCTGGGAATACTTGGTGTCATAGGCAAATCAAACTCTGACCATTGAAGTAAAATATTTCTGATGTTTACCCCCCCAATAATGTAGGTTATGAAGCTTACTTCAGTAGGAAATCTTTTATTAAAATAAACACAACACCTAGCGGCCAAATTATTAACTACATATAACATATTAAAAGTAAAAAGTGCTTATGACAAGTTATGGGATAAGTTTGACCCTGAAAGAAAAGCAAAACACTTCCTAATGAAATACCAAGCAATGATAGCTTGGTTATAGTATATAGTAAATATTTTAAAAATTACCTTATAATCTCTTACTCATGAAACACAACAATTAAGGATCCTCTCCAGGAGCAATATATGTGTAAACCTACCTTTTCTTACATTAAAACGAGCCGATGGGTTAAAATACACCCTTAAAAATTTTATCTGATATCACACCTCTCAATGAAGTATTCCAAGCAAGTTTGGCTTGGTCAGATTAGACAAACAACAGTTACATTTTATACTACTATTAATTTTGTTATTAGAAACTAATGCTGACCATAGAAGGAAAATACCCACCCTCCCCCTACTATAGACTATAGGTTGCGAGATTTTTTGTTAATATGTAAATATTTCTATCAAAATTCATCAGTCACCGTAGCTTAGTGGTAAGGACGGTGTAAAACCTACGGAAAGGTCGTAGGTTCAAATCCCCGTGGGTAGGTTATGAAACATGTTAGCGTGAGCCGCATATCGGCCGTTAATGATGTTGATTAGCCCACACCATGTGGGTGTGTGTAGGTTACGAGACATTGTTAACGTGAGCCGCATATCTTAATACCTTACATACTGTGTGCATGTGTATGTGTGTGTGAATGATGCCTTACCCCTCTATGCAATGGATTGTTGAGAATTAAGGAAATTTTACAACAAACATGAAAAATTGGGGTTAAATTTAAGTAATGTAAGAAATAATTAAGGCTCTTCGGTCTTTATAACAAGAAGTCCAAAACCTTTATCTGTAAAAAGATTAGATGGATTTAAATCACAATTAATTTTAACTGGGGAAAAAAAAGTAACAACCCTTTCACGAACAACTGATTCCATTGGAAAAATGATCTTTGTTTGTGGTCATTGCGGTTCTCTGAAATTTCTCAGAGAAGAACCTTCCTTGTGTTGTGAAAATGGAAGATGTATGGAATTAGAAAAATATCGTAATCCACCCACTTATATTAAGGATTTAATACAAAAATCTGAAAATAGATTGAGTAAACAATTTTTAAAATTTGCAAGAACTATTAACAGTTCTTGTGCATTTTCATCCTTATCATGTTCTAAAACAAATACAAATGCAATTAGAGGAGGAGGTGTTATCTTAAATGGTGAGGTTCATCAGTTATTTGGAGGTATAAATGAACAAGTCATCAATAAGTATATTGTTGATTTTGCAACATTAAATGCCCTATTTGATGAACCCACCAATACATTTATACCTCGTAACTCCTCTGATCTAGAAAGAGTGGACATAAAGGAGCTAACTTTAAGAGTAATAGATATACTCAAGTTAGTAAACCCTTATGTCCACGATTTCAAGATGATGATGGAGCGTGATTACAGTAATTTTACTACAGGCACTATTGTTCTGTCTTCAAAAGCATCCACCAATCAAGGACATGTTGGGAGATATACACCATTTACAAATCTTAAAGAAATAAGCATTCTTCTTGCTAATGAAGATAGAGAGTCTACGGATGATGTCTTAATTGCCAAAGATGGATCAAAACAATTAATTAGGAATCGTAATAAGCATTCAATGCCCTTGCGCTTTCCATTGCTGTTTCCATATGGAACACATGGTTGGTCCATAGGAATTGAATCAGCTGAAAACTGTATTAGTTTAAGAAGATCAAATATAACACCATGTGAATTTTATAAATATATGATCATGCTTAATCATGAGAATGATAACTGTTTACTAAAGTTTGGAAGATTATTCCAAGAATTTTTGTGTTGGGCGGCAATTGTGGTAGATGACAACAATCTCCACCTTTACCATTTCAACCAAACATGCTTTAGAGCAGAAACATATAAAAACCTAGTGGATAACGACGGAGTAGAAAGAGTAGGAAAAAGAATGATTCTCCCTCCTACATTTTATGGTTCCGTACGTTGGCATTTGACACAAGTGCAAAATGCACTGTGTGCAATGCGCAGGTATGGACACCCTACATATTTCATAACCATGACAACCAATCCAGCATGGCCAGAAATATACAATATTTGAGTCAAGGCATGTCTGCACAAGACAGACCAGATATTGTGGTTCGAGTTTTTCATTTAAAACTCAACCAATTACTGCGTGATATACGTTATGGCGAGATCTTTGGTAAAGTTCTCGCCATAACACACACTATAGAATACCAAAAAAGAGGTTTACCACATGCCCACATTTTGGTTACAATCCAAGAACAAGACAGATGTCATTCTGCAAATGACCTAGATAATGTTGTTTGTGCTGAAATTCCACCTGGTCCATCACCAGAGTGTAATATGCAAGAAAACAATCAAAGAATATTGCTTCGTAATATCATTCTAGATCAAAATACTCATCATTGCATCAACAATGTATGTGTATGAAATAATGTTTGTAAAAGACCGAAGAGCCTTAATTATTTCTTACATTACTTAAATTTAACCCCAATTTTTCATGTTTGTTGTAAAATTTCCTTAATTCTCAACAATCCATTGCATAGAGGGGTAAGGCATCATTCACACACACATACACATGCACACAGTATGTAAGGTATTCAACATTATTAACGGCCGATATGCGGCTCACGTTAACAATGTCTCGTAACCTACACACACCCACATGGTGTGGGCTAATCAACATCATTAACGGCCGATATGCGGCTCACGCTAACATGTTTCATAACCTACCCACGGGGATTTGAACCTAGGACCTTTCCGTAGGTTTTACACCGTCCTTACCACTAAGCTACGGTGACTGATGAATTTTGATAGAAATATTTACATATTAACAAAAAATCTCGCAACCTATAGTCTATAGTAGGGGGAGGGTGGGTATTTTCCTTCTATGGTCAGCATTAGTTTCTAATAACAAAATTAATAGTAGTATAAAATGTAAGAAAAGGTAGGTTTATACATATATTGCTCCTGGAGAGGATCCTTAATTGTTGTGTTTCATGAGTAAGAGATTATAAGGTAATTTTTAAAATATTTACTATATACTATAACCAAGCTATCATTGCTTGGTATTTCATTAGGAAGTGTTTTGCTTTTCTTTCAGGGTCAAACTTATCCCATAACTTGTCATAAGCACTTTTTACTTTTAATATGTTATATGTAGTTAATAATTTGGCCGCTAGGTGTTGTGTTTATTTTAATAAAAGATTTCCTACTGAAGTAAGCTTCATAACCTACATTATTGGGGGGGTAAACATCAGAAATATTTTACTTCAATGGTCAGAGTTTGATTTGCCTATGACACCAAGTATTCCCAGGTAGTCACCCATCCAAGTACTGACTTGGAAAAATAGATTATAAGGTAATAACTGTTTCAATTATTTACTATGTACTTTAACCAAGCTAATATAAAGAGGTGTGTTGTCATATGCTTTTCTTTCAGGGTGAAATTTATCCCATAACTTGTCATAAGCATATTTTAATATGTAATATGTGGTTAATAATTTGGCCGCTAGGTGATTCATTTTTTTTAATAGGAGACTTTTTACCAAAGTAAACATTGTGTTGCATTTGTTTTAATAGAAGACTTCCTACTAAAGTAAACATCACAACCATTATTTGGTGGGGTAAATACCAGAAATATTTTTCTTTAATGGTCAGACATACCATCATAAAATCAAATTTAGTTTTCTAGAATGTAAAAAATGATATGAATCTTATAACTTATTGAGCAATATTACAAAGCGCGTTATAATTTTTTAACTCAAAACATGAGATTAGAAGCTAATCAAATACCATTTGATAATTGGCTGCTTCAAATTGGTAATGGACAAATTTCAGATGTTTCACTTTTTCATAAAATAACACATTTAAAGTGTTCTGATGAAATTGAGGCAATGAACAGTATAATTAATGCTACATTTCCTAATATTAATCAAAATATTACAATAGCAAACTGTAATTTCATCCACAGTCATTGTATATTAGCACCAACAAATAAATCAGTAGATATGATCAATGACAAAATATTGAACTCAATGACAAATGCAGAAACAATTGAAAAGTATTCTATAGATACGGTTATTGATTCATCTAGTAATATTTACCCAACAGAGCTCTTGAATACTTTAAAACCACCAGGTTTTCCACCACATAAGTTAATATTAAAACCTGGTACACCATTATTGTTATTACGCAATCTTTTACCGAAACAAGGATTATGTAATGGAACTAGACTTCTTTTCATTTCAATGGTTGGTAGATTTATTTTAAAATGTAAAAACCTTACAAATGGAAAAATAGTTCTAATTCCTAGAATAAAATTGAATACTACAGAAAAGAATTGTTATGTTCTTTTTTCTAGACATCAATTTCCAGTAACACCAGCATTCGCTATGACAATAAACAAAAGTCAAGGACAAACCTTAGGTACTGTTGGTTTGTATCTTGCAAATGATGTTTTTACCCATGGTCAACTCTATGTTGCTTTATCAAGGGTAAAAAAACCAGAATCATTGATTGTGGTAACTTTGAAAGAAAAACTTCAAAATATAGTCTTTAATGAAGTTCTTATGTAACTAATTTGTTTAAAATAATAGGAACTCTTTTATATTATTTACCAAATTCCTTTCTGATTAATGGAAATTACCTTCATGCCAGGTAAAGTATTTAACAACACACCCTGTTAATTTTAATAATTAACAAAATTTTCAATTATTGAAAAAATCAAATTTAAAGTCAAATTCATTTGATTTTAAATAACAAAAATGAAACAATTTGTTTCTATCATACAAGTGTTAACATTGAAATTAATCATTTCATTATACACTGATTTCTACTACTGTTCTATTTTGCATAGACAGTAGTAGAACACTGTTAAGTAAAACTTGGGAAATTATATGCCTTTTTTTTGACAAATTGGTTAATATTTATGTAATTTTAAATGGGAGAACAAATTTTTTTGTAAATAAACACAGAGATCACCAAATTCAAAATAATATTACTAACAGTGGAAACTGGCGGACTAATCATTTTCAATTATAAATATTGAAAAAGAAATATATAATTCATAATCATTTTGTCTATATATGATGTATATTTCTTTTTTTAATTATTAAATATTGACATGATTAACCGGACAAGTCTGAAACCCTTGTCAGAAAGTAAGTGACAGCACTGTTATAGATATCACTAAATACATAACAATTTATTTAACAACTTTTGTTTTATGACCTTTTTTACTTATAAATTTCAACAGCGGTAATTTTTCTATTTTTGAAGCTAGAATAACATTTTTTTGCAAAAAATGTTTATCTTTATGTAAATGGAGGGAGGGGATATTTTACTTTAAGTTTACCTCAATTATAAACTATTACATAGGTGTATTTTTTTCAATATTAACATTAATTAATCTGTTTGTTTTAGATTAAATCTTCTACCTTCTTACACGAGAACTGGTGCTTTCAACATGGTATCGCCATAAACATTAGGTAAGTGGAAATGTGGCATGTTCTTTTAAAATGTCGTCTTTGTATTAGAATATATGCCACATTAACCCCTTACAGTCGGTCCCCTTGCCGCACCTTAATCAGTCGGGGGGGGGGGGGGGGGGGTGGGCATTGTTATCTTAGTTCCTATTAGAACTAGAGTGCTAAATTTTTTTGTATAAGTCCCCTGTGTTATGATGAATTTACGACCTTAAGTAATTCAAGGTCAATTTTCGCTTCCTTCACCCTTTTATTTAACAACTTTTGTTCTTAGGTCCTTTTTTACTTAAAAATTTCAAATGGCTGTAATTTTTTTTATTTTTGAAACTAGAATACAAATTTTTTGCCAAAAAATGTTAATCTTTATGTAAATTTTATATTTTAAATATCAAATTATAAATTTCAGCGGACGCGGCTGTACTTGGCAGCTGCCAGCCGCCGCAATCGCCGTTCGGCGGGAAAACGGCGGCGGATCTTTGCGAAATTTTAATAACTTGTGTAGACATGTAAGAAAAACTTAAGTTTAAAATTTGAAGTCTCTAAGTCAAAAATTCCGGCCACAGGAGCCATTTAAAGATTTCTGGAGACCTGGAGGATCAGGACCTGCAGGATCATACATGGAACCTGAAGTTGACTTGAACACCTATTTTAAAACTTAATCCTAATTCATATTGATAACAAAAACTTAATGTTTTGCAGGGACGTGTTTTTACCAGAAAGAAATCTGAATATCTAATTATCTGTCTTTAAACTTAAAACTTTCAGGGATATCAAATACAGAACTGAACAAATATCTTAAACTTAATTTAATAATCTCCTTACTAGGTACATCTTAACACCAGAATGAAAAATAAATATCTTAATCGTAAATCTTAAAGCTTAACCAGTACTATGATACTATAATATGACTATTTAGGATATTTCATTGGGCCCATGGACGCTTTTTTTCAAACAAACGTGAAGCTAAAGGACTCAAGCCTAAGGCAGCACCTCGCCCCCAAGAGGTATTTTCCAGGTATTAATATAGTTCTTTTTCAATATAGTATCTCATAGGTTGAAAAAACATTTATTAATGTTTTTTGAGATAGTACAGTAGCCAATACCTTCCAACAGATTTTTTTCACTCTAAAGATACTTTTAGTTAATCGGGAATATATTTTAAGGGAGGGGGGGGGGGGGAGGTGGGTGATACCACTTAGGAGCACATTTTTATCTTAATATAGTGTTCAAAATTCATTTCTCCGCATTCAATGATACAGCCAGAAAATAACACCAGAATTTAAATACTAAATAAAAACAAAATTAATAAAGAATATCCTAACATTTAAGTAGCAAACCTAATGTACATTACAAAAGAACAACTATTAACATTAATTAATCTTTATGTTTTAGAGGAAATCTGTCTTCTTACATTGTTTGTTACAATCACCTAGTGATCGGACGAGAACTGGTGCTTTCAACATGGTATAATAACAGAAATTATATGTCGTCTTTGTATTAAAATTATCTTAAAGGACACCAGCAAGAAATACCACGTTTTAAATGCTTAAAGACTGCCATAAGTAGACCCAATTCCCCAAATGTAAAGCCTTCAGCTTCAATAACAAAAAAGTTCTAGGCATTTCAAAATAGCATTGTATGTACAATGAAAGTTTTGAAAGATTCCCAATGCTAATGAAAGAAAAAACAATATTAAATTACGTCGCCTAGACATAAAATTATAACCTTATCTTTGTCACAAACTTAAATTGCCTGTAACTGATTACATTTTTACAATAAAAACACCACATTTCATAGTCAAAATATATTTAAAAAATTCAATTTAAATTGCATTTGTAAACGAAAATCATCGCAGAAACAAAGGGGTAAACTAATATAATCTCAGCTGTGATTGGATGCAGTACACTCGTTACAATGCAAGTTAAACTTAATTTTTTTTAATGATTTTGACTATAAAAATGGCTATTTTTATTATAAAAATATAATTAGATACTAGCAACCTAAATTTATGCCAAAAATTATATTATGATTTTGTTTCTAGGCCACGTAGTTTATTTTCAAAATTTATAACATAAACAGCGAAATTCTTTCAAAATTCTCATTATAAATAAAATGTCATTTTAAAATGCCTAAAACTTTTTTGTTACAGAAGCTGAAGGCTTCAAATTTGGGATATTTGGTCTACTTGTGGCAGTCTTTCAGCAGTTAAAGCGTGGTGTTTTTTGCACCCTTCCTTTAAAGTATTTCATTAAATTTACATAAATCATAACCAAGAAATAGCGTTATTTATAAATGTTTAAAATATTCGTTCTTAAAATATAGAAGTTCATCTTTCATTACTATTAGTTGAAAGCAAAATTATCTTATTTTATGCAGTATGAAGTCATAATATGTCGTCTTTGTATTAAAAATTTTGTTAAATTGGTTGTTTATATGTTTTTTTTTTAATTCCTTTCTATATTTTCTTACAAACAATAAAAAAAATATGGAAAATTGTTTAAGACCTTAAACATTTATTTTATCATAATTAAGCAAAAAACCAAACTTTACCTAAATTGTATGATATGAAGAAATTAATGTCGTCTTAGTATTAGGATTATATTGAAATGATTAATTAAATCTACATTAATCATTAATATAATATTATACACTATATTCATTAATAAATAAATAATAATGCTCACACATATTTCAATTTAAATATTGGCGCAAAACAAAAGATACCTATGTAACAATGTACCAGTTTTTACCTACATCATGTACATTTATCCTTATACTAAAGTAACAGGATGTTGTTTGTCTATTCAAATTTGAAAATCGAGCATAGCGAGACGTAAGAGTTGAGTGCAGCGAAAAAAATCGAGCGAAGCGAGACGACCAGAAAATTAGAGGGGCCGAAGGCCCCGAAATTTTCTTGTGCCGCCTAGACCATCAAGCCTGGCTTGTGCCCTGCTAACTGTCAGTAGCAAGCTGTAATTCACCAACTTACTAGCCGATTGCTTCCAGCTGTGATGCTGTATTCATGGATGGCCGTCAACCAGAGCCAGCAGTCGTGGCCGAGTGGTTAAGGCGTTGGACTTGAAATCCAATGGGGTTTCCCCGCGCAGGTTCGAATCCTGCCGGCTGCGAAAGTCAGATTTTGTTAGTATCTAGTGTTTTTTTTTACTTTTTTTGCAAAACCAGAAAGTTACCTTGCAACTCACATGGCCTTCCTGGTATAGTGTTAAAATAAGACCTTTGTCAGGTGTGGGGTTCGAACCCACGCAATCTTACGATTATGAGAGCTTAAATCTCACGCCTTAGACCACTCGGCCAACCTGACAGGATGCAACAGGGCGGCACTCATTGCAAAACGCATGAAATCACGACTGACAAGCACTGATTAAGCCAAGCTCTACAAAAAAAAAATTATCACGACGAAGATGGGATTCGAACCCACGCGGGCAGAGCCCATTGGATTAGCAGTCCAACGCCTTAACCACTCGGCCACCTCGTCTATGATAATGATTAGCCTAGATTACTTTCAAAGCAGACATGACACATGACATCAACAAAAAAAAAAAAAAAAAACCGCAATATTGCATCAATCGTGTCAAAAGATTTCCCACGCCGGGAGTTGAACCCGGGCCTCCTGGGTGAAAGCCAGATATCCTAGCCGTTAGACCACGTGGGATTCTGTTTCCGTCCGGGATCGAACCGGAGACCTTCTGCGTGTTAGGCAGATGTGATAACCGCTACACCACGGAAACTTGTTACATAGAGTAAACAGCTTTATTGCCCTCTGCTTTTCTTTAAGTGTGCTAGTTACTAGCCAAATATGTATTTGTGGTTTTCACTTTGGCGTACATAATAATATTGTAAAACAAGCGTCAGTGGTATAGTGGTGAGCATAGCTGCCTTCCAAGCAGTTGACCCGGGTTCGATTCCCGGCTGACGCATTTTCATCTCAGTTGCCTAGCAATACATTTTTGTACATTCAAAAAGTGTAGTAATCCTGTACCATCAACAAGCCTCCGTAGCGCAGTAGGCAGCGCGTCAGTCTCATAATCTGAAGGCCGTGAGTTCGAGCCTCACCGGGGGCAGGCAAACACTTTTTCATCTCCTGGTTGTGTTTTGAAAAAAAAGTTTTGTCAGAAGTGGGATTCGAACCCACGCCCTCATCGAGGACCAGAATTCTCACAACCACTCTCTATCAGAGAGCAAGGAAGTTGTCCTTGAGTCTGGCGCCTTAGACCACTCGGCCATCCTGACTGCTAACATAGTGTTCACAGATTAGGAAATTCCATGTTTTGATAACCCAAAAAGGTTAGCCAAAATGCAATGTTAGCATCCCATCTGGGGATCGAACCCAGGACCTTTGGATTAGAAGTCCAACGCGCTATCCTCTGCGCTAATGGGACTTGGTAAGAGAAAAGAAAATAGTAGCATTTGTTGACAGAAAACATTATGGAAGGCAAGTAAAAGAAAATCAAGTAGAGAAGAAAAAAAGCATGTAGTTTTTGCATTGTGCTAATACTTAAACATGTCATCTCAATCAGGCCCGTTAGCTCAGTTGGTTAGAGCGTCGTGCTAATAACGCGAAGGTCACGGGTTCGATCCCCCTACGGGCCAGCTAATACTTTTACCAAATTGAACAGTTTGCAGTGGCGGAAATATTTAATGGATAAAAAAAGAAATTTCACAAGGTTGAAAAATTATCTCTCCCCGACCGGGAATCGAACCCGGGCCTTCCACGTGACAGGCGGAGATCCTCACCACTAGACTATCGAGGAATTCTTGTTGACCAGCTATTTTCTAGTCTCTACGTACATATCACACTGATTGGAGACTTGAACAAAAAATGAGAGCGCCCGAGCAGGGGCTCGAACCCTGGACCGTTAGGTTAAAAGCCTAACGCTCTACCGACTGAGCTACCCGGGCATCATGCTATTTTACAATTACAGTAACAAAATTGTCTCACCAGATGGCAGCAGCATTTTAGTTCATGGTAGGCTTGGATTTCTCTCTGTTTATTTTTGGTTAAGTGCAACCTGAGTTGTATAGAATAAATCATCACTCCATAATTTTCCTGTATTGTAGCATTTTGCATTTAGTATATGTCACATTTTCCAATGTTAAATGTCTACGGCCATACTATGTTGAAAGCACCAGTTCTCGTCCGATCACTGAAGTTAAGCAACATTGGGCCAAGTTAGTACTTGGATGGGTGACCGCCTGGGAATACTTGGTGTCGTAGGCAAATCTTTTCATCCTTTTTTATAAGTTGAGAAAAGAAAAAAACAAAGTCTGAGAAATGTAAACCAGACAACTGCTTATGTTCATTTTTTACACCTAAAGCCCTTATACAATGCAACCACTATGATATAATATGTAGTTACTGTTTTTGTCACCAGATGGCAGCTCTGTTTAGTTCCCAGTTAGGCTTTGTTTTCTCCGTGTTGAGGCATAAGTTTTAGGTTGACAACTATTATTGTTCAATAAAATGATATCTTTTAGTATTACACATACCTACTTGGATTAATATTTTAGTTACTTTGTGCTTGTATTTTATGAAAATTAACTTTTCCGGTCGGACCTTGAACAAATATCAAAAATATATGAATGTCCAAGTAACTTTACATCATTGTCTAAAACGACCAAGCTAATATTGCTTGATTCACTTCTACAAGAGGTGTGTATCAGCTCTGCTTCGATGGGTTGCTCACCTTGAGTCCGCTCGGGTTGAGTGTCTGTCTTAGTCAGTCACAAACATCTTTATTCAGGGTTAAAGAGAACCCACTAATCACTGGAAACCAATCAAGAACTTAGAACCATTTTCCGTAAATACCTGTACGTATTTTCTCTTGGTAATGCATTTTCCATTTAGTTTATGACACATTTTCCTTTGATAAATGTCTACGGCCATACCATGTTGAAAGCACCAGTTCTCGTCCGATCACTGAAGTTAAGCAACATTGGGCCAAGCTAGTACTTGGATGGGTGACCGCCTGGGAATACTTGGTGTCGTAGGCTTTAACATTTTATCCATATTTCAAAATTTGTCTCTTTTTCTTCCTTGTCCGTAGATTCCTGTACTGTTGAGCGTTTTGCATTCATTTCACGCCACATTTTCTCTTCGTAATGCATTTTGCATTTAATTTACGCGACAATTTCCGTTGATGTATGTCTACGGCCATACCATGTTGAAAGCACCAGTTCTTGTCCGATCACTGCAGTTAAGCAACATTGGGCCAAGTTAGTACTTGGATGGGTGACCGCCTGGGAATACTTGGTGTCGTAGGCTATAACATTTTATCCATATTTCAAATTTGTCTCTTTTTCTTTCTTGTCCAAGAAAAATTTCTAATCACTGAGAACATAAGGTGAAACCCAAGGGGATGTAGCTCAGATGGTAGAGCGCTCGCTTAGCATGCGAGAGGTACGGGGATCGATACCCCGCATCTCCATGTATCATTTTTCCCCCTACTACACAAGCACCAAACAAAAAAATAAACACACAGAAAAACAAAAGTCTGAAAATTTAAACCAGTAAAACTTTAAACCTTTTTGTTGCATTAGAATGTTATTTAATAAACCAGAAGTTAGAAGAGCATTTCCTCAGAGTAAATGTCTACGGCCATACCATGTTGAAAGCACCAGTTCTCGTCTGATCACTGAAGTTAAGCAACATTGGGCCAAGTTAGTACTTGGATGGGTGACCGCCTGGGAATACTTGGTGTCGTAGGCTCAATCTTTTTGGAATTTTGACCCAACCAATCCTAGCCCAAACCTAACTAAACCTCACACAAGTTTGAAAATCATGTTGTCACTTTATGTCTACGGCCATACCATGTTGAAAGCACCAGTTCTCGTCCGATCACTGAAGTTAAGCAACATTGGGCCAAGTTAGTACTTGGATGGGTGACCGCCTGGGAATACTTGGTGTCGTAAACTCTACATCTTTCTTTCTTATCTTGTCACTGAAAACAGAAAAGTTGTGTTAACGTAGAAAATAATTGCTGCAACGTCCGGGAATCGAACCCGGGCCGCCCGCGTGGCAGGCGAGCATTCTACCACTGAACCAACGTTGCTGGCATGCTTTTTGGCTATTCGTATAACCCAACCCCTTGCTGAAAATCTTTATTCAGAAATCTGTCAATTTATAACCCAAATACAGATTGATATAGCTTTACACCTGAACGATTAATATGACTTGCTGTAAGTAGACTTTGGCAGTAGGTAAGGACTTTCTTCAGCCCGGCAAGACAATATCTGAGTGATCCTTGGTTCACTTGTACACACCTTTTAGTGAAGTGAATCAAGCAAGTATAGCTTGGTCAGTTTAGACAAATGGTAACTGCAATTTTAGCCATTCCTACCGTAGGCTATTTGTCAGCATGGTTGGCCAGTTTTATTTTCACAAATTTGAAGTGGTTGGTTGGAGATGAATGGTTTTGTGGTGAACACATCCTGACATCCTGTCCCTACATGCCTGTTGTAATATGTTTCTTTAAGTGGGCTCTCTACTGGAAAGCCTTCAGATAAATTGGATGTAATTCCAATATGATCCACTTACACGG
>NC_137274.1:437500-517500 GCF_053477335.1 Acartia tonsa | reverse complement strand
GATCGCTGGATTCAGAGTCCAGAGTGCTAACCATTACACCATAGGACCTTGATGCAGATCTACACTCCAAAGGGTAAAAAAAAATTAATTTTGTATAAAAAGAAAAGAAAAAAACCTTACGTATTGGTTCCTGCCGGGATCGAACCGGCGACCTTGTCCGTGTGAAGGACACGTGATAACCACTACACTAAGGAACCATTGTCAACTAAGTAACCAAGCCAAGATACATAAGAAACAGACATAAAATGTGCAACTACAAAGCCACGTCACTAAGCTAGGTCTCGTGGCGCAACGGATAACGCGTCTGACTACGGATCAGAAGATTGCAGGTTCGAATCCTGCCGAGATCGAAAATTTTAAAGATTCGTTTGGCTATTAAAGAAAATTGCTATAAAATAAGTCGCCCCCGGGTGGGCTCGAACCACCAACCTTTCGGTTAACAGCCGAACGCGCTAGCCGATTGCGCCACGGAGGCTAATACAAGATAAAAATATTACATTATTTTTAATATTATTCTATGGTGCCTTCAAATATAAAAACAAAAAAAAGATTGGTTTACTTATGTTGGTAGGGCTAATTACCACCGAACACTCATTAGCGCGGTCCGACTACTGACCGACACGGAAACTCTTGGCTGCTGGGTTTCCCCTCTGGCCCAATCCGCCCCTCATTAAGCAACCTGATCACCTAGGGCTCCCCCTAAGTGGCCATGTTGATGCCAGGCTTAGTGCGGACGCCAATTCAACGTGTTTCAATGGTAACCAGGCGTTCCCTGCCTCAAACCATCCCAAACTCTGACCTCCCAGTAGCAGGATTACAGAACCTCGCCACGGTTCCAGTCAACTATCACATCAATTTCTGTCACAATGTACCATTTGAATTGCAATTTTTTTCATATTTAATTTTGGGTGTGATTTCGCCAGCTTCCGTTATGGTCTAGTGGTTAGGATAGCTGGCTCTCACCCAGCAGGCCCGGGTTCGATTCCCGGTAACGGAAAAATACATTTTGTCGAACCCCCAAGTAATTATATCAACATCCCCGATCCAAAAAAAAAAGGAGATAAAAAAAAGATAGAGAATTGGATATTTTTAAGTTTTTACTTTTCAGCCAGGGTGACACCAAGCCTGCGTGGCCTAATGGATAAGGCGTCGGTCTCCTAAACCGAAGATTGCGAGTTCGAGTCTCGCCGTGGGTAACATTATCTTTTTAGCAAAAGTTGTTTTGGTTGCAGTGCTTCCAAGGTTTCTTGAAGGCAGTGTAGTAGCAAATATGGAGAGTGAAAGCAAGCTGCTCTAGTGGCGCAATCGGTTAGCGCACGGTACTTATAGACAGTACAACAAGTTATGCCGGGGTTGTGAGTTCGAGCCTCACCTAGAGCAAGCACTTTTTCAACCCTTAAACCTGGCAGGGTCTTCCATGAAAAGAGCAAAAATATTTTGTTTACTTAAACAAAGCATTTTATCTTACCAAAATACTAAAATATTCTCTAGCAGTACCTCATAATATCAAATACAGGTACTGTGGTTCGATTTCAAAATTTTTTTGTAACTATGCTTTACTAACCAACAATCAATCAAGGAAAAAAGTTTGTTAAAGAATATAGATAGATTGATATTTTCTTTTTACTACTGTTTTAAATCTATCAAGTTAATAACAAATTCAATAAAATTTGACTGAATAACCATATAAATGTATAAAGATTTGTGATTTAAATTATGCCATGAAAAATCCTCCAATGAGTTATTTAAGCAAACAAAATTTAGCATAAATGGATATTTAAATTTTGTTTGCTTAAATAACATTCTATTGCAACAAAAAGGTGATGTTAGGAAATAATTTCTTGAATAAAATCATAAAACGTTTTTTCATTTAATTTTCATTTTTTCACTGTTGTGTTTTTATTTGACATTAAAAATAAAAATCATAAAAAATCTTCCAAATCAAAGAGAAAAAATCTTTGAATTATTGGTCAATTTAAGTTCAAAGATTTTTTTTTTTGTAAAAAGTTAATTTTTTAAAAATATTTTAGAAAAAAATCTTCTAACAAAAAAAAATTATCATAATCCAAGATGGCGTCAATACATGTAAAATAATTTTTAAAACAAAAAATTAAAACTTGAATATCTTTTTTCACAGATTGAATTTCAAAAATCGGTCTGACAGTTTTTCCAAAGTCAGTATGATCTATTGAATGAAAAAGGTTTGAAACTGATAGAACATTTCAAAATAAATGGTTCCCACATTCTAAAAATTTTCCCACGCTTGACATTCTTGAAAAATGCTAAATAAATGGACATTTAAACAAACCAAAGATCGCGTTTTTAGCAATGGAATGTGTTTTGTAAAAATCTTTGAAACTTTTGATTTCATTGTTTATGTATGTACACTCAAGAATGATGAATCTTATCTGATCTAGAAAGGCAGAAGGATACTAAATTGTAATTGTAATTCATAATAACCGAGTTTTTACTAAAATAAATTTTTGACAGCTGTGGGATTCGAACCCACGCCCTTGCGGACTGGTGCCTAAAACCAGCGCCTTAGACCACTCGGCCAAACTGCCTGTTGTGCTGACAGTTGTGCGAATAAAAAAAATTGTTTCTTAAGTTTTTTTTTTTCAGCCTTACTGTGTAAAAGCATCAAACACCTAAAAAAAATTTGTTTTTCCAGTGAGTGATTTCACAAAATTAACTGCCTCCAGAGAGGATTGAACTCTCGACCCCTGGTTTACAAGACCAGTGCTCTGCCACTGAGCTATAGAGGCTTGCATGTTCACGTGGCACAATTTAAACCTAGCCTAACCTAGTCTAACGTAACCTAACCTAACCTAAGCTATTCCGGTTTGCACCTTGTGTTAAAGACTTTGAAATTGCTAAAGGATTCAGTTGAGTATTAGTCAGCTAATGCATTCAACAGGGGGATGTAGCTCAGTGGTAGAGCGCATGCTTTGCATGTATGAGGCCCCGGGTTCGATCCCCGGCATCTCCAATTGTCAATGATTTTTGTTATTTCTTTGAAGTTGTCTTTTGTTCAAAATGAGTACTTCAGTGAGAAAATATTTGTATGGGGTTATGCGGACACAAAAATGTGGAACGCTTCACGATTTTGCGTGTCATCCTTGCGCAGGGGCCATGCTAATCTTCTCTGTATCGTTCCAATTTTAGTATATGTACTGCCGAAGCAAGTACAATTGAATCTAGAATTTAGTTGTCTATAAAGATCAGCATTTGTTACACAAATTGCAAAAACAATTCTGTTGACCCTGACGTGATTTGAACACGCAGCCTTCTGATCTGGAGTCAGACGCGCTACCGTTGCGCCACAGAGTCAGATGTTTGAATTGCTGCAACTTTGAATTCAGGCGAAACTAAAGGAAAGTCTTTTTATTTCTTTTTTTCTATCCACTATACAATGCAAGCGACCAATAGAAAAAAGGCGCTGCTTTCGTCCGGCCCCTATGACGAAGACCAGGGGTCGTAGCTCAGCTGGTAGAGCGTCTGATTCGCATTTAGAAGGTCTCGGGTTCAAATCCCGACGACTCCAAATTTTTTTTTCTTTTCAATTTTCAAAAGTATTGGGCAAAACCATGGGCTTGACCGGGAGTTGAACCCGGGACCTCTCGCACCCGAAGCGAGAATCATGCCGCCTAGACCATCAAGCCTGGCTTGTGCCCTGCTAACTGTCAGTAGCAAGCTGTAATTCACCAACTTACTAGCCGATTGCTTCCAGCTGTGATGCTGTATTCATGGATGGCCGTCAACCAGAGCCAGCAGTCGTGGCCGAGTGGTTAAGGCGTTGGACTTGAAATCCAATGGGGTTTCCCCGCGCAGGTTCGATTCCTGCCGGCTGCGAAAGTCAGATTTTGTTAGTATCTAGTGTTTTTTTTTACTTTTTTTTGCAAAACCAGAAAGTTACCTTGCAACTCACATGGCCTTCCTGGTATTGTGTTAAAATAAGACCTTTGTCAGGTGTGGGGTTCAAACCCACGCAATCTTACGATTATGAGAGCTTAAATCTCACGCCTTAGACCACTCGGCCAACCTGACAGGATGCAACAGGGCGGCACTCATTGCAAAACGCATGAAATCACGACTGACAAGCACTGATTAAGCCAAGCTCTACAAAAAAAAAATTATCACGACGAAGATGGGATTCGAACCCACGCGGGCAGAGCCCATTGGATTAGCAGTCCAACGCCTTAACCACTCGGCCACCTCGTCTATGATAATAATTAGCCTAGATTACTTTCAAAGCAGACATGACACATGACATCAAAAAAAAAAAAAAAAAAAAAAAAAACGCAATATTGCATCAATCGTGTCAAAAGATTTCCCACGCCGGGAGTTGAACCCGGGCCTCCTGGGTGAAAGCCAGATATCCTAGCCGTTAGACCACGTGGGATTCTGTTTCCGTCCGGGATCGAACCGGAGACCTTCTGCGTGTTAGGCAGATGTGATAACCGCTACACCACGGAAACTTGTTACATAGAGTAAACAGCTTTATTGCCCTCTGCTTTTCTTTAAGTGTGCTAGTTACTAGGCAAATATGTATTTGTGGTTTTCACTTTGGCGTACATAATAATATTGTAAAACAAGCGTCAGTGGTATAGTGGTGAGCATAGCTGCCTTCCAAGCAGTTGACCCGGGTTCGATTCCCGGCTGACGCATTTTCATCTCAGTTGCCTAGCAATACATTTTTGTACATTCAAAAAGTGTAGTAATCCTGTACTACCAACAAGCCTCCGTAGCGCAGTAGGCAGCGCGTCAGTCTCATAATCTGAAGGCCGTGAGTTCGAGCCTCACCGGGGGCAGGCAAACACTTTTTCATCTCCTGGTTGTGTTTTGAAAAAAAAGTTTTGTCAGAAGTGGGATTCGAACCCACGCCCTCATCGAGGACCAGAATTCTCACAACCACTCTCTATCAGAGAGCAAGGAAGTTGTCCTTGAGTCTGGCGCCTTAGACCACTCGGCCATCCTGACTGCTAACAGAGTGTTCACAGATTAGGAAATTCCATGTTTTGATAACCCAAAAAGGTTAGCCAAAATGCAATGTTAGCATCCCATCTGGGGATCGAACCCAGGACCTTTGGATTAGAAGTCCAACGCGCTATCCTCTGCGCTAATGGGACTTGGTAAGAGAAAAGAAAATAGTAGCATTTGTTGACAGAAAACATTATGGAAGGCAAGTAAAAGAAAATCAAGTAGAGAAGAAAAAAAGCATGTAGTTTTTGCATTGTGCTAATACTTAAACATGTCATCTCAATCAGGCCCGTTAGCTCAGTTGGTTAGAGCGTCGTGCTAATAACGCGAAGGTCACGGGTTCGATCCCCCTACGGGCCAGCTAATACTTTTACCAAATTGAACAGTTTGCAGTGCGGAAATATTTAATGGATAAAAAAAAGAAATTTCACAAGGTTGAAAAATTATCTCTCCCCGACCGGGAATCGAACCCGGGCCTTCCACGTGACAGGCGGAGATCCTCACCACTAGACTATCGAGGAATTCTTGTTGACCAGCTATTTTCTAGTCTCTACGTACATATCACACTGATTGGAGACTTGAACAAAAAATGAGAGCGCCCGAGCAGGGGCTCGAACCCTGGACCGTTAGGTTAAAAGCCTAACGCTCTACCGACTGAGCTACCCGGGCATCATGCTATTTTACAATTACAGTAACAAAATTGTCTCACCAGATGGCAGCAGCATTTTAGTTCATGGTAGGCTTGGTTTTCTCTCTGTTTATTTTTGGTTAAGTGCAACCTGAGTTGTATAGAATAAATCATCACTCCATAATTTTCCTGTATTGTAGCATTTTGCATTTAGTATATGTCACATTTTCCAATGTTAAATGTCTACGGCCATACCATGTTGAAAGCACCAGTTCTCGTCCGATCACTGAAGTTAAGCAACATTGGGCCAAGTTAGTACTTGGATGGGTGACCGCCTGGGAATACTTGGTGTCGTAGGCAAATCTTTTCATCCTTTTTTATAAGTTGAGAAAAGAAAAAAACAAAGTCTGAGAAATGTAAACCAGACAACTGCTTATGTTCATTTTTTACACCTAAAGCCCTTATACAATGCAACCACTATGATATAATATGTAGTTACTGTTTTTGTCACCAGATGGCAGCTCTGTTTAGTTCCCAGTTAGGCTTTGTTTTCTCCGTGTTGAGGCATAAGTTTTAGGTTGACAACTATTATTGTTCAATAAAATGATATCTTTTAGTATTACACATACCTACTTGGATTAATATTTTAGTTACTTTGTGCTTGTATTTTATGAAAATTAACTTTTCCGGTCGGACCTTGAACAAATATCAAAAATATATGAATGTCCAAGTAACTTTACATCATTGTCTAAAACGACCAAGCTAATATTGCTTGATTCACTTCTACAAGAGGTGTGTATCAGCTCTGCTTCGATGGGTTGCTCACCTTGAGTCCGCTCGGGTTGAGTGTCTGTCTTAGTCAGTCACAAACATCTTTATTCAGGGTTAAAGAGAACCCACTAATCACTGGAAACCAATCAAGAACTTAGAACCATTTTCCGTAAATACCTGTACGTATTTTCTCTTGGTAATGCATTTTCCATTTAGTTTATGACACATTTTCCTTTGATAAATGTCTACGGCCATACCATGTTGAAAGCACCAGTTCTCATCCGATCACTGAAGTTAAGCAACATTGGGCCAAGCTAGTACTTGGATGGGTGACCGCCTGGGAATACTTGGTGTCGTAGGCTTTAACATTTTATCCATATTTCAAAATTTGTCTCTTTTTCTTCCTTGTCCGTAGATTCCTGTACTGTTGAGCGTTTTGCATTCATTTCACGCCACATTTTCTCTTCGTAATGCATTTTGCATTTAATTTACGCGACAATTTCCGTTGATGTATGTCTACGGCCATACCATGTTGAAAGCACCAGTTCTCGTCCGATCACTGCAGTTAAGCAACATTGGGCCAAGTTAGTACTTGGATGGGTGACCGCCTGGGAATACTTGGTGTCGTAGGCTATAACATTTTATCCATATTTCAAATTTGTCTCTTTTTCTTTCTTGTCCAAGAAAAATTTCTAATCACTGAGAACATAAGGTGAAACCCAAGGGGATGTAGCTCAGATGGTAGAGCGCTCGCTTAGCATGCGAGAGGTACGGGGATCGATACCCCGCATCTCCATGTATCATTTTTCCCCCTACTACACAAGCACCAAACAAAAAAATAAACACACAGAAAAACAAAAGTCTGAAAATTTAAACCAGTAAAACTTTAAACCTTTTTGTTGCATTAGAATGTTATTTAATAAACCAGAAGTTAGAAGAGCATTTCCTCAGAGTAAATGTCTACGGCCATACCATGTTGAAAGCACCAGTTCTCGTCTGATCACTGAAGTTAAGCAACATTGGGCCAATTTAGTACTTGGATGGGTGACCGCCTGGGAATACTTGGTGTCGTAGGCTCAATCTTTTTGGAATTTTGACCCAACCAATCCTAGCCCAAACCTAACTAAACCTCACACAAGTTTGAAAATCATGTTGTCACTTTATGTCTACGGCCATACCATGTTGAAAGCACCAGTTCTCGTCCGATCACTGAAGTTAAGCAACATTGGGCCAAGTTAGTACTTGGATGGGTGACCGCCTGGGAATACTTGGTGTCGTAAACTCTACATCTTTCTTTCTTATCTTGTCACTGAAAACAGAAAAGTTGTGTTAACGTAGAAAATAATTGCTGCAACGTCCGGGAATCGAACCCGGGCCGCCCGCGTGGCAGGCGAGCATTCTACCACTGAACCAACGTTGCTGGCATGCTCTTTGGCTATTCGTATAACCCAACCCCTTGCTGAAAATCTTTATTCAGAAATCTGTCAATTTATAACCCAAATACAGATTGATATAGCTTTACACCTGAACGATTAATATGACTTGCTGTAAGTAGACTTTGGCAGTAGGTAAGGACTTTCTTCAGCCCGGCAAGACAATATCTGAGTGATCCTTGGTTCACTTGTACACACCTTTTAGTGAAGTGAATCAAGCAAGTATAGCTTGGTCAGTTTAGACAAATGGTAACTGCAATTTTAGCCATTCATACCGTAGGCTATTTGTCAGCATGGTTGGCCAGTTTTATTTTCACAAATTTGAAGTGGTTGGTTGGAGATGAATGGTTTTGTGGTGAACACATCCTGACATCCTGTCCCTACATGCCTGTTGTAATATGTTTCTTTAAGTGGGCTCTCTACTGGAAAGCCTTCAGATAAATTGGATGTAATTCCAATATGATCCACTTACACGGAAATCTTTAGTAAAAGGCGAAAGATTTATTCGTGCTGATTGGTTCCTGCCGGGATCGAACCGGCGACCTTGTCCGTGTGAAGGACACGTGATAACCACTACACTAAGGAACCATTGTCAACTAAGTAACCAAGCCAAGATACATAAGAAACAGACATAAAATGTGCAACTACAAAGCCACGTCACTAAGCTAGGTCTCGTGGCGCAACGGATAACGCGTCTGACTACGGATCAGAAGATTGCAGGTTCGAATCCTGCCGAGATCGAAAATTTTAAAGATTCGTTTGGCTATTAAAGAAAATTGCTATAAAATAAGTCGCCCCCGGGTGGGCTCGAACCACCAACCTTTCGGTTAACAGCCGAACGCGCTAGCCGATTGCGCCACGGAGGCTAATACAAGATAAAAATATTACATTATTTTTAATATTATTCTATGGTGCCTTCAAATATAAAAACAAAAAAAAGATTGGTTTACTTATGTTGGTAGGGCTAATTACCACCGAACACTCATTAGCGCGGTCCGACTACTGACCGACACGGAAACTCTTGGCTGCTGGGTTTCCCCTCTGGCCCAATCCGCCCCTCATTAAGCAACCTGATCACCTAGGGCTCCCCCTAAGTGGCCATGTTGATGCCAGGCTTAGTGCGGACGCCAATTCAACGTGTTTCAATGGTAACCAGGCGTTCCCTGCCTCAAACCATCCCAAACTCTGACCTCCCAGTAGCAGGATTACAGAACCTCGCCACGGTTCCAGTCAACTATCACATCAATTTCTGTCACAATGTACCATTTGAATTGCAATTTTTTTCATATTTAATTTTGGGTGTGATTTCGCCAGCTTCCGTTATGGTCTAGTGGTTAGGATAGCTGGCTCTCACCCAGCAGGCCCGGGTTCGATTCCCGGTAACGGAAAAATACATTTTGTCGAACCCCCAAGTAATTATATCAACATCCCCGATCCAAAAAAAAAAGGAGATAAAAAAAAGATAGAGAATTGGATATTTTTAAGTTTTTACTTTTCAGCCAGGGTGACACCAAGCCTGCGTGGCCTAATGGATAAGGCGTCGGTCTCCTAAACCGAAGATTGCGAGTTCGAGTCTCGCCGTGGGTAACATTATCTTTTTAGCAAAAGTTGTTTTGGTTGCAGTGCTTCCAAGGTTTCTTGAAGGCAGTGTAGTAGCAAATATGGAGAGTGAAAGCAAGCTGCTCTAGTGGCGCAATCGGTTAGCGCACGGTACTTATAGACAGTACAACAAGTTATGCCGGGGTTGTGAGTTCGAGCCTCACCTAGAGCAAGCACTTTTTCAACCCTTAAACCTGGCAGGGTCTTCCATGAAAAGAGCAAAAATATTTTGTTTACTTAAACAAAGCATTTTATCTTACCAAAATACTAAAATATTCTCTAGCAGTACCTCATAATATCAAATACAGGTACTGTGGTTCGATTTCAAAATTTTTTTGTAACTATGCTTTACTAACCAACAATCAATCAAGGAAAAAAGTTTGTTAAAGAATATAGATAGATTGATATTTTCTTTTTACTACTGTTTTAAATCTATCAAGTTAATAACAAATTCAATAAAATTTGACTGAATAACCATATAAATGTATAAAGATTTGTGATTTAAATTATGCCATGAAAAATCCTCCAATGAGTTATTTAAGCAAACAAAATTTAGCATAAATGGATATTTAAATTTTGTTTGCTTAAATAACATTCTATTGCAACAAAAAGGTGATGTTAGGAAATAATTTCTTGAATAAAATCATAAAACGTTTTTTCATTTAATTTTCATTTTTTCACTGTTGTGTTTTTATTTGACATTAAAAATAAAAATCATAAAAAATCTTCCAAATCAAAGAGAAAAAATCTTTGAATTATTGGTCAATTTAAGTTCAAAGATTTTTTTTTTTGTAAAAAGTTAATTTTTTAAAAATATTTTAGAAAAAAATCTTCTAACAAAAAAAAATTATCATAATCCAAGATGGCGTCAATACATGTAAAATAATTTTTAAAACAAAAAATTAAAACTTGAATATCTTTTTTCACAGATTGAATTTCAAAAATCGGTCTGACAGTTTTTCCAAAGTCAGTATGATCTATTGAATGAAAAAGGTTTGAAACTGATAGAACATTTCAAAATAAATGGTTCCCACATTCTAAAAATTTTCCCACGCTTGACATTCTTGAAAAATGCTAAATAAATGGACATTTAAACAAACCAAAGATCGCGTTTTTAGCAATGGAATGTGTTTTGTAAAAATCTTTGAAACTTTTGATTTCATTGTTTATGTATGTACACTCAAGAATGATGAATCTTATCTGATCTAGAAAGGCAGAAGGATACTAAATTGTAATTGTAATTCATAATA
Source organism: Acartia tonsa (assembly GCF_053477335.1). Lineage (NCBI taxonomy): Eukaryota > Metazoa > Arthropoda > Copepoda > Calanoida > Acartiidae > Acartia > Acartia tonsa. Next base: position 506,839 of record NC_137274.1, on the reverse strand, counting down.
ACCGAGTTTTTACTAAAATAAATTTTTGACAGCTGTGGGATTCGAACCCACGCCCTTGCGGACTGGTGCCTAAAACCAGCGCCTTAGACCACTCGGCCAAACTGCCTGTTGTGCTGACAGTTGTGCGAATAACAAAAATTGTTTCTTAAGTTTTTTTTTTCAGCCTTACTGTGTAAAAGCATCAAACACCTAAAAAAAATTTGTTTTTCCAGTGAGTGATTTCACAAAATTAACTGCCTCCAGAGAGGATTGAACTCTCGACCCCTGGTTTACAAGACCAGTGCTCTGCCACTGAGCTATAGAGGCTTGCATGTTCACGTGGCACAATTTAAACCTAGCCTAACCTAGTCTAACGTAACCTAACCTAACCTAAGCTATTCCGGTTTGCACCTTGTGTTAAAGACTTTGAAATTGCTAAAGGATTCAGTTGAGTATTAGTCAGCTAATGCATTCAACAGGGGGATGTAGCTCAGTGGTAGAGCGCATGCTTTGCATGTATGAGGCCCCGGGTTCGATCCCCGGCATCTCCAATTGTCAATGATTTTTGTTATTTCTTTGAAGTTGTCTTTTGTTCAAAATGAGTACTTCAGTGAGAAAATATTTGTATGGGGTTATGCGGACACAAAAATGTGGAACGCTTCACGATTTTGCGTGTCATCCTTGCGCAGGGGCCATGCTAATCTTCTCTGTATCGTTCCAATTTTAGTATATGTACTGCCGAAGCGAGTACAATTAAATCTAGAATTTAGTTGTCTATAAAGATCAGCATTTGTTACACAAATTGCAAAAACAATTCTGTTGACCCTGACGTGATTTGAACACGCAGCCTTCTGATCTGGAGTCAGACGCGCTACCGTTGCGCCACAGAGTCAGATGTTTGAATTGCTGCAACTTTGAATTCAGGCGAAACTAAAGGAAAGTCTTTTTATTTCTTTTTTTCTATCCACTATACAATGCAAGCGACCAATAGAAAAAAGGCGCTGCTTTCGTCCGGCCCCTATGACGAAGACCAGGGGTCGTAGCTCAGCTGGTAGAGCGTCTGATTCGCATTAGAAGGTCTCGGGTTCAAATCCCGACGACTCCAAATTTTTTTTTCTTTTCAATTTTCAAAAGTATTGGGCAAAACCATGGGCTTGACCGGGAGTTGAACCCGGGACCTCTCGCACCCGAAGCGAGAATCATGCCGCCTAGACCATCAAGCCTGGCTTGTGCCCTGCTAACTGTCAGTAGCAAGCTGTAATTCACCAACTTACTAGCCGATTGCTTCCAGCTGTGATGCTGTATTCATGGATGGCCGTCAACCAGAGCCAGCAGTCGTGGCCGAGTGGTTAAGGCGTTGGACTTGAAATCCAATGGGGTTTCCCCGCGCAGGTTCGAATCCTGCCGGCTGCGAAAGTCAGATTTTGTTAGTATCTAGTGTTTTTTTTACTTTTTTTTGCAAAACCAGAAAGTTACCTTGCAACTCACATGGCCTTCCTGGTATTGTGTTAAAATAAGACCTTTGTCAGGTGTGGGGTTCGAACCCACGCAATCTTACGATTATGAGAGCTTAAATCTCACGCCTTAGACCACTCGGCCAACCTGACAGGATGCAACAGGGCGGCACTCATTGCAAAACGCATGAAATCACGACTGACAAGCACTGATTAAGCCAAGCTCTACAAAAAAAAAATTATCACGACGAAGATGGGATTCGAACCCACGCGGGCAGAGCCCATTGGATTAGCAGTCCAACGCCTTAACCACTCGGCCACCTCGTCTATGATAACAAGAAAATTTCGGGGCCTTCGGCCCCTCTAATTTTCTGGTCGTCTCGCTTCGCTAGATTTTTTTCGCTGCGCTCAACTCTTACGTCTCGCTATGCTCGATTTTCAAATTTGAATAGACAAACAACATCCTGTTACTTTAGTATAAGGATAAATGTACATGATGTAGGTAAAAACTGGTACATAGTTACATAGGTATCTTTTGTTTTGCGCCAATAATTAAAATTGAAATATGTGTGAGCATTATTATTTATTTATTAATGAATATAGTGTATAATATTATATTAATGATTAATGTAGATTTAATTAATCAATTCAATATAATCCTAATACTAAGACGACATTAATTTCTTCATATCATACAATTTAGGTAAAGTTTGGTTTTTTGCTTAATTATGATAAAATAAATGTTTAAGGTCTTAAACAATTTTCCATATTTTTTTTATTGTTTGTAAGAAAATATAGAAAGGAATTAAAAAAAAAACATATAAACAACCAATTTAACCAAATTTGTAATACAAAGACGACATATTATGACTTCATACTGCATAAAATAAGATAATTTTGCTTTCAACTAATAGTAATGAAAGATGAACTTCTATATTTTAAGAACGAATATTTTAAACATTTATAAATAACGCTATTTCTTGGTTATGATTTATGTAAATTTAATGAAATACTTTAAAGGAAGGGTGCAAAAAACACCACGCTTTAACTGCTGAAAGACTGCCACAAGTAGACCAAATATCCCAAATTTGAAGCCTTCAGCTTCTGTAACAAAAAAGTTTTAGGCATTTTAAAATGACATTTTATTTATAATGAGAATTTTGAAAGAATTTCGCTGTTTATGTTATAAATTTTGAAAATAAACTACGTGGCCTAGAAACAAAATCATAATATAATTTTTGGCATAAATTTAGGTTGCTAGTATCTAATTATATTTTTATAATAAAAATAGCCATTTTTATAGTCAAAATCATTAAAAAAAATTAAGTTTAACTTGCATTGTAACGAGTGTACTGCATCCAATCACAGCTGAGATTATATTAGTTTACCCCTTTGTTTCTGCGATGATTTTCGTTTACAAATGCAATTTAAATTGAATTTTTAAAATATATTTTGACTATGAAATGTGGTGTTTTTATTGTAAAAATGTAATCAGTTACAGGCAATTTAAGTTTGTGACAAAGATAAGGTTATAATTTTATGTCTAGGCGACGTAATTTAATATTGTTTTTTCTTTCATTAGCATTGGGAATCTTTCAAAACTTTCATTGTACATACAATGCTATTTTGAAATGCCTAGAACTTTTTGTTATTGAAGCTGAAGGCTTTACATTTGGGGAATTGGGTCTACTTATGGCAGTCTTTAAGCATTTAAAACGTGGTATTTCTTGCTGGTGTCATTTAAGATAATTTTAATACAAAGACGACATATAATTTCTGTTATTATACCATGTTGAAAGCACCAGTTCTCGTCCGATCACTAGGTGATTGTAACAAACAATGTAAGAAGACAGATTTCCTCTAAAACATAAAGATTAATTAATGTTAATAGTTGTTCTTTTGTAATGTACATTATGTTTGCTACTTAAATGTTAGGATATTCTTTATTAATTTCGTTTTTATTTAGTATTTAAATTCTGGTGTTATTTTCTGGCTGTATCATTGAACGCGGAGAAATGAATTTTGAACACTATATTAAGATAAAAATGTGCTCCTAAGTGGTATCACCCACCTCCCCCCCCCCCTCCCTTAAAATATATTCATGATTAACTAAAAGTATCTTTAGAGTGAAAAAAATCTGTTGGAAGGTATTGGCTACTGTACTATCTCAAAAAACATTAATAAATGTTTTTTCAACCTATGAGATACTATATTGAAAAAGAACTATATTAATACCTGGAAAATACCTCTTGGGGGCGAGGTGCTGCCTTAGGCTTGAGTCCTTTAGCTTCACGTTTGTTTGAAAAAAAGCGTCCATGGGCCCAATGAAATATCCTAAATAGTCATATTATAGTATCATAGTACTGGTTAAGCTTTAAGATTTACGATTAAGATATTTATTTTTCATTCTGGTGTTAAGATGTACCTAGTAAGGAGATTATTAAATTAAGTTTAAGATATTTGTTTAGTTCTGTATTTGATATCCCTGAAAGTTTTAAGTTTAAAGACAGATAATTAGATATTCAGATTTCTTTCTGGTAAAAACACGTCCCTGCAAAACATTAAGTTTTTGTTATCAATATGAATTAGGATTAAGTTTTAAAATAGGTGTTCAAGTCAACTTCAGGTTCCATGTATGATCCTGCAGGTCCTGATCCTCCAGGTCTCCAGAAATCTTTAAATGGCTCCTGTGGCCGGAATTTTTGACTTAGAGACTTCAAATTTTAAACTTAAGTTTTTCTTACATGTCTACACAAGTTATTAAAATTTCATAAGATCCGCCGCCGTTTTCCCGCCGAACGGCGATTGCGGCGGCTGGCAGCTGCCAAGTACAGCCGCGTCCGCTGAAATTTATAATTTGATATTTAAAATATAAAATTTACATAAAGATTAACATTTTTTGGCAAAAAATTTGTATTCTAGTTTCAAAAATAAAAAAAATTACAGCCATTTGAAATTTTTAAGTAAAAAAGGACCTAAGAACAAAAGTTGTTAAATAAAAGGGTGAAGGAAGCGAAAATTGACCTTGAATTACTTAAGGTCGTAAATTCATCATAACACAGGGGACTTATACAAAAAAATTTAGCACTCTCGTTCTAATAGGAACTAAGATAACAATGCCCACCCCCCCCCCCCCCCCCCCACCCGACTGATTAAGGTGCGGCAAGGGGACCGACTGTAAGGGGTTAATGTGGCATATATTCTAATACAAAGACGACATTTTAAAAGAACATGCCACATTTCCACTTACCTAATGTTTATGGCGATACCATGTTGAAAGCACCAGTTCTCATGTAAGAAGGTAGAAGATTTAATCTAAAACAAACAGATTAATTAATGTTAATATTGAAAAAAATACACCTATGTAAGAGTTTATAATTGAGGTAAACTTAAAGTAAAATATCCCCTCCCTCCATTTACATAAAGATAAACATTTTTTGCAAAAAAATGTTATTCTAGCTTCAAAAATAGAAAAATTACCGCTGTTGAAATTTATAAGTAAAAAAGGTCATAAAACAAAAGTTGTTAAATAAATTGTTATGTATTTAGTGATATCTATAACAGTGCTGTCACTTACTTTCTGACAAGGGTTTCAGACTTGTCCGGTTAATCATGTCAATATTTAATAATTAAAAAAAGAAATATACATCATATATAGACAAAATGATTATGAATTATATATTTCTTTTTCAATATTTATAATTGAATGTACTTTGTTTTCACAGGAATCAATATAACAAAAATTTAATCAATCAGATAATCAGATCATATAAAAATTTGTTCTTAAAATGGTAAAAAAATCAACATGATAAAATGGACGTTTGGAAATTCTTTTATTGATTATAGAGTTGGTACGCTTTCTAAATTGTACCTAACAGGAATCACCATGCAAAGTTTGAAATCGATAGGACAATTCTAACTTGCCTAAATTAACAAAAAAAGGTATTTGTCTTGGACGGACGGACTTACGGACCGACCCTAATTTTAGAAAAACTTCACTTTTAAAAATCAAGAAATAATATACTAAACTTCAAAATGAAGTAGAAAAAAACCATTATATTTACCTTCAATCCTATAATAAAAAGTAATAAGCTTTTTTTGTTTGTAGCAAAGGATCTCGCTAACCACTGAACCGATATGGTTCTCTTTTAGAGCAAAGCTTTATATAGGACTTGAGATGGTTTGAGGCTATTTTACTTTTATAAATAAATCGATAGGACAATTCTAACTTGCCTAAATTAACAAAAAAAGGTATCTGTCATGTCATATATTTACCTTCTAAGGTCTGCCAGATGTGGCAATCACCACCTCACAACCGAAATAAATGTTGCGCAGCTGAGGACCCTTGGGTGCGCCGCCAAACACATTCTTGGTTCAACTATCTAAAATAAAAGTTATTTTAAAGAAAACCATTGGAGCAATATAAATAAAATCTTTTGAATAATCATAATATAAATGTATAATAGTCGAAGCAAAATTGTAAGTAAATTTGTTGAAAAACTGCTTGATACAGGATAATGTTTATGAACACACTTAAATTTTAGGACTTAATTATATAGTTACTTCGCTCATAATATTGTACTTTGTTTTCACAGGAATCAATATAACAAAAATTTAATCAATCAGATAATCAGATCACATAAAAATTTGTTCTTAAAATGGTAAAAAAATCAACATGATAAAATGGACGTTTGGAAATTCTTTTATTGATTATAGAGTTGGTACGCTTTCTAAAAGTAATAAGCTTTTTTTGTTTGTAGCAAAGGATCTCGCTAACCACTGAACCGATATGGTTCTCTTTTAGAGCAAAGCTTTATATAGGACTTGAGATGGTTTGAGGCTATTTTACTTTTATAAATAAATCGATAGGACAATTCTAACTTGCCTAAATTAACAAAAAAAGGTATCTGTCATGTCATATATTTACCTTCTAAGGTCTGCCAGATGTGGCAATCACCACCTCACAACCGAAATAAATGTTGCGCAGCTGAGGATCCTTGGGTGCGCCGCCAAACACATTCTTGGTTCAACTATCTAAAATAAAAGTTATTTCAAAGAAAACCATTGGAGCAATATAAATAAAATCTTTTGAATAATCATAATATAAATGTATAATAGTCAAAGCAAAATTGTAAGTCAATTTATTCAAAACTGCTTGATACAGGATAATGTTTATGAACACTCTTAAATTTTAGGACTTAATTATATAGTTACTTCGCTCATAATATTGTACTTTGTTTTCACCAATAAATCAAAATTAAATTTGGTTGTACCCAAAGTTGTTGAGCTAACGAATTTTAAAATGTTATTGTAAAACTTTGGGGACTAGTGTAATAATAATTTAGTTTAACCCATTAACCCTTACAGATCGGGCCCCAATTCCCACCTTAATAGATTGGGGGGGGGGCTCAAAGAGCCCCCCCCTCTATCTCGGCTCCTGGTACAGATAAAGACATAAAATTACTGTTTCTAGTCATAGCAGTCAGACCGCTCCTTAGCCGCTTTTTAGCGGCCAGCCGCTAAATTTTAAAACAGCTATAGAGCGGCCAATTTTGCAGCTAGGATGACCAAATTTTAGGACGAACTTTTATTTTTCATAACAAAAAAATTACTTTTTCTGATCATCGCCGAAAAACGGCAAATAACGGAAACCGCCATTTTCGGCGGTTACGGCGGTAAAACGGCGGTTGGCGGCGCAAATTAATATTTTTATCTGTTTATTATTGCTCAAGGATTTACCAAAAAAAATTATAGGTCTCTAGCTGTAATAGAAGTTACGATATTCATGATATATGTCTGTAGTAAAAGCCGGACAAAAATCGGTCATAAAGTCGGTCAGGGAGCGGTCAAACGGTCATAACACCACTTTTCTCAGATGGTCATTGATATCTAAGTATTCACCAAAAAAATTTTAGGTTTCTACCTTATACACAAAAGTCATAATGTAGAAATTAAGATTTATTTAGAATTTTTTCAAATTTTTTTTGCTACCCAACCGACTTTGACCGGACACCACGACCGACACAGAGCAGATATCCAAATAAAATCAACTCTTGCCGACGTATAATTACTAAACTTAAAAAGTCATGAAGTTACAGCTCTCCATCTTACCTACAAAAAAAATGAGATTGAAAAAACTAGAGGGGGGGGCTCTTTGAGCCCCCCCCCCCGATCTGTAAGGGTTAACTAGCAAAAAATATGCAGTTCACTAAATTAAGTTTAAATGCATTTCGTGAAAATACCCCTTTAGAAAAACTTTTATTTTTTAAACAAGGGTGACAACATCCATAAGTAGCGAAGCACAAAAATCTTGGATGGAAATTAAAACACATAAAAAAAGCCAAGAACCTGATAAAAGGCAGTCAGACCGCCATGGTTGTTTTCTTTAAACAACGGGAAATTTTGTATCAAAGACGACATTTTATAACATAATAAAAAATTTGTTTTGAAAAAAATGACATGGTCTCAAATGATTCCAAATTGCCTATTTTAAAGTGCCACAAGAGGCCTCTAGGGGCAAATATGGACGGACGGACAGACGGACAAACGGACATTTCAAATTATAGAATAGCTTTACTACTAAAAATGCAATGAGTTTTTACAATATTTACCTTCATTAAATAGCCACCAGCAGGAAGCTTATCATCATCACAACCAACGGCCAGCACAACAACATGAAAAAAATAACATGGTCTCAAATGATTCCAAATTGCCTATTTTAAAGTGCCACAAGAGGCCTCTAGGGGCGTTTGCATGACAAGCGTTATGAAGTCTATTTTTTGGAAATATAATAACGATTCCTATGCTACATATAGTTTAGGAACTATGTGGTAAAATGTCCCAACTGGCTTAAAACTTAAATTGCGAGTAAATCATTAAATATTAAATTAAAGGGTATCAAATAAAAATACGGACTTTTTTAAAATTGAAATTGCGCGGCTTGTGTTAATAGTAAAAAAACGTTATGCATACCATTAGAATCGTTATGAAGTCTATTTTTTGGAAATATAATAACGATTCCTATGCTATGTATAGTTTAGGAGCTATGTGGTAAAATGTACCAACTAGCTTAAAACTTGACTTGCGAGTAAATCATTAAAGATTAAATTAAAGGGTATGCAAATAAAAATACGGACTTTTTTTAAATTGAAATTGCGCGGCTTGTGTTAATAGTAGAAAAATGTTACGCATATGGTTAGGACCGTTAGGAAGTCTATTTTTTGGAAATATAAACAGGAGTCATGTACTACGTATAATTTATGAGCTATGTGGTAGAATGTCCCCACTGACTTAAAACTTGACTTGCGAGAAAATCATTAAAGATTAAATTTTTCCACTTTTCCCACATTTATCAATACAACTCCTAAACTAAAATTAGCACATAACATTTTTCTACTATTCACACAAGACAAGCAGTTTGAATTTTAAAAATGTCCGCATTTTTGCACAAACTTTTTTTAATCTTTAAAGATTTACTCTCAAGTCAAGTTTTAAGTCAGTTACGACATTCTTCTACGTAGCTCCTAAACTATAAGTTGCACAGTAATGGTTCTTATATTTCCAAAAAATAGACTTCATAGCGGTTCTAACAATATACATAACGTTTTTCTACTATTAACATAAGCCGCGCAATCTCAACTATAATCAGATCAAACGGATAATTAAAACACTTGAAAATTTGTTGTTAAAAAAGTAGAATAATCAACATGTTTAAAATGGACGTACGAACATTCTGGTAATGATTATAGAGTTGCTATGCTTTGTAAATCATAACTAAATACTACAAGAATCATTATGCAAAGTTTTAAATAAATAAGAAAATTAAAACATACCTAAATTAACAAATAAAAGCTATCTATCTCGGACGGACCGACCCTAATTATAGGAAAGCTTCGCTTTTAATAAAATTAAAATTTACCTAAACATACACACTAAGTCACTTTCAAAGAAACTAAAGAATACTGAGAATCAATGAAATACATAAATTATAGAGTATAAGAAAGTACGAATGTACAATACAAGTGTTTTTTTAAAACAACAAAAAAATAAAATAATATAAATAAATTTTGTAACTATCATTTGAAAAAAATGCATTTCTTACATTTCAATAATATTTAGAGAACAACTAGTTCCTATCTATGAAACAGAGCTTTAAATTTTTTTTTCTTGTAGCAAAAAATGAATATAATATACAATTATAAGATTTATGTACAATCATTAGATGAAAACCAGTTTCTATCCAACATATTAGAATGAAAACGAGAAAGTGTTTTCATTTAATAAATATTAAATTTTAAAAAAAATTAGTTACATTGTATGATTATTATGATTAATAGGTTGAGTCGATTTTTTGAATTTGAAATTAAGATTAATTAAAATTTCTTAACCCTTACAGATCGGGGGGGGGGTCATATTGACCCCCCCCTCTAGTTTTTTCAATGTCATTTTTTTTGTAGGTAAGATGGAGAGCTGTGACTTCATGACTTTTTAAGTTTAGTAATTATGCGTCGGCAAGAGTTGATTTTATTAAGATATCTGGTCTGTGTCGGTCGTGGTGTCCGGTCAAAGTCGGTTGGGTAGCACCAAAATTTAAAAAAAATTCTAAATAAATCTTAATTTCTACATTATGACTTTTGTGTATAAGGTAGAAACCTAAAATTTTTTTGTGAATACTGAGATATCAATGACCTTATGAGAAAAGTGGTGTTATGACCGTTTGACCGACTTTATGACCGATTTTTGTCCGGCTTTTACTGCAGACATATATCATGAATATCGTGGCTTCTATTACAGCTAGAGACCTAAAATTTTTTTTGGTAAATTCTTGAGCAACAATAAACAGATAAAAATATTAATTGGCGCCGCCAACCGCCGTTTTACCGCCGTAACCGCCGAAAATGGCGGTTTACGTTATTTGCCGTTTCTCGGCGATGATCAGAAAAAGTAATTTTTTTGTTATGAAAAATAAAAGTTCGTCCTAAAATTTGGTCATCCTAGCTGCAAAATTGGCCGCTCTACAGCTGTTTTAAAATTTGGCGGCTGGCCGCTAAAAAGCGGCTAAGGAGCGGCCTGGCCGCTATGACTAGAAAAAGTAATTTTCTCTAAAAATACACATGAACCACCAGAAAAAAATTTTACGTCTTTATCTGTAACAGAAGCCGAGATAGAGGGGGGGGTCAATATGACCCCCCCCCCGATCTATTAAGGTGGGAATTGGGGCCCGATCTGTAAGGGTTAAAGCACAGGCATGTTGCATATCAAAATGACCGCAATGAAATGCTGATTACAAATCTGAAAACCGTTTTAAAAAATATTAATTCAGTATGAAATAATTATCAAATAACCTACCAAAATTAACAATTTTGACTAAATCAGCTGTTTTTAGATAATTGAACTAGTGCTTTTCAGATTCGTTTTTGCAATGTGGTCATTTTTAAATGCAATATGGCTGTGTTTGAAATAATTTAAATTTTTTGATTTAAAAGGGAAAGACACTTTTTATACCCCCCGCGCAGCGGCAGCCATAACAGGCAAGTCACTTTTGAAACTTTAATGGGGCTTTCGATACATAAATATGAATGTCACAACTTATGATAAAGTAAAATCTTAACATAAACGCAAATTGATTCCGCCTACTGATTTTATGAAACATTAGTAATATATTAGAAAATATTTTGTTTGATTTTTTTGCTAGTTTTACTTATAAAGTATTTTGAAATATAAAAGAAATTAATTAAAATTTTTTGCTTGATGTATTTTTTTGTATTTAAAAAAATGCTGTAAACTCTTGTTGGGGTTTTAAAACTATAACATACTTAATGACCATACAGTCAAAAACCTTGCCGAAACTTAATCGCTGGGGCGAAAAAAGTGGCGATCTGTTAAACTATTTTCTAAAAATTTTTGTGTAAGTTACCTATTTGATAAAGAATTTCCAAAATTAATCGTTGTGGGGAGAAGGGGGGGGGGAGTAAAAAATTTTCTCCAAGAACCCTATTTGATAATAAATTACCAAACTTAATTGTTAACCTATTATCTCAGTTCCTATTAAAGGTAGAAGGCTACATGTTGAAAGCACCAGTTCTCGTCCGATCACTGAAGTTAAACAACATTAGGACAAGTTAGTACTTGGATGAGTGTCCGCCTGGGAATACTTGGTGTCGTAGGCTTAACATTTTTGGAATTTTAACCCAAACCTAACTAAACCTAACACAAGTTTGAAAAGTATTTTTTAATTTAATGTCTACGGCCATACCATGTTGAAATCGCCAGTTCTCGTAAGATAACTAAAGTTAAGCAACATTGGGCCAAGTTAGTACTTGGATGGGTGACCGCCTGGGAATACTTTGTGTCATAAACCTAAAATTTTTGGAATTTTGACCCAAACCTAACTGAACCTCACACTAGTTTGAAAAGTATTTTGTAATTCAATGTCTACGACCATCCCATGTTGAAAGCACCAGTTCTCGTCCGATCACTGAAGATAAGCAACATTGGGCAAAGTTATTACTTGGATGGGTGACCGCCTGGGAATACTTGGTGTCGTAGGCAAAAACTGTCACATTTTTTTATATACCAAGATTACCAAGACCTAGCACTGGTTGCGTTAAAAAAATAAGCATGTTTTTCTGTGCTGTGTCATTTTGCATTTAATATTTGCAACATTTTCAATATATAAACGTCTACGGCCATACCATGTTGAAAACACCAGTTCTCATCGGATCACTGAAGTTAAGCAACATTGAACCAAGTTAGTACTTGGATGGGTGACCGCCTGGGAATACTTGGTGTCGTAGGCCTAACATTTTTGGAATTTTGACCCAAACCTAACCGAAAATTGAAAGTATTTTTTAATTCAATGTCTACGGCCATACCATGTTGAAACACCAGTTCTCGTCCGATCACTGAAGTTAAGCAACATTGGACCAAGTTAGTACTTGGATGGGTGACCGCCTGGGAATACTTAATGTCGTATAAATATTGCCTCTGATCTTTCTTTTTCATTTTAATTTTGCAATATGAAGATATAAAATGTCGTATTTGCATTATAAATTTTTAAAATTTGTTGTATAATTAGGATATGGTTACAATTTTTTAAAAATTGTCTTACAAAGAAATAAAACAAATACCTTTACGCCACAGTTTCCATCGATAAACGTCTACGGCCATACCATGATGAAAGCACCAGTTCTCGTCCAATCACTGAAGTTAAGCAACATTGGGCCAAGTTAGTACTTGGATGGGTGACCACCTGGGAAAACTTGGTGTCGTAGGCTTAACATTTTTCAAATAAATATTGCCTCTGATCTTTCATTTGGTTTGGGTCAAAATTCCAAAAATGTTAATTAATCTTAATTTCAAATTCAAAAAATCGACTCAACCTATTAATCATAATAATCATACAATGTAACTAATTTTTTTTAAAATTTAATATTTATTAAATGAAAACACTTTCTCGTTTTCATTCTAATATGTTGGATAGAAACTGGTTTTCATCTTATGATTGTACATAAATCTTATAATTGTATATTATATTCATTTTTTGCTACAAGAAAAAAAAATTTAAAGCTCTGTTTCATAGATAGGAATTAGTTGTTCTCTAAATATTATATATTCTTTAGTTTCTTTGAAAGTGACTTAGTGTGTATATGGCAAAATACAACTTTGTCATAGTATATATGTTATTATTAAAAACAAACTCTGACCATTAAAGAAAAATATTTCTGGTATTTACCCCACCAAATAATGGTTGTGATGTTTACTTTAGTAGGAAGTCTTCTATTAAAACAAATGCAACACAATGTTTACTTTGGTAAAAAGTCTCCTATTAAAAAAAATGAATCACCTAGCGGCCAAATTATTAACCACATATTACATATTAAAATTAAAAAATGCTTATAACAAGTTATGGGATAAATTTCACCCTGAAAGAAAAGCATATGACAACACACCTCTTTATATTAGCTTGGTTAAAGTACATAGTAAATAATTGAAACAGTTATTACCTTATAATCTATTTTTCCAAGTCAGTACTTGGATGGGTGACTACCTGGGAATACTTGGTGTCATAGGCAAATCAAACTCTGACCATTAAGGTAAAATATTTCTGATGTTTACCCCCCCAATAATGTAGGTTATGAAGCTTACTTCAGTAGGAAATCTTTTATTAAAATAAACACAACACCTAGCGGCCAAATTATTAACTACATATAACATATTAAAAGTAAAAAGTGCTTATAACAAGTTATGGGAAAAGTTTGACCCTGAAAGAAAAGCAAAACACTTCCTAATGAAATACCAAGCAATGATAGCTTGGTTATAGTATATAGTAAATATTTTAAAAAATACCTTATAATCTCTTACTCATGAAACACAACAATTAAGGATCCTCTCCAGGAGCAATATATGTATAAACCTACCTTTTCTTACATTAAAACGAGCCGATGGGTTAAAATACACCCTTAAAAATTTTATCTGATATCACACCTCTCAATGAAGTATTCCAAGCAAGTTTGGCTTGGTCAGATTAGACAAACAACAGTTACATTTTATACTACTATTAATTTTGTTATTAGAAACTAATGCTGACCATAGAAGGAAAATACCCACCCTCCCCCTACTATAGACTATAGGTTGCGAGATTTTTTGTTAATATGTAAATATTTCTATCAGAATTCATCAGTCACCGTAGCTTAGTGGTAAGGACGGTGTAAAACCTACGGAAAGGTCGTAGGTTCAAATCCCCGTGGGTAGGTTATGAAACATGTTAGCGTGAGCCGCATATCGGCCGTTAATGATGTTGATTAGCCCACACCATGTGGGTGTGTGTAGGTTACGAGACATTGTTAACGTGAGCCGCATATCGGCCGTTAATAATGTTGAATACCTTACATACTGTGTGCATGTGTATGTGTGTGTGAATGATGCCTTACCCCTCTATGCAATGGATTGTTGAGAATTAAGGAAATTTTACAACAAACATGAAAAATTGGGGTTAAATTTAAGTAATGTAAGAAATAGTTAAGGCTCTTCGGTCTTTATAATGATGATTAGCCTAGATTACTTTCAAAGCAGACATGACACATGACATCAACAAAAAAAAAAAAAAAAAAAAAAACGCAATATTGCATCAATCGTGTCAAAAGATTTCCCACGCCGGGAGTTGAACCCGGGCCTCCTGGGTGAAAGCCAGATATCCTAGCCGTTAGACCACGTGGGATTCTGTTTCCGTCCGGGATCGAACCGGAGACCTTCTGCGTGTTAGGCAGATGTGATAACCGCTACACCACGGAAACTTGTTACATAGAGTAAACAGCTTTATTGCCCTCTGCTTTTCTTTAAGTGTGCTAGTTACTAGGCAAATATGTATTTGTGGTTTTCACTTTGGCGTACATAATAATATTGTAAAACAAGCGTCAGTGGTATAGTGGTGAGCATAGCTGCCTTCCAAGCAGTTGACCCGGGTTCGATTCCCGGCTGACGCATTTTCATCTCAGTTGCCTAGCAATACATTTTTGTACATTCAAAAAGTGTAGTAATCCTGTACTACCAACAAGCCTCCGTAGCGCAGTAGGCAGCGCGTCAGTCTCATAATCTGAAGGCCGTGAGTTCGAGCCTCACCGGGGGCAGGCAAACACTTTTTCATCTCCTGGTTGTGTTTTGAAAAAAAAGTTTTGTCAGAAGTGGGATTCGAACCCACGCCCTCATCGAGGACCAGAATTCTCACAAACACTCTCTATCAGAGAGCAAGGAAGTTGTCCTTGAGTCTGGCGCCTTAGACCACTCGGCCATCCTGACTGCTAACAGAGTGTTCACAGATTAGGAAATTCCATGTTTTGATAACCCAAAAAGGTTAGCCAAAATGCAATGTTAGCATCCCATCTGGGGATCGAACCCAGGACCTTTGGATTAGAAGTCCAACGCGCTATCCTCTGCGCTAATGGGACTTGGTAAGAGAAAAGAAAATAGTAGCATTTGTTGACAGAAAACATTATGGAAGGCAAGTAAAAGAAAATCAAGTAGAGAAGAAAAAAAGCATGTAGTTTTTGCATTGTGCTAATACTTAAACATGTCATCTCAATCAGGCCCGTTAGCTCAGTTGGTTAGAGCGTCGTGCTAATAACGCGAAGGTCACGGGTTCGATCCCCCTACGGGCCAGCTAATACTTTTACCAAATTGAACAGTTTGCAGTGCGGAAATATTTAATGGATAAAAAAAAGAAATTTCACAAGGTTGAAAAATTATCTCTCCCCGACCGGGAATCGAACCCGGGCCTTCCACGTGACAGGCGGAGATCCTCACCACTAGACTATCGAGGAATTCTTGTTGACCAGCTATTTTCTAGTCTCTACGTACATATCACACTGATTGGAGACTTGAACAAAAAATGAGAGCGCCCGAGCAGGGGCTCGAACCCTGGACCGTTAGGTTAAAAGCCTAACGCTCTACCGACTGAGCTACCCGGGCATCATGCTATTTTACAATTACAGTAACAAAATTGTCTCACCAGATGGCAGCAGCATTTTAGTTCATGGTAGGCTTGGTTTTCTCTCTGTTTATTTTTGGTTAAGTGCAACCTGAGTTGTATAGAATAAATCATCACTCCATAATTTTCCTGTATTGTAGCATTTTGCATTTAGTATATGTCACATTTTCCAATGTTAAATGTCTACGGCCATACCATGTTGAAAGCACCAGTTCTCGTCCGATCACTGAAGTTAAGCAACATTGGGCCAAGTTAGTACTTGGATGGGTGACCGCCTGGGAATACTTGGTGTCGTAGGCAAATCTTTTCATCCTTTTTTATAAGTTGAGAAAAGAAAAAAACAAAGTCTGAGAAATGTAAACCAGACAACTGCTTATGTTCATTTTTTACACCTAAAGCCCTTATACAATGCAACCACTATGATATAATATGTAGTTACTGTTTTTGTCACCAGATGGCAGCTCTGTTTAGTTCCCAGTTAGGCTTTGTTTTCTCCGTGTTGAGGCATAAGTTTTAGGTTGACAACTATTATTGTTCAATAAAATGATATCTTTTAGTATTACACATACCTACTTGGATTAATATTTTAGTTACTTTGTGCTTGTATTTTATGAAAATTAACTTTTCCGGTCGGACCTTGAACAAATATCAAAAATATATGAATGTCCAAGTAACTTTACATCATTGTCTAAAACGACCAAGCTAATATTGCTTGATTCACTTCTACAAGAGGTGTGTATCTGCTCTGCTTCGATGGGTTGCTCACCTTGAGTCCGCTCGGGTTGAGTGTCTGTCTTAGTCAGTCACAAACATCTTTATTCAGGGTTAAAGAGAACCCACTAATCACTGGAAACCAATCAAGAACTTAGAACCATTTTCCGTAAATACCTGTACGTATTTTCTCTTGGTAATGCATTTTCCATTTAGTTTATGACACATTTTCCTTTGATAAATGTCTACGGCCATACCATGTTGAAAGCACCAGTTCTCGTCCGATCACTGAAGTTAAGCAACATTGGGCCAAGCTAGTACTTGGATGGGTGACCGCCTGGGAATACTTGGTGTCGTAGGCTTTAACATTTTATCCATATTTCAAAATTTGTCTCTTTTTCTTCCTTGTCCGTAGATTCCTGTACTGTTGAGCGTTTTGCATTCATTTCACGCCACATTTTCTCTTCGTAATGCATTTTGCATTTAATTTACGCGACAATTTCCGTTGATGTATGTCTACGGCCATACCATGTTGAAAGCACCAGTTCTCGTCCGATCACTGCAGTTAAGCAACATTGGGCCAAGTTAGTACTTGGATGGGTGACCGCCTGGGAATACTTGGTGTCGTAGGCTATAACATTTTATCCATATTTCAAATTTGTCTCTTTTTCTTTCTTGTCCAAGAAAAATTTCTAATCACTGAGAACATAAGGTGAAACCCAAGGGGATGTAGCTCAGATGGTAGAGCGCTCGCTTAGCATGCGAGAGGTACGGGGATCGATACCCCGCATCTCCATGTATCATTTTTCCCCCTACTACACAAGCACCAAACAAAAAAATAAACACACAGAAAAACAAAAGTCTGAAAATTTAAACCAGTAAAACTTTAAACCTTTTTGTTGCATTAGAATGTTATTTAATAAACCAGAAGTTAGAAGAGCATTTCCTCAGAGTAAATGTCTACGGCCATACCATGTTGAAAGCACCAGTTCTCGTCTGATCACTGAAGTTAAGCAACATTGGGCCAAGTTAGTACTTGGATGGGTGACCGCCTGGGAATACTTGGTGTCGTAGGCTCAATCTTTTTGGAATTTTGACCCAACCAATCCTAGCCCAAACCTAACTAAACCTCACACAAGTTTGAAAATCATGTTGTCACTTTATGTCTACGGCCATACCATGTTGAAAGCACCAGTTCTCGTCCGATCACTGAAGTTAAGCAACATTGGGCCAAGTTAGTACTTGGATGGGTGACCGCCTGGGAATACTTGGTGTCGTAAACTCTACATCTTTCTTTCTTATCTTGTCACTGAAAACAGAAAAGTTGTGTTAACGTAGAAAATAATTGCTGCAACGTCCGGGAATCGAACCCGGGCCGCCCGCGTGGCAGGCGAGCATTCTACCACTGAACCAACGTTGCTGGCATGCTCTTTGGCTATTCGTATAACCCAACCCATTGCTGAAAATCTTTATTCAGAAATCTGTCAATTTATAACCCAAATACAGATTGATATAGCTTTACACCTGAACGATTAATATGACTTGCTGTAAGTAGACTTTGGCAGTAGGTAAGGACTTTCTTCAGCCCGGCAAGACAATATCTGAGTGATCCTTGGTTCACTTGTACACACCTTTTAGTGAAGTGAATCAAGCAAGTATAGCTTGGTCAGTTTAGACAAATGGTAACTGCAATTTTAGCCATTCCTACCGTAGGCTATTTGTCAGCATGGTTGGCCAGTTTTATTTTCACAAATTTGAAGTGGTTGGTTGGAGATGAATGGTTTTGTGGTGAACACATCCTGACATCCTGTCCCTACATGCCTGTTGTAATATGTTTCTTTAAGTGGGCTCTCTACTGGAAAGCCTTCAGATAAATTGGATGTAATTCCAATATGATCCACTTACACGGAAATCTTTAGTAAAAGGCGAAAGATTTATTCGTGCTGTAGGTAGATCCTGGACATGCTAAAACAACACAAATAGCTCCATATCCTTGGCAGCTGTTAGGCTTGTTCCATTGACCAATCTAATGTAGTTGTCAGCAAAGACATGTAGAGATTGTGTCAAAGTTCAGCTTATTCACCAAAAAAACATAAGCCCCTAGAATAACTTGAGGCAGAAAATTATCCATTAAATGACATTCAACTTTAGGGGTTTTGCACCACCTAGCATTAAAACATTGAACTACATAAAGGAAGTGGAGCCATTGTGCTTTTGGCAGCATGCTTGTTGACTTGTGCAAACTTGATACAGGTTGTACACAATGTATTGAGTGTTCCAGTTTAGAAGTGGGGACAAGTGGGCCGATCCTGGTGGTACTGCAATACCAGGCCAACCCGTGATAAGGCTGGAGCAAGCTCCAAGTCCTCATCCCCTAACAAAAATGAGTTTAATATCGAAGGGGACACATGGTCCCCGTATCAGATATTAAGCTGATAAGAACAGATACTACACTTTGATCTTAGCCAAAAGGCCGAGAAGCGATGCCGAAGATTAGTTTCAGTATACTACCTTAGAGTCATAACCTGACTATTGTACTGTCTGGCAAAAGATTGGCATGCAGGCTGCCTAATCATTGTTAGAGAGAGTATAGTCAATCTGCCTAGTTCAAAGCAAAAACTTTACTTTAAATTGGGCTTCGATAGAAGCCTTTTTCTGGCCAACTACACAAACTTTAGCAATTCCTGGTGTGTAAAATTTGAACTAGATGGTTAAGTTAAACATTCTAATTCTGTTGTCTGTTCTGTATTTATTAGGGGATGCGCGAACGCAGTCCCCAACTACCAAAAATTGTGCGTTCGAGTTACCCACATTTGGGGTAATCGTAGGGGTCAGCCATGCCTGAGTGCAATGGCACAGCCTCACCCTAGAGGAACCACCTTAGTGATCATGGTTAACCTCCACGCCAGGTAAGTATGAGGGAAAGAGTCGATTTCAGTGTATGGGTGACAAAGACTATAGATATTTTGCTGACCAGCTCCACGACTTTACACAAAACATGATTCAGTTGAAGTGTCCCCTCAGAAATGCTATATTTATACTTTTTCAAATAGTTGGTTACATACTTTGTTGATGAAACCTTCGGTAGGAGGTCTTCCATTGAAACAAATGCGACACCTAGAGGCCAAATTATTGACTACATAAAATACATGATTGCTACTTTACAGGTTATGCATTCTTATTGCAGATAGTGAGCTATCATCAGCTCTGACAGAAATAGCATTACAGTTCACACTGCAACCACTGGATCTATACACACCTCTTAGTGAAGTGAATCAAGCAAATTTAGCTTGGTCAGTTTAGACAAACAACAGTTACATTTTATACTACTATTAATTTTGTTATTAGAAACTAATGCTGACCATAGAAGGAAAATACCCACCCTCCCCCTACTATAGACTATAGGTTGCGAGATTTTTTGTTAATATGTAAATATTTCTATCAAAATTCATCAGTCACCGTAGCTTAGTGGTAAGGACGGTGTAAAACCTACGGAAAGGTCGTAGGTTCAAATCCCCGTGGGTAGGTTATGAAACATGTTAGCGTGAGCCGCATATCGGCCGTTAACATTGGGCTAAGTTAGTACTTGGATGGGTGACCGCCTGGGAATACTTGGTGTCGTAGGCTCAATCTTTTTGGAATTTTGACCCAACCAATCCTAGCCCAAACCTAACTAAACCCCACACAATTAATGTCTACGGCCATACCATGTTGAAAACACCAGTTCTCGTCCGATCACTGAAGTTAAGCAACATTGGGCCAAGTTAGTACTTGGATGGGTGACCGCCTGGGAATACTTGGTGTCGTAGGCTTATCCATTTTTAAAAAATTGCCTCAAAAAAGTTGTGATACTGTAGAAAATAATTGCTGCAACGTCCGGGAATCGAACCCGGGCCGCCCGCGTGGCAGGCGAGCATTCTACCACTGAACCAACGTTGCTGGCTTGCTCTCATGATATTCGTGTAGTTAGTTTTTGTGTACCTATTGCAAAGACCAACCATACAAAGTGCAGAGCCCAGGCAGCCAACATAGCCCGGCTAGCTCAGTCGGTAGAGCATGAGACTCTTAATCTCAGGGTCGTGGGTTCGAGCCCCACGTTGGGCGAATTTTTTTTACATGGAACAGTTTTTAAAAATATATTTGAATTTGTTTCGTGATATACTGACAATAGGGTAAATCAGGCGCCATGGCTTAGTTGGTTAAAGCGCCTGTCTCGTAAACAGGAGATCCCGAGTTCGACTCTCGGTGGTGCCTTGATCCTTTTATTACTACTATCCATGGCTACACATACATAGGGTAAAGATTTGCAAAAATGCCGCGACCCGGGATCGAACCGGGGACCTTTAGATCTTCAGTCTAACGCTCTCCCAACTGAGCTATCACGGCTAGT
Source organism: Acartia tonsa (assembly GCF_053477335.1). NCBI lineage: Eukaryota > Metazoa > Arthropoda > Copepoda > Calanoida > Acartiidae > Acartia > Acartia tonsa. Next base: position 485,820 of record NC_137274.1, on the reverse strand, counting down.
TAAAATAATGTTGCTTATCTTGGTCAATATGGAAAAAAGATCACTTTTACATGACTCTAAAAAGTTTAGGTCCTACCGAGATTTGAACTCGGATCGCTGGATTCAGAGTCCAGAGTGCTAACCATTACACCATAGGACCTTGATGCAGATCTACACTCCAAAGGGTAAAAAAAAATTAATTTTGTATAAAAAGAAAAGAAAAAAACCTTACGTATTGGTTCCTGCCGGGATCGAACCGGCGACCTTGTCCGTGTGAAGGACACGTGATAACCACTACACTAAGGAACCATTGTCAACTAAGTAACCAAGCCAAGATACATAAGAAACAGACATAAAATGTGCAACTACAAAGCCACGTCACTAAGCTAGGTCTCGTGGCGCAACGGATAACGCGTCTGACTATGGATCAGAAGATTGCAGGTTCGAATCCTGCCGAGATCGAAAATTTTAAAGATTCGTTTGGCTATTAAAGAAAATTGCTATAAAATAAGTCGCCCCCGGGTGGGCTCGAACCACCAACCTTTCGGTTAACAGCCGAACGCGCTAGCCGATTGCGCCACGGAGGCTAATACAAGATAAAAATATTACATTATTTTTAATATTATTCTATGGTGCCTTCAAATATAAAAACAAAAAAAGATTGGTTTACTTATGTTGGTAGGGCTAATTACCACCGAACACTCATTAGCGCGGTCCGACTACTGACCGACACGGAAACTCTTGGCTGCTGGGTTTCCCCTCTGGCCCAATCCGCCCCTCATTAAGCAACCTGATCACCTAGGGCTCCCCCTAAGTGGCCATGTTGATGCCAGGCTTAGTGCGGACGCCAATTCAACGTGTTTCAATGGTAACCAGGCGTTCCCTGCCTCAAACCATCCCAAACTCTGACCTCCCAGTAGCAGGATTACAGAACCTCGCCACGGTTCCAGTCAACTATCACATCAATTTCTGTCACAATGTACCATTTGAATTGCAATTTTTTTCATATTTAATTTTGGGTGTGATTTCGCCAGCTTCCGTTATGGTCTAGTGGTTAGGATAGCTGGCTCTCACCCAGCAGGCCCGGGTTCGATTCCCGGTAACGGAAAAATACATTTTGTCGAACCCCCAAGTAATTATATCAACATCCCCGATCCAAAAAAAAAAGGAGATAAAAAAAAGATAGAGAATTGGATATTTTTAAGTTTTTACTTTTCAGCCAGGGTGACACCAAGCCTGCGTGGCCTAATGGATAAGGCGTCGGTCTCCTAAACCGAAGATTGCGAGTTCGAGTCTCGCCGTGGGTAACATTATCTTTTTAGCAAAAGTTGTTTTGGTTGCAGTGCTTCCAAGGTTTCTTGAAGGCAGTGTAGTAGCAAATATGGAGAGTGAAAGCAAGCTGCTCTAGTGGCGCAATCGGTTAGCGCACGGTACTTATAGACAGTACAACAAGTTATGCCGGGGTTGTGAGTTCGAGCCTCACCTAGAGCAAGCACTTTTTCAACCCTTAAACCTGGCAGGGTCTTCCATGAAAAGAGCAAAAATATTTTGTTTACTTAAACAAAGCATTTTATCTTACCAAAATACTAAAATATTCTCTAGCAGTACCTCATAATATCAAATACAGGTACTGTGGTTCGATTTCAAAATTTTTTTGTAACTATGCTTTACTAACCAACAATCAATCAAGGAAAAAAGTTTGTTAAAGAATATAGATAGATTGATATTTTCTTTTTACTACTGTTTTAAATCTATCAAGTTAATAACAAATTCAATAAAATTTGACTGAATAACCATATAAATGTATAAAGATTTGTGATTTAAATTATGCCATGAAAAATCCTCCAATGAGTTATTTAAGCAAACAAAATTTAGCATAAATGGATATTTAAATTTTGTTTGCTTAAATAACATTCTATTGCAACAAAAAGGTGATGTTAGGAAATAATTTCTTGAATAAAATCATAAAACGTTTTTTCATTTAATTTTCATTTTTTCACTGTTGTGTTTTTATTTGACATTAAAAATAAAAATCATAAAAAATCTTCCAAATCAAAGAGAAAAAATCTTTGAATTATTGGTCAATTTAAGTTCAAAGATTTTTTTTTTTGTAAAAAGTTAATTTTTTAAAAATATTTTAGAAAAAAATCTTCTAACAAAAAAAAATTATCATAATCCAAGATGGCGTCAATACATGTAAAATAATTTTTAAAACAAAAAATTAAAACTTGAATATCTTTTTTCACAGATTGAATTTCAAAAATCGGTCTGACAGTTTTTCCAAAGTCAGTATGATCTATTAAATGAAAAAGGTTTGAAACTGATAGAACATTTCAAAATAAATGGTTCCCACATTCTAAAAATTTTCCCACGCTTGACATTCTTGAAAAATGCTAAATAAATGGACATTTAAACAAACCAAAGATCGCGTTTTTAGCTTTGGAATGTGTTTTGTAAAAATCTTTGAAACTTTTGATTTCATTGTTTATGTATGTACACTCAAGAATGATGAATCTTATCTGATCTAGAAAGGCAGAAGGATACTAAATTGTAATTGTAATTCATAATAACCGAGTTTTTACTAAAATAAATTTTTGACAGCTGTGGGATTCGAACCCACGCCCTTGCGGACTGGTGCCTAAAACCAGCGCCTTAGACCACTCGGCCAAACTGCCTGTTGTGCTGACAGTTGTGCGAATAACAAAAATTGTTTCTTAAGTTTTTTTTTTTCAGCCTTACTGTGTAAAAGCATCAAACACCTAAAAAAAATTTGTTTTTCCAGTGAGTGATTTCACAAAATTAACTGCCTCCAGAGAGGATTGAACTCTCGACCCCTGGTTTACAAGACCAGTGCTCTGCCACTGAGCTATAGAGGCTTGCATGTTCACGTGGCACAATTTAAACCTAGCCTAACCTAGTCTAACGTAACCTAACCTAACCTAAGCTATTCCGGTTTGCACCTTGTGTTAAAGACTTTGAAATTGCTAAAGGATTCAGTTGAGTATTAGTCAGCTAATGCATTCAACAGGGGGATGTAGCTCAGTGGTAGAGCGCATGCTTTGCATGTATGAGGCCCCGGGTTCGATCCCCGGCATCTCCAATTGTCAATGATTTTTGTTATTTCTTTGAAGTTGTCTTTTGTTCAAAATGAGTACTTCAGTGAGAAAATATTTGTATGGGGTTATGCGGACACAAAAATGTGGAACGCTTCACGATTTTGCGTGTCATCCTTGCGCAGGGGCCATGCTAATCTTCTCTGTATCATTCCAATTTTAGTATATGTACTGCCGAAGCAAGTACAATTGAATCTAGAATTTAGTTGTCTATAAAGATCAGCATTTGTTACACAAATTGCAAAAACAATTCTGTTGACCCTGACGTGATTTGAACACGCAGCCTTCTGATCTGGAGTCAGACGCGCTACCGTTGCGCCACAGAGTCAGATGTTTGAATTGCTGCAACTTTGAATTCAGGCGAAACTAAAGGAAAGTCTTTTTATTTCTTTTTTTCTATCCACTATACAATGCAAGCGACCAATAGAAAAAAGGCGCTGCTTTCGTCCGGCCCCTATGACGAAGACCAGGGGTCGTAGCTCAGCTGGTAGAGCGTCTGATTCGCATTAGAAGGTCTCGGGTTCAAATCCCGACGACTCCAAATTTTTTTTTCTTTTCAATTTTCAAAAGTATTGGGCAAAACCATGGGCTTGACCGGGAGTTGAACCCGGGACCTCTCGCACCCGAAGCGAGAATCATGCCGCCTAGACCATCAAGCCTGGCTTGTGCCCTGCTAACTGTCAGTAGCAAGCTGTAATTCACCAACTTACTAGCCGATTGCTTCCAGCTGTGATGCTGTATTCATGGATGGCCGTCAACCAGAGCCAGCAGTCGTGGCCGAGTGGTTAAGGCGTTGGACTTGAAATCCAATGGGGTTTCCCCGCGCAGGTTCGAATCCTGCCGGCTGCGAAAGTCAGATTTTGTTAGTATCTAGTGTTTTTTTTTACTTTTTTTTGCAAAACCAGAAAGTTACCTTGCAACTCACATGGCCTTCCTGGTATTGTGTTAAAATAAGACCTTTGTCAGGTGTGGGGTTCGAACCCACGCAATCTTACGATTATGAGAGCTTAAATCTCACGCCTTAGACCACTCGGCCAACCTGACAGGATGCAACAGGGCGGCACTCATTGCAAAACGCATGAAATCACGACTGACAAGCACTGATTAAGCCAAGCTCTACAAAAAAAAAATTATCACGACGAAGATGGGATTCGAACCCACGCGGGCAGAGCCCATTGGATTAGCAGTCCAACGCCTTAACCACTCGGCCACCTCGTCTATGATAATGATTAGCCTAGATTACTTTCAAAGCAGACATGACACATGACATCAACAAAAAAAAAAAAAAAAAAAAAAACGCAATATTGCATCAATCGTGTCAAAAGATTTCCCACGCCGGGAGTTGAACCCGGGCCTCCTGGGTGAAAGCCAGATATCCTAGCCGTTAGACCACGTGGGATTCTGTTTCCGTCCGGGATCGAACCGGAGACCTTCTGCGTGTTAGGCAGATGTGATAACCGCTACACCACGGAAACTTGTTACATAGAGTAAACAGCTTTATTGCCCTCTGCTTTTCTTTAAGTGTGCTAGTTACTAGGCAAATATGTATTTGTGGTTTTCACTTTGGCGTACATAATAATATTGTAAAACAAGCGTCAGTGGTATAGTGGTGAGCATAGCTGCCTTCCAAGCAGTTGACCCGGGTTCGATTCCCGGCTGACGCATTTTCATCTCAGTTGCCTAGCAATACATTTTTGTACATTCAAAAAGTGTAGTAATCCTGTACTACCAACAAGCCTCCGTAGCGCAGTAGGCAGCGCGTCAGTCTCATAATCTGAAGGCCGTGAGTTCGAGCCTCACCGGGGGCAGGCAAACACTTTTTCATCTCCTGGTTGTGTTTTGAAAAAAAAGTTTTGTCAGAAGTGGGATTCGAACCCACGCCCTCATCGAGGACCAGAATTCTCACAAACACTCTCTATCAGAGAGCAAGGAAGTTGTCCTTGAGTCTGGCGCCTTAGACCACTCGGCCATCCTGACTGCTAACAGAGTGTTCACAGATTAGGAAATTCCATGTTTTGATAACCCAAAAAGGTTAGCCAAAATGCAATGTTAGCATCCCATCTGGGGATCGAACCCAGGACCTTTGGATTAGAAGTCCAACGCGCTATCCTCTGCGCTAATGGGACTTGGTAAGAGAAAAGAAAATAGTAGCATTTGTTGACAGAAAACATTATGGAAGGCAAGTAAAAGAAAATCAAGTAGAGAAGAAAAAAAGCATGTAGTTTTTGCATTGTGCTAATACTTAAACATGTCATCTCAATCAGGCCCGTTAGCTCAGTTGGTTAGAGCGTCGTGCTAATAACGCGAAGGTCACGGGTTCGATCCCCCTACGGGCCAGCTAATACTTTTACCAAATTGAACAGTTTGCAGTGCGGAAATATTTAATGGATAAAAAAAAGAAATTTCACAAGGTTGAAAAATTATCTCTCCCCGACCGGGAATCGAACCCGGGCCTTCCACGTGACAGGCGGAGATCCTCACCACTAGACTATCGAGGAATTCTTGTTGACCAGCTATTTTCTAGTCTCTACGTACATATCACACTGATTGGAGACTTGAACAAAAAATGAGAGCGCCCGAGCAGGGGCTCGAACCCTGGACCGTTAGGTTAAAAGCCTAACGCTCTACCGACTGAGCTACCCGGGCATCATGCTATTTTACAATTACAGTAACAAAATTGTCTCACCAGATGGCAGCAGCATTTTAGTTCATGGTAGGCTTGGTTTTCTCTCTGTTTATTTTTGGTTAAGTGCAACCTGAGTTGTATAGAATAAATCATCACTCCATAATTTTCCTGTATTGTAGCATTTTGCATTTAGTATATGTCACATTTTCCAATGTTAAATGTCTACGGCCATACCATGTTGAAAGCACCAGTTCTCGTCCGATCACTGAAGTTAAGCAACATTGGGCCAAGTTAGTACTTGGATGGGTGACCGCCTGGGAATACTTGGTGTCGTAGGCAAATCTTTTCATCCTTTTTTATAAGTTGAGAAAAGAAAAAAACAAAGTCTGAGAAATGTAAACCAGACAACTGCTTATGTTCATTTTTTACACCTAAAGCCCTTATACAATGCAACCACTATGATATAATATGTAGTTACTGTTTTTGTCACCAGATGGCAGCTCTGTTTAGTTCCCAGTTAGGCTTTGTTTTCTCCGTGTTGAGGCATAAGTTTTAGGTTGACAACTATTATTGTTCAATAAAATGATATCTTTTAGTATTACACATACCTACTTGGATTAATATTTTAGTTACTTTGTGCTTGTATTTTATGAAAATTAACTTTTCCGGTCGGACCTTGAACAAATATCAAAAATATATGAATGTCCAAGTAACTTTACATCATTGTCTAAAACGACCAAGCTAATATTGCTTGATTCACTTCTACAAGAGGTGTGTATCTGCTCTGCTTCGATGGGTTGCTCACCTTGAGTCCGCTCGGGTTGAGTGTCTGTCTTAGTCAGTCACAAACATCTTTATTCAGGGTTAAAGAGAACCCACTAATCACTGGAAACCAATCAAGAACTTAGAACCATTTTCCGTAAATACCTGTACGTATTTTCTCTTGGTAATGCATTTTCCATTTAGTTTATGACACATTTTCCTTTGATAAATGTCTACGGCCATACCATGTTGAAAGCACCAGTTCTCGTCCAATCACTGAAGTTAAGCAACATTGGGCCAAGCTAGTACTTGGATGGGTGACCGCCTGGGAATACTTGGTGTCGTAGGCTTTAACATTTTATCCATATTTCAAAATTTGTCTCTTTTTCTTCCTTGTCCGTAGATTCCTGTACTGTTGAGCGTTTTGCATTCATTTCACGCCACATTTTCTCTTCGTAATGCATTTTGCATTTAATTTACGCGACAATTTCCGTTGATGTATGTCTACGGCCATACCATGTTGAAAGCACCAGTTCTCGTCCGATCACTGCAGTTAAGCAACATTGGGCCAAGTTAGTACTTGGATGGGTGACCGCCTGGGAATACTTGGTGTCGTAGGCTATAACATTTTATCCATATTTCAAATTTGTCTCTTTTTCTTTCTTGTCCAAGAAAAATTTCTAATCACTGAGAACATAAGGTGAAACCCAAGGGGATGTAGCTCAGATGGTAGAGCGCTCGCTTAGCATGCGAGAGGTACGGGGATCGATACCCCGCATCTCCATGTATCATTTTTCCCCCTACTACACAAGCACCAAACAAAAAAATAAACACACAGAAAAACAAAAGTCTGAAAATTTAAACCAGTAAAACTTTAAACCTTTTTGTTGCATTAGAATGTTATTTAATAAACCAGAAGTTAGAAGAGCATTTCCTCAGAGTAAATGTCTACGGCCATACCATGTTGAAAGCACCAGTTCTCGTCTGATCACTGAAGTTAAGCAACATTGGGCCAAGTTAGTACTTGGATGGGTGACCGCCTGGGAATACTTGGTGTCGTAGGCTCAATCTTTTTGGAATTTTGACCCAACCAATCCTAGCCCAAACCTAACTAAACCTCACACAAGTTTGAAAATCATGTTGTCACTTTATGTCTACGGCCATACCATGTTGAAAGCACCAGTTCTCGTCCGATCACTGAAGTTAAGCAACATTGGGCCAAGTTAGTACTTGGATGGGTGACCGCCTGGGAATACTTGGTGTCGTAAACTCTACATCTTTCTTTCTTATCTTGTCACTGAAAACAGAAAAGTTGTGTTAACGTAGAAAATAATTGCTGCAACGTCCGGGAATCGAACCCGGGCCGCCCGCGTGGCAGGCGAGCATTCTACCACTGAACCAACGTTGCTGGCATGCTCTTTGGCTATTCGTATAACCCAACCCATTGCTGAAAATCTTTATTCAGAAATCTGTCAATTTATAACCCAAATACAGATTGATATAGCTTTACACCTGAACGATTAATATGACTTGCTGTAAGTAGACTTTGGCAGTAGGTAAGGACTTTCTTCAGCCCGGCAAGACAATATCTGAGTGATCCTTGGTTCACTTGTACACACCTTTTAGTGAAGTGAATCAAGCAAGTATAGCTTGGTCAGTTTAGACAAATGGTAACTGCAATTTTAGCCATTCCTACCGTAGGCTATTTGTCAGCATGGTTGGCCAGTTTTATTTTCACAAATTTGAAGTGGTTGGTTGGAGATGAATTTTGGCAGCATGCTTGTTGACTTGTGCAAACTTGATACAGGTTGTACACAATGTATTGAGTGTTCCAGTTTAGAAGTGGGGACAAGTGGGCCGATCCTGGTGGTACTGCAATACCAGGCCAACCCGTGATAAGGCTGGAGCAAGCTCCAAGTCCTCATCCCCTAACAAAAATGAGTTTAATATCGAAGGGGACACATGGTCCCCGTATCAGATATTAAGCTGATAAGAACAGATACTACACTTTGATCTTAGCCAAAAGGCCGAGAAGCGATGCCGAAGATTAGTTTCAGTATACTACCTTAGAGTCATAACCTGACTATTGTACTGTCTGGCAAAAGATTGGCATGCAGGCTGCCTAATCATTGTTAGAGAGAGTATAGTCAATCTGCCTAGTTCAAAGCAAAAACTTTACTTTAAATTGGGCTTCGATAGAAGCCTTTTTCTGGCCAACTACACAAACTTTAGCAATTCCTGGTGTGTAAAATTTGAACTAGATGGTTAAGTTAAACATTCTAATTCTGTTGTCTGTTCTGTATTTATTAGGGGATGCGCGAACGCAGTCCCCAACTACCAAAAATTGTGCGTTCGAGTTACCCACATTTGGGGTAATCGTAGGGGTCAGCCATGCCTGAGTGCAATGGCACAGCCTCACCCTAGAGGAACCACCTTAGTGATCATGGTTAACCTCCACGCCAGGTAAGTATGAGGGAAAGAGTCGATTTCAGTGTATGGGTGACAAAGACTATAGATATTTTGCTGACCAGCTCCACGACTTTACACAAAACATGATTCAGTTGAAGTGTCCCCTCAGAAATGCTATATTTATACTTTTTCAAATAGTTGGTTACATACTTTGTTGATGAAACCTTCGGTAGGAGGTCTTCCATTGAAACAAATGCGACACCTAGAGGCCAAATTATTGACTACATAAAATACATGATTGCTACTTTACAGGTTATGCATTCTTATTGCAGATAGTGAGCTATCATCAGCTCTGACAGAAATAGCATTACAGTTCACACTGCAACCACTGGATCTATACACACCTCTTAGTGAAGTGAATCAAGCAAATTTAGCTTGGTCAGTTTAGACAAATACAAGATGCAAACTGTCACTTCTTATAACAAGATTACCAAGAGTTAGCACTGGTCGCAACGAAACAAACCATACAGAAGGATGGTATGGTAATATCCACATTATAATGTGAAAATGCCTTACCAAATGTCTACGGCCATACCATGTTGAAAGCACCAGTTCTCGTCCGATCACTGAAGTTAAGCAACATTGGGCTAAGTTAGTACTTGGATGGGTGACCGCCTGGGAATACTTGGTGTCGTAGGCTCAATCTTTTTGGAATTTTGACCCAACCAATCCTAGCCCAAACCTAACTAAACCCCACACAATTAATGTCTACGGCCATACCATGTTGAAAACACCAGTTCTCGTCCGATCACTGAAGTTAAGCAACATTGGGCCAAGTTAGTACTTGGATGGGTGACCGCCTGGGAATACTTGGTGTCGTAGGCTTATCCATTTTTAAAAAATTGCCTCAAAAAAGTTGTGATACTGTAGAAAATAATTGCTGCAACGTCCGGGAATCGAACCCGGGCCGCCCGCGTGGCAGGCGAGCATTCTACCACTGAACCAACGTTGCTGGCTTGCTCTCATGATATTCGTGTAGTTAGTTTTTGTGTACCTATTGCAAAGACCAACCATACAAAGTGCAGAGCCCAGGCAGCCAACATAGCCCGGCTAGCTCAGTCGGTAGAGCATGAGACTCTTAATCTCAGGGTCGTGGGTTCGAGCCCCACGTTGGGCGAATTTTTTTTACATGGAACAGTTTTTAAAAATATATTTGAATTTGTTTCGTGATATACTGACTATAGGGTAAATCAGGCGCCATGGCTTAGTTGGTTAAAGCGCCTGTCTCGTAAACAGGAGATCCCGAGTTCGACTCTCGGTGGTGCCTTGATCCTTTTATTACTACTATCCATGGCTACACATACATAGGGTAAAGATTTGCAAAAATGCCGCGACCCGGGATCGAACCGGGGACCTTTAGATCTTCAGTCTAACGCTCTCCCAACTGAGCTATCACGGCTAGTTAAAATAATGTTGCTTATCTTGGTCAATATGGAAAAAAGATCACTTTTACATGACTCTAAAAAGTTTAGGTCCTACCGAGATTTGAACTCGGATCGCTGGATTCAGAGTCCAGAGTGCTAACCATTACACCATAGGACCTTGATGCAGATCTACACTCCAAAGGGTAAAAAAAAATTAATTTTGTATAAAAAGAAAAGAAAAAAACCTTACGTATTGGTTCCTGCCGGGATCGAACCGGCGACCTTGTCCGTGTGAAGGACACGTGATAACCACTACACTAAGGAACCATTGTCAACTAAGTAACCAAGCCAAGATACATAAGAAACAGACATAAAATGTGCAACTACAAAGCCACGTCACTAAGCTAGGTCTCGTGGCGCAACGGATAACGCGTCTGACTATGGATCAGAAGATTGCAGGTTCGAATCCTGCCGAGATCAAAAATTTTAAAGATTCGTTTGGCTATTAAAGAAAATTGCTATAAAATAAGTCGCCCCCGGGTGGGCTCGAACCACCAACCTTTCGGTTAACAGCCGAACGCGCTAGCCGATTGCGCCACGGAGGCTAATACAAGATAAAAATATTACATTATTTTTAATATTATTCTATGGTGCCTTCAAATATAAAAACAAAAAAAGATTGGTTTACTTATGTTGGTAGGGCTAATTACCACCGAACACTCATTAGCGCGGTCCGACTACTGACCGACACGGAAACTCTTGGCTGCTGGGTTTCCCCTCTGGCCCAATCCGCCCCTCATTAAGCAACCTGATCACCTAGGGCTCCCCCTAAGTGGCCATGTTGATGCCAGGCTTAGTGCGGACGCCAATTCAACGTGTTTCAATGGTAACCAGGCGTTCCCTGCCTCAAACCATCCCAAACTCTGACCTCCCAGTAGCAGGATTACAGAACCTCGCCACGGTTCCAGTCAACTATCACATCAATTTCTGTCACAATGTACCATTTGAATTGCAATTTTTTTCATATTTAATTTTGGGTGTGATTTCGCCAGCTTCCGTTATGGTCTAGTGGTTAGGATAGCTGGCTCTCACCCAGCAGGCCCGGGTTCGATTCCCGGTAACGGAAAAATACATTTTGTCGAACCCCCAAGTAATTATATCAACATCCCCGATCCAAAAAAAAAAGGAGATAAAAAAAAGATAGAGAATTGGATATTTTTAAGTTTTTACTTTTCAGCCAGGGTGACACCAAGCCTGCGTGGCCTAATGGATAAGGCGTCGGTCTCCTAAACCGAAGATTGCGAGTCCGAGTCTCGCCGTGGGTAACATTATCTTTTTAGCAAAAGTTGTTTTGGTTGCAGTGCTTCCAAGGTTTCTTGAAGGCAGTGTAGTAGCAAATATGGAGAGTGAAAGCAAGCTGCTCTAGTGGCGCAATCGGTTAGCGCACGGTACTTATAGACAGTACAACAAGTTATGCCGGGGTTGTGAGTTCGAGCCTCACCTAGAGCAAGCACTTTTTCAACCCTTAAACCTGGCAGGGTCTTCCATGAAAAGAGCAAAAATATTTTGTTTACTTAAACAAAGCATTTTATCTTACCAAAATACTAAAATATTCTCTAGCAGTACCTCATAATATCAAATACAGGTACTGTGGTTCGATTTCAAAATTTTTTTGTAACTATGCTTTACTAACCAACAATCAATCAAGGAAAAAAGTTTGTTAAAGAATATAGATAGATTGATATTTTCTTTTTACTACTGTTTTAAATCTATCAAGTTAATAACAAATTCAATAAAATTTGACTGAATAACCATATAAATGTATAAAGATTTGTGATTTAAATTATGCCATGAAAAATCCTCCAATGAGTTATTTAAGCAAACAAAATTTAGCATAAATGGATATTTAAATTTTGTTTGCTTAAATAACATTCTATTGCAACAAAAAGGTGATGTTAGGAAATAATTTCTTGAATAAAATCATAAAACGTTTTTTCATTTAATTTTCATTTTTTCACTGTTGTGTTTTTATTTGACATTAAAAATAAAAATCATAAAAAATCTTCCAAATCAAAGAGAAAAAATCTTTGAATTATTGGTCAATTTAAGTTCAAAGATTTTTTTTTTTGTAAAAAGTTAATTTTTTAAAAATATTTTAGAAAAAAATCTTCTAACAAAAAAAAATTATCATAATCCAAGATGGCGTCAATACATGTAAAATAATTTTTAAAACAAAAAATTAAAACTTGAATATCTTTTTTCACAGATTGAATTTCAAAAATCGGTCTGACAGTTTTTCCAAAGTCAGTATGATCTATTAAATGAAAAAGGTTTGAAACTGATAGAACATTTCAAAATAAATGGTTCCCACATTCTAAAAATTTTCCCACGCTTGACATTCTTGAAAAATGCTAAATAAATGGACATTTAAACAAACCAAAGATCGCGTTTTTAGCTTTGGAATGTGTTTTGTAAAAATCTTTGAAACTTTTGATTTCATTGTTTATGTATGTACACTCAAGAATGATGAATCTTATCTGATCTAGAAAGGCAGAAGGATACTAAATTGTAATTGTAATTCATAATAACCGAGTTTTTACTAAAATAAATTTTTGACAGCTGTGGGATTCGAACCCACGCCCTTGCGGACTGGTGCCTAAAACCAGCGCCTTAGACCACTCGGCCAAACTGCCTGTTGTGCTGACAGTTGTGCGAATAACAAAAATTGTTTCTTAAGTTTTTTTTTTTCAGCCTTACTGTGTAAAAGCATCAAACACCTAAAAAAAATTTGTTTTTCCAGTGAGTGATTTCACAAAATTAACTGCCTCCAGAGAGGATTGAACTCTCGACCCCTGGTTTACAAGACCAGTGCTCTGCCACTGAGCTATAGAGGCTTGCATGTTCACGTGGCACAATTTAAACCTAGCCTAACCTAGTCTAACGTAACCTAACCTAACCTAAGCTATTCCGGTTTGCACCTTGTGTTAAAGACTTTGAAATTGCTAAAGGATTCAGTTGAGTATTAGTCAGCTAATGCATTCAACAGGGGGATGTAGCTCAGTGGTAGAGCGCATGCTTTGCATGTATGAGGCCCCGGGTTCGATCCCCGGCATCTCCAATTGTCAATGATTTTTGTTATTTCTTTGAAGTTGTCTTTTGTTCAAAATGAGTACTTCAGTGAGAAAATATTTGTATGGGGTTATGCGGACACAAAAATGTGGAACGCTTCACGATTTTGCGTGTCATCCTTGCGCAGGGGCCATGCTAATCTTCTCTGTATCGTTCCAATTTTAGTATATGTACTGCCGAAGCAAGTACAATTGAATCTAGAATTTAGTTGTCTATAAAGATCAGCATTTGTTACACAAATTGCAAAAACAATTCTGTTGACCCTGACGTGATTTGAACACGCAGCCTTCTGATCTGGAGTCAGACGCGCTACCGTTGCGCCACAGAGTCAGATGTTTGAATTGCTGCAACTTTGAATTCAGGCGAAACTAAAGGAAAGTCTTTTTATTTCTTTTTTTCTATCCACTATACAATGCAAGCGACCAATAGAAAAAAGGCGCTGCTTTCGTCCGGCCCCTATGACGAAGACCAGGGGTCGTAGCTCAGCTGGTAGAGCGTCTGATTCGCATTAGAAGGTCTCGGGTTCAAATCCCGACGACTCCAAATTTTTTTTTCTTTTCAATTTTCAAAAGTATTGGGCAAAACCATGGGCTTGACCGGGAGTTGAACCCGGGACCTCTCGCACCCGAAGCGAGAATCATCATTATAAAGACCGAAGAGCCTTAATTATTTCTTACATTACTTAAATTTAACCCCAATTTTTCATGTTTGTTGTAAAATTTCCTTAATTCTCAACAATCCATTGCATAGAGGGGTAAGGCATCATTCACACACACATACACACACACATACACATGCACACAGTATGTAAGGTATTCAACATTATTAACGGCCGATATGCGGCTCACGTTAACAATGTCTCGTAACCTACACACACCCACATGGTATGGGCTAATCAACATCATTAACGGCCGATATGCGGCTCACGCTAACATGTTTCATAACCTACCCACGGGGATTTGAACCTACGACCTTTCCGTAGGTTTTACACCGTCCTTACCACTAAGCTACGGTGACTGATGAATTTTGATAGAAATATTTACATATTAACAAAAAATCTCGCAACCTATAGTCTATAGTAGGGGGAGGGTGGGTATTTTCCTTCTATGGTCAGCATTAGTTTCTAATAACAAAATTAATATTAGTATAAAATGTAACTGTTGTTTGTCTAATCTGACCAAGCTAAACTTGCATGGAATACTGCATTGAGAGGTGTGATATCAGATAAAATTTTTAAGGGTGTATTTTAACCCATCGGCTCGTTTTAATGTAAGAAAAGGTAGGTTAATGCATATATTGCTCCTGGAGAGGATCCTTAATTGTTGTGTTTCATGAGTAAGAGATTATAAGGTAATTTTTAAAATATTTACTACAACTATAACCAAGCTATCATTGCTTGGTATTTCATTAGGAAGTGTTTTGCTTTTCTTTCAGGGTCAAACTTATCCCATAACTTGTCATAAGCACTTTTTACTTTTAATATGTTATATGTAGTTAATAATTTGGCCGCTAGGTGTTGTGTTTATTTTAATAAAAGATTTCCTACTGAAGTAAGCTTCATAACCTACATTATTGGGGGGGTAAACATCAGAAATATTTTACTTCAATGGTCAGAGTTTGATTTGCCTATGACACCAAGTATTCCCAGGTAGTCACCCATCCAAGTACTGACTTGGAAAAATAGATTATAAGGTAATAACTGTTTCAATTATTTACTATGTACTTTAACCAAGCTAATATAAAGAGGTGTGTTGTCATATGCTTTTCTTTCAGGGTGAAATTTATCCCATAACTTGTCATAAGCATTTTTTAATTTTAATATGTAATATGTGGTTAATAATTTGGCCGCTAGGTGATTCATTTTTTTTAATAGGAGACTTTTTACCAAAGTAAACATTGTGTTGCATTTGTTTTAATAGGAGACTTCCTACTAAAGTAAACATCACAACCATTATTTGGTGGGGTAAATACCAGAAATATTTTTCTTTAATGGTCAGAGTTTGTTTTTAATAATAACATATATACTATGACAAAGTTGTATTTTGCTATATACACACTAAGTCACTTCAAAGAAACTATAGAATATATAATATTTAGAGAACAACTAGTTCCTATCTATGAAACAGAGCTTTACATTTTTTTTTCTTGTAGCAAAAAATGAATATAATATACAATTATAAGATTTATGTACAATCATTAGATGAAAACCAGTTTCTATCCAACATATTAGAATGAAAACGAGAAAGTGTTTTCATTTAATAAATATTAAATTTTTAAAAAAATTAGTTACATTGTATGATTATTATGATTAATAGGTTGAGTCGATTTTTTGAATTTGAAATTAAGATTAATTAAAATTTCTTAAAGCACAGGCATGTTGCATATCAAAATGACCGCAATGAAATGCTGATTACAAATCTGAAAACCGTTTTAAAAAATATTAATTCAGTATGAAATAATTATCAAATAACCTACCAAAATTAACAATTTTGACTAAATCAGCTGTTTTTAGATAATTGAACTAGGATCAATATTTTTAAAAATGCTTTTCAGATTCGTTTTTGCAATGTGGTCATTTTTAAATGCAATATGGCTGTGTTTGAAATAATTTAAATTTTTTGATTTATAAGGGAAAGACACTTTTTATACCCCCCGCGCGGCGGCAGCCATAACAGGCAAGTCACTTTTGAAACTTTAATGGGGCTTTCAATACATAAATATGAATGTCACAACTTATGATAAAGTAAAATCTTAACATAAACGCAAATTGATTCCGCCTACTGATTTTATGAAACATTAGTAATATATTAGAAAATATTTTGTTTGATTTTTTTGCTAGTTTTACTTATAAAGTATTTTGAAATATAAAAGAAATTAATTAAAATTTTTTGCTTCATGTATTTTTTTGAATTTAAAATAATGCTGTAAACTCTTGTTGGGGTTTTAAAACTATAACATACTTAATGACCATACAGTCAAAAACCTTGCCGAAACTTAATCGCTGGGGGGAAAAAAGTGGCGATCTGTTAAACTATTTTCTAAAAATTTTTGTGTAAGTTACCTATTTGATAAAGAATTTCCAAAATTAATCGTTGTGGGGAGAAGGGGGGGGGGGGAGTAAAAAATTTTCTCCAAGAACCCTATTTGATAATAAATTACCAAACTTAATTGTTAACCTATTATCTCAGTTCCTATTAAAGGTAGAAGGCTACATGTTGAAAGCACCAGTTCTCGTCCCATCACTGAAGTTAAACAACATTAGGACAAGTTAGTACTTGGATGAGTGACCGCCTGGGAATACTTGGTGTCGTAGGCTTAACATTTTTGGAATTTTAACCCAAACCTAACTAAACCTAACACAAGTTTGAAAAGTATTTTTTAATTTAATGTCTACGGCCATACCATGTTGAAAGCACCAGTTCTCGTCAGATCACTAAAGTTAAGCAACATTGGGCCAAGTTAGTACTTGGATGGGTGACCGCCTGGGAATACTTTGTGTCATAAACCTAACATTTTTGGAATTTTGACCCAAACCTAACTGAACCTCACACAAGTTTGAAAAGTATTTTGTAATTCAATGTCTACGACCATCCCATGTTGAAAGCACCAGTTCTCGTCCGATCACTGAAGTTAAGCAACATTGGGCAAAGTTAGTACTTGGATGGGTGACCGCCTGGGAATACTTGGTGTCGTAGGCAAAAACTGTCACATTTTTTTATATACCAAGATTACCAAGACCTAGCACTGGTTGCGTTAAAAAAATACGCATGTTTTTCTGTGCTGTGTCATTTTGCATTTAATATTTGCAACATTTTCAATATATAAACGTCTACGGCCATACCATGTTGAAAACACCAGTTCTCATACGATCACTGAAGTTAAGCAACATTGAACCAAGTTAGTACTTGGATGGGTGACCGCCTGGGAATACTTGGTGTTGTAGGCCTAACATTTTTGGAATTTTGACCCAAACAAAAAGAAAGATCAGAGGCAATATTTATTTGAAAAATGTTAAGCCTACGACACCAAGTTTTCCCAGGTGGTCACCCATCCAAGTACTAACTTGGCCCAATGTTGCTTAACTTCAGTGATTGGACGAGAACTGGTGCTTTCATCATGGTATGGCCGTAGACGTTTATCGATGGAAACTGTGGCGTAAAGGTATTTGTTTTATTTCTTTGTAAGACAATTTTTAAAAAATTGTAACCATATCCTAATTATACAACAAATTTTAAAAATTTATAATGCAAATACGACATTTTATATCTTCATATTGCAAAATTAAAATGAAAAAGAAAGATCAGAGGCAATATTTATACGACATTAAGTATTCCCAGGCGGTCACCCATCCAAGTACTAACTTGGTCCAATGTTGCTTAACTTCAGTGATCGGACGAGAACTGGTGTTTCAACATGGTATGGCCGTAGACATTGAATTAAAAAATACTTTCAATTTTCGGTTAGGTTTGGGTCAAAATTCCAAAAATGTTAGGCCTATGACACCAAGTATTCCCAGGCGGTCACCCATCCAAGTACTAACTTGGTTCAATGTTGCTTAACTTCAGTGATCGGATGAGAACTGGTGTTTTCAACATGGTATGGCCATAGACGTTTATATATTGAAAATGTTGCAAATATTAAATGCAAAATGACACAGCACAGAAAAACATGCGTATTTTTTTAACGCAACCAGTGCTAGGTCTTGGTAATCTTGGTATATAAAAAAATGTGACAGTTTTTGCCTACTACACCAAGTATTCCCAGGCGGTCACCCATCCAAGTACTAACTTTGCCCAATGTTGCTTAACTTCAGTGATCGGACGAGAACTGGTGCTTTCAACATGGGATGGTCGTAGACATTGCCTCTGATCTTTCTTTTTCATTTTAATTTTGTAATATGAAGATATTAAATGTCGTATTTGTATTATAAATTGTTAAAATTTGTTGTATATTAGGATTTGGTTACAATTTTTTAAAAATTTTCTTACAAAGAAATAATACTAATACCTTTAAAATTTATTTGATCATGATTTAGCAAGAATGCAAAGTTATTTAGAAGTTAAATGTCATATTCAAAGTAATCCCAGGCGGTCACTTACATACAAAAACGAAAGAAAATGTGAAGTGAAAAAATGGAAAACAACCAACACTACAAGAAACACCGTAATAGGTTTCAACTACATGAATTTTGTTGATTGGTGAGTTGTCTGTAACCCTCACAAAAATGTGAATGACTAAGACCCTTCAAATAATATCTCATACACACCTCTTGTTGAAGTGAATCAAGCAATATTAGCTTGGTCAGAATAGGTATATAGCAAAATACAACTTTGTCATAGTATATATGTTATTATTAAAAACAAACTCTGACCATTAAAGAAAAATATTTCTGGTATTTACCCCACCAAATAATGGTTGTGATGTTTACTTTAGTAGGAAGTCTCCTATTAAATCAAATGCAACACAATGTTTACTTTGGTAAAAAGTCTCCTATTAAAAAAAATGAATCACCTAGCGGCCAAATTATTAACCACATATTACATATTAAAATTAAAAAATGCTTATGACAAGTTATGGGATAAATTTCACCCTGAAAGAAAAGCATATGACAACACACCTCTTTATATTAGCTTGGTTAAAGTACATAGTAAATAATTGAAACAGTTATTACCTTATAATCTATTTTTCCAAGTCAGTACTTGGATGGGTGACTACCTGGGAATACTTGGTGTCATAGGCAAATCAAACTCTGACCATTGAAGTAAAATATTTCTGATGTTTACCCCCCCAATAATGTAGGTTATGAAGCTTACTTCAGTAGGAAATCTTTTATTAAAATAAACACAACACCTAGCGGCCAAATTATTAACTACATATAACATATTAAAAGTAAAAAGTGCTTATGACAAGTTATGGGATAAGTTTGACCCTGAAAGAAAAGCAAAACACTTCCTAATGAAATACCAAGCAATGATAGCTTGGTTATAGTTGTAGTAAATATTTTAAAAATTACCTTATAATCTCTTACTCATGAAACACAACAATTAAGGATCCTCTCCAGGAGCAATATATGTATTAACCTACCTTTTCTTACATTAAAACGAGCCGATGGGTTAAAATACACCCTTAAAAATTTTATCTGATATCACACCTCTCAATAAAGTATTCCTAGCAAGTTTAGCTTGGTCAGATTAGACAAACAACAGTTACATTTTATACTAATATTAATTTTGTTATTAGAAACTAATGCTGACCATAGAAGGAAAATACCCACCCTCCCCCTACTATAGACTATAGGTTGCGAGATTTTTTGTTAATATGTAAATATTTCTATCAAAATTCATCTGTCACCGTAGCTTAGTGGTAAGGACGGTGTAAAACCTACGGAAAGGTCGTAGGTTCAAATCCCCGTGGGTAGGTTATGAAACATGTTAGCGTGAGCCGCATATCGGCCGTTAATGATGTTGATTAGCCCACACCATGTGGGTGTGTGTAGGTTACGAGACATTGTTAACGTGAGCCGCATATCGGCCGTTAATAATGTTGAATACCTTACATACTGTGTGCATGTGTATGTGTGTGTGTATGTGTGTGTGAATGATGCCTTACCCCTCTATGCAATGGATTGTTGAGAATTAAGGAAATTTTACAACAAACATGAAAAATTGGGGTTAAATTTAAGTAATGTAAGAAATAATTAAGGCTCTTCGGTCTTTATCAAATACAGAACTGAACAAATATCTTAAACTTAATTTAATAATCTCCTTACTAGGTACATCTTAACACCAGAATGAAAAATAAATATCTTAATCGTAAATCTTAAAGCTTAACCAGTACTATGATACTATAATATGACTATTTAGGATATTTCATTGGGCCCATGGACGCTTTTTTTCAAACAAACGTGAAGCTAAAGGACTCAAGCCTAAGGCAGCACCTCGCCCCCAAGAGGTATTTTCCAGGTATTAATATAGTTCTTTTTCAATATAGTATCTCATAGGTTGAAAAAACATTTATTAATGTTTTTTGAGATAGTACAGTAGCCAATACCTTCCAACAGATTTTTTTCACTCTAAAGATACTTTTAGTTAATCGGGAATATATTTTAAGGGAGGGGGGGGGGGAGGTGGGTGATACCACTTAGGAGCACATTTTTATCTTAATATAGTGTTCAAAATTCATTTCTCCGCGTTCAATGATACAGCCAGAAAATAACACCAGAATTTAAATACTAAATAAAAACAAAATTAATAAAGAATATCCTAACATTTAAGTAGCAAACCTAATGTACATTACAAAAGAACAACTATTAACATTAATTAATCTTTATGTTTTAGAGGAAATCTGTCTTCTTACATTGTTTGTTACAATCACCTAGTGATCGGACGAGAACTGGTGCTTTCAACATGGTATAATAACAGAAATTATATGTCGTCTTTGTATTAAAATTATCTTAAAGGACACCAGCAAGAAATACCACGTTTTAAATGCTTAAAGACTGCCATAAGTAGACCCAATTCCCCAAATGTAAAGCCTTCAGCTTCAATAACAAAAAAGTTCTAGGCATTTCAAAATAGCATAGTATGTACAATGAAAGTTTTGAAAGATTCCCAATGCTAATGAAAGAAAAAACAATATTAAATTACGTCGCCTAGACATAAAATTATAACCTTATCTTTGTCACAAACTTAAATTGCCTGTAACTGATTACATTTTTACAATAAAAACACCACATTTCATAGTCAAAATATATTTAAAAAATTCAATTTAAATTGCATTTGTAAACGAAAATCATCGCAGAAACAAAGGGGTAAACTAATATAATCTCAGCTGTGATTGGATGCAGTACACTCGTTACAATGCAAGTTAAACTTAATTTTTTTTAATGATTTTGACTATAAAAATGGCTATTTTTATTATAAAAATATAATTAGATACTAGCAACCTAAATTTATGCCAAAAATTATATTATGATTTTGTTTCTAGGCCACGTAGTTTATTTTCAAAATTTATAACATAAACAGCGAAATTCTTTCAAAATTCTCATTATAAATAAAATGTCATTTTAAAATGCCTAAAACTTTTTTGTTACAGAAGCTGAAGGCTTCAAATTTGGGATATTTGGTCTACTTGTGGCAGTCTTTCAGCAGTTAAAGCGTGGTGTTTTTTGCACCCTTCCTTTAAAGTATTTCATTAAATTTACATAAATCATAACCAAGAAATAGCGTTATTTATAAATGTTTAAAATATTCGTTCTGAAAATATAGAAGTTCATCTTTCATTACTATTAGTTGAAAGCAAAATTATCTTATTTTATGCAGTATGAAGTCATAATATGTCGTCTTTGTATTAAAAATTTGGTTAAATTGGTTGTTTATATGTTTTTTTTTTTAATTCCTTTCTATATTTTCTTACAAACAATAAAAAAAATATGGAAAATTGTTTAAGACCTTAAACATTTATTTTATCATAATTAAGCAAAAAACCAAACTTTACCTAAATTGTATGATATGAAGAAATTAATGTCGTCTTAGTATTAGGATTATATTGAAATGATTAATTAAATCTACATTAATCATTAATATCATATTATACACTATATTCATTAATAAATAAATAATAATGCTCACACATATTTCAATTTTAATTATTGGCGCAAAATAAAAGATACCTATGTAACTATGTACCAGTTTTTACCTACATCATGTACATTTATCCTTATACTAAAGTAACAGGATGTTGTTTGTCTATTCAAATTTGAAAATCGAGCATAGCGAGACGTAAGAGTTGAGCGCAGCGAAAAAAATCGAGCGAAGCGAGACGACCAGAAAATTAGAGGGGCCGAAGGCCCCGAAATTTTCTTGTGCCGCCTAGACCATCAAGCCTGGCTTGTGCCCTGCTAACTGTCAGTAGCAAGCTGTAATTCACCAACTTACTAGCCGATTGCTTCCAGCTGTGATGCTGTATTCATGGATGGCCGTCAACCAGAGCCAGCAGTCGTGGCCGAGTGGTTAAGGCGTTGGACTTGAAATCCAATGGGGTTTCCCCGCGCAGGTTCGAATCCTGCCGGCTGCGAAAGTCAGATTTTGTTAGTATCTAGTGTTTTTTTTTACTTTTTTTTGCAAAACCAGAAAGTTACCTTGCAACTCACATGGCCTTCCTGGTATTGTGTTAAAATAAGACCTTTGTCAGGTGTGGGGTTCGAACCCACGCAATCTTACGATTATGAGAGCTTAAATCTCACGCCTTAGACCACTCGGCCAACCTGACAGGATGCAACAGGGCGGCACTCATTGCAAAACGCATGAAATCACGACTGACAAGCACTGATTAAGCCAAGCTCTACAAAAAAAAAATTATCACGACGAAGATGGGATTCGAACCCACGCGGGCAGAGCCCATTGGATTAGCAGTCCAACGCCTTAACCACTCGGCCACCTCGTCTATGATAATGATTAGCCTAGATTACTTTCAAAGCAGACATGACACATGACATCAACAAAAAAAAAAAAAAAAAAAAAAACGCAATATTGCATCAATCGTGTCAAAAGATTTCCCACGCCGGGAGTTGAACCCGGGCCTCCTGGGTGAAAGCCAGATATCCTAGCCGTTAGACCACGTGGGATTCTGTTTCCGTCCGGGATCGAACCGGAGACCTTCTGCGTGTTAGGCAGATGTGATAACCGCTACACCACGGAAACTTGTTACATAGAGTAAACAGCTTTATTGCCCTCTGCTTTTCTTTAAGTGTGCTAGTTACTAGGCAAATATGTATTTGTGGTTTTCACTTTGGCGTACATAATAATATTGTAAAACAAGCGTCAGTGGTATAGTGGTGAGCATAGCTGCCTTCCAAGCAGTTGACCCGGGTTCGATTCCCGGCTGACGCATTTTCATCTCAGTTGCCTAGCAATACATTTTTGTACATTCAAAAAGTGTAGTAATCCTGTACTACCAACAAGCCTCCGTAGCGCAGTAGGCAGCGCGTCAGTCTCATAATCTGAAGGCCGTGAGTTCGAGCCTCACCGGGGGCAGGCAAACACTTTTTCATCTCCTGGTTGTGTTTTGAAAAAAAAGTTTTGTCAGAAGTGGGATTCGAACCCACGCCCTCATCGAGGACCAGAATTCTCACAAACACTCTCTATCAGAGAGCAAGGAAGTTGTCCTTGAGTCTGGCGCCTTAGACCACTCGGCCATCCTGACTGCTAACAGAGTGTTCACAGATAAGGAAATTCCATGTTTTGATAACCCAAAAAGGTTAGCCAAAATGCAATGTTAGCATCCCATCTGGGGATCGAACCCAGGACCTTTGGATTAGAAGTCCAACGCGCTATCCTCTGCGCTAATGGGACTTGGTAAGAGAAAAGAAAATAGTAGCATTTGTTGACAGAAAACATTATGGAAGGCAAGTAAAAGAAAATCAAGTAGAGAAGAAAAAAAGCATGTAGTTTTTGCATTGTGCTAATACTTAAACATGTCATCTCAATCAGGCCCGTTAGCTCAGTTGGTTAGAGCGTCGTGCTAATAACGCGAAGGTCACGGGTTCGATCCCCCTACGGGCCAGCTAATACTTTTACCAAATTGAACAGTTTGCAGTGCGGAAATATTTAATGGATAAAAAAAAGAAATTTCACAAGGTTGAAAAATTATCTCTCCCCGACCGGGAATCGAACCCGGGCCTTCCACGTGACAGGCGGAGATCCTCACCACTAGACTATCGAGGAATTCTTGTTGACCAGCTATTTTCTAGTCTCTACGTACATATCACACTGATTGGAGACTTGAACAAAAAATGAGAGCGCCCGAGCAGGGGCTCGAACCCTGGACCGTTAGGTTAAAAGCCTAACGCTCTACCGACTGAGCTACCCGGGCATCATGCTATTTTACAATTACAGTAACAAAATTGTCTCACCAGATGGCAGCAGCATTTTAGTTCATGGTAGGCTTGGTTTTCTCTCTGTTTATTTTTGGTTAAGTGCAACCTGAGTTGTATAGAATAAATCATCACTCCATAATTTTCCTGTATTGTAGCATTTTGCATTTAGTATATGTCACATTTTCCAATGTTAAATGTCTACGGCCATACCATGTTGAAAGCACCAGTTCTCGTCCGATCACTGAAGTTAAGCAACATTGGGCCAAGTTAGTACTTGGATGGGTGACCGCCTGGGAATACTTGGTGTCGTAGGCAAATCTTTTCATCCTTTTTTATAAGTTGAGAAAAGAAAAAAACAAAGTCTGAGAAATGTAAACCAGACAACTGCTTATGTTCATTTTTTACACCTAAAGCCCTTATACAATGCAACCACTATGATATAATATGTAGTTACTGTTTTTGTCACCAGATGGCAGCTCTGTTTAGTTCCCAGTTAGGCTTTGTTTTCTCCGTGTTGAGGCATAAGTTTTAGGTTGACAACTATTATTGTTCAATAAAATGATATCTTTTAGTATTACACATACCTACTTGGATTAATATTTTAGTTACTTTGTGCTTGTATTTTATGAAAATTAACTTTTCCGGTCGGACCTTGAACAAATATCAAAAATATATGAATGTCCAAGTAACTTTACATCATTGTCTAAAACGACCAAGCTAATATTGCTTGATTCACTTCTACAAGAGGTGTGTATCTGCTCTGCTTCGATGGGTTGCTCACCTTGAGTCCGCTCGGGTTGAGTGTCTGTCTTAGTCAGTCACAAACATCTTTATTCAGGGTTAAAGAGAACCCACTAATCACTGGAAACCAATCAAGAACTTAGAACCATTTTCCGTAAATACCTGTATGTATTTTCTCTTGGTAATGCATTTTCCATTTAGTTTATGACACATTTTCCTTTGATAAATGTCTACGGCCATACCATGTTGAAAGCACCAGTTCTCGTCCGATCACTGAAGTTAAGCAACATTGGGCCAAGCTAGTACTTGGATGGGTGACCGCCTGGGAATACTTGGTGTCGTAGGCTTTAACATTTTATCCATATTTCAAAATTTGTCTCTTTTTCTTCCTTGTCCGTAGATTCCTGTACTGTTGAGCGTTTTGCATTCATTTCACGCCACATTTTCTCTTCGTAATGCATTTTGCATTTAATTTACGCGACAATTTCCGTTGATGTATGTCTACGGCCATACCATGTTGAAAGCACCAGTTCTCGTCCGATCACTGCAGTTAAGCAACATTGGGCCAAGTTAGTACTTGGATGGGTGACCGCCTGGGAATACTTGGTGTCGTAGGCTATAACATTTTATCCATATTTCAAATTTGTCTCTTTTTCTTTCTTGTCCAAGAAAAATTTCTAATCACTGAGAACATAAGGTGAAACCCAAGGGGATGTAGCTCAGATGGTAGAGCGCTCGCTTAGCATGCGAGAGGTACGGGGATCGATACCCCGCATCTCCATGTATCATTTTTCCCCCTACTACACAAGCACCAAACAAAAAAATAAACACACAGAAAAACAAAAGTCTGAAAATTTAAACCAGTAAAACTTTAAACCTTTTTGTTGCATTAGAATGTTATTTAATAAACCAGAAGTTAGAAGAGCATTTCCTCAGAGTAAATGTCTACGGCCATACCATGTTGAAAGCACCAGTTCTCGTCTGATCACTGAAGTTAAGCAACATTGGGCCAAGTTAGTACTTGGATGGGTGACCGCCTGGGAATACTTGGTGTCGTAGGCTCAATCTTTTTGGAATTTTGACCCAACCAATCCTAGCCCAAACCTAACTAAACCTCACACAAGTTTGAAAATCATGTTGTCACTTTATGTCTACGGCCATACCATGTTGAAAGCACCAGTTCTCGTCCGATCACTGAAGTTAAGCAACATTGGGCCAAGTTAGTACTTGGATGGGTGACCGCCTGGGAATACTTGGTGTCGTAAACTCTACATCTTTCTTTCTTATCTTGTCACTGAAAACAGAAAAGTTGTGTTAACGTAGAAAATAATTGCTGCAACGTCCGGGAATCGAACCCGGGCCGCCCGCGTGGCAGGCGAGCATTCTACCACTGAACCAACGTTGCTGGCATGCTCTTTGGCTATTCGTATAACCCAACCCCTTGCTGAAAATCTTTATTCAGAAATCTGTCAATTTATAACCCAAATACAGATTGATATAGCTTTACACCTGAACGATTAATATGACTTGCTGTAAGTAGACTTTGGCAGTAGGTAAGGACTTTCTTCAGCCCGGCAAGACAATATCTGAGTGATCCTTGGTTCACTTGTACACACCTTTTAGTGAAGTGAATCAAGCAAGTATAGCTTGGTCAGTTTAGACAAATGGTAACTGCAATTTTAGCCATTCCTACCGTAGGCTATTTGTCAGCATGGTTGGCCAGTTTTATTTTCACAAATTTGAAGTGGTTGGTTGGAGATGAATGGTTTTGTGGTGAACACATCCTGACATCCTGTCCCTACATGCCTGTTGTAATATGTTTCTTTAAGTGGGCTCTCTACTGGAAAGCCTTCAGATAAATTGGATGTAATTCCAATATGATCCACTTACACGGAAATCTTTAGTAAAAGGCGAAAGATTTATTCGTGCTGTAGGTAGATCCTGGACATGCTAAAACAACACAAATAGCTCCATATCCTTGGCAGCTGTTAGGCTTGTTCCATTGACCAATCTAATGTAGTTGTCAGCAAAGACATGTAGAGATTGTGTCAAAGTTCAGCTTATTCACCAAAAAAACATAAGCCCCTAGAATAACTTGAGGCAGAAAATTATCCATTAAATGACATTCAACTTTAGGGGTTTTGCACCACCTAGCATTAAAACATTGAACTACATAAAGGAAGTGGAGCCATTGTGCTTTTGGCAGCATGCTTGTTGACTTGTGCAAACTTGATACAGGTTGTACACAATGTATTGAGTGTTCCAGTTTAGAAGTGGGGACAAGTGGGCCGATCCTGGTGGTACTGCAATACCAGGCCAACCCGTGATAAGGCTGGAGCAAGCTCCAAGTCCTCATCCCCTAACAAAAATGAGTTTAATATCGAAGGGGACACATGGTCCCCGTATCAGATATTAAGCTGATAAGAACAGATACTACACTTTGATCTTAGCCAAAAGGCCGAGAAGCGATGCCGAAGATTAGTTTCAGTATACTACCTTAGAGTCATAACCTGACTATTGTACTGTCTGGCAAAAGATTGGCATGCAGGCTGCCTAATCATTGTTAGAGAGAGTATAGTCAATCTGCCTAGTTCAAAGCAAAAACTTTACTTTAAATTGGGCTTCGATAGAAGCCTTTTTCTGGCCAACTACACAAACTTTAGCAATTCCTGGTGTGTAAAATTTGAACTAGATGGTTAAGTTAAACATTCTAATTCTGTTGTCTGTTCTGTATTTATTAGGGGATGCGCGAACGCAGTCCCCAACTACCAAAAATTGTGCGTTCGAGTTACCCACATTTGGGGTAATCGTAGGGGTCAGCCATGCCTGAGTGCAATGGCACAGCCTCACCCTAGAGGAACCACCTTAGTGATCATGGTTAACCTCCACGCCAGGTAAGTATGAGGGAAAGAGTCGATTTCAGTGTATGGGTGACAAAGACTATAGATATTTTGCTGACCAGCTCCACGACTTTACACAAAACATGATTCAGTTGAAGTGTCCCCTCAGAAATGCTATATTTATACTTTTTCAAATAGTTGGTTACATACTTTGTTGATGAAACCTTCGGTAGGAGGTCTTCCATTGAAACAAATGCGACACCTAGAGGCCAAATTATTGACTACATAAAATACATGATTGCTACTTTACAGGTTATGCATTCTTATTGCAGATAGTGAGCTATCATCAGCTCTGACAGAAATAGCATTACAGTTCACACTGCAACCACTGGATCTATACACACCTCTTAGTGAAGTGAATCAAGCAAATTTAGCTTGGTTAGTTTAGACAAATATAAGATGCAAACTGTCACTTCTTATAACAAGATTACCAAGAGTTAGCACTGGTCGCAACGAAACAAACCATACAGAAGGATGGTATGGTAATATCCACATTATAATGTGAAAATGCCTTACCAAATGTCTACGGCCATACCATGTTGAAAGCACCAGTTCTCGTCCGATCACTGAAGTTAAGCAACATTGGGCTAAGTTAGTACTTGGATGGGTGACCGCCTGGGAATACTTGGTGTCGTAGGCTCAATCTTTTTGGAATTTTGACCCAACCAATCCTAGCCCAAACCTAACTAAACCCCACACAATTAATGTCTACGGCCATACCATGTTGAAAACACCAGTTCTCGTCCGATCACTGAAGTTAAGCAACATTGGGCCAAGTTAGTACTTGGATGGGTGACCGCCTGGGAATACTTGGTGTCGTAGGCTTATCCATTTTTAAAAAATTGCCTCAAAAAAGTTGTGATACTGTAGAAAATAATTGCTGCAACGTCCGGGAATCGAACCCGGGCCGCCCGCGTGGCAGGCGAGCATTCTACCACTGAACCAACGTTGCTGGCTTGCTCTCATGATATTCGTGTAGTTAGTTTTTGTGTACCTATTGCAAAGACCAACCATACAAAGTGCAGAGCCCAGGCAGCCAACATAGCCCGGCTAGCTCAGTCGGTAGAGCATGAGACTCTTAATCTCAGGGTCGTGGGTTCGAGCCCCACGTTGGGCGAATTTTTTTTACATGGAACAGTTTTTAAAAATATATTTGAATTTGTTTCGTGATATACTGACAATAGGGTAAATCAGGCGCCATGGCTTAGTTGGTTAAAGCGCCTGTCTCGTAAACAGGAGATCCCGAGTTCGACTCTCGGTGGTGCCTTGATCCTTTTATTACTACTATCCATGGCTACACATACATAGGGTAAAGATTTGCAAAAATGCCGCGACCCGGGATCGAACCGGGGACCTTTAGATCTTCAGTCTAACGCTCTCCCAACTGAGCTATCACGGCTAGTTAAAATAATGTTGCTTATCTTGGTCAATATGGAAAAAAGATCACTTTTACATGACTCTAAAAAGTTTAGGTCCTACCGAGATTTGAACTCGGATCGCTGGATTCAGAGTCCAGAGTGCTAACCATTACACCATAGGACCTTGATGCAGATCTACACTCCAAAGGGTAAAAAAAAATTAATTTTGTATAAAAAGAAAAGAAAAAAACCTTACGTATTGGTTCCTGCCGGGATCGAACCGGCGACCTTGTCCGTGTGAAGGACACGTGATAACCACTACACTAAGGAACCATTGTCAACTAAGTAACCAAGCCAAGATACATAAGAAACAGACATAAAATGTGCAACTACAAAGCCACGTCACTAAGCTAGGTCTCGTGGCGCAACGGATAACGCGTCTGACTACGGATCAGAAGATTGCAGGTTCGAATCCTGCCGAGATCGAAAATTTTAAAGATTCGTTTGGCTATTAAAGAAAATTGCTATAAAATAAGTCGCCCCCGGGTGGGCTCGAACCACCAACCTTTCGGTTAACAGCCGAACGCGCTAGCCGATTGCGCCACGGAGGCTAATACAAGATAAAAATATTACATTATTTTTAATATTATTCTATGGTGCCTTCAAATATAAAAACAAAAAAAGATTGGTTTACTTATGTTGGTAGGGCTAATTACCACCAAACACTCATTAGCGCGGTCCGACTACTGACCGACACGGAAACTCTTGGCTGCTGGGTTTCCCCTCTGGCCCAATCCGCCCCTCATTAAGCAACCTGATCACCTAGGGCTCCCCCTAAGTGGCCATGTTGATGCCAGGCTTAGTGCGGACGCCAATTCAACGTGTTTCAATGGTAACCAGGCGTTCCCTGCCTCAAACCATCCCAAACTCTGACCTCCCAGTAGCAGGATTACAGAACCTCGCCACGGTTCCAGTCAACTATCACATCAATTTCTGTCACAATGTACCATTTGAATTGCAATTTTTTTCATATTTAATTTTGGGTGTGATTTCGCCAGCTTCCGTTATGGTCTAGTGGTTAGGATAGCTGGCTCTCACCCAGCAGGCCTGGGTTCGATTCCCGGTAACGGAAAAATACATTTTGTCGAACCCCCAAGTAATTATATCAACATCCCCGATCCAAAAAAAAAAGGAGATAAAAAAAAGATAGAGAATTGGATATTTTTAAGTTTTTACTTTTCAGCCAGGGTGACACCAAGCCTGCGTGGCCTAATGGATAAGGCGTCGGTCTCCTAAACCGAAGATTGCGAGTTCGAGTCTCGCCGTGGGTAACATTATCTTTTTAGCAAAAGTTGTTTTGGTTGCAGTGCTTCCAAGGTTTCTTGAAGGCAGTGTAGTAGCAAATATGGAGAGTGAAAGCAAGCTGCTCTAGTGGCGCAATCGGTTAGCGCACGGTACTTATAGACAGTACAACAAGTTATGCCGGGGTTGTGAGTTCGAGCCTCACCTAGAGCAAGCACTTTTTCAACCCTTAAACCTGGCAGGGTCTTCCATGAAAAGAGCAAAAATATTTTGTTTACTTAAACAAAGCATTTTATCTTACCAAAATACTAAAATATTCTCTAGCAGTACCTCATAATATCAAATACAGGTACTGTGGTTCGATTTCAAAATTTTTTTGTAACTATGCTTTACTAACCAACAATCAATCAAGGAAAAAAGTTTGTTAAAGAATATAGATAGATTGATATTTTCTTTTTACTACTGTTTTAAATCTATCAAGTTAATAACAAATTCAATAAAATTTGACTGAATAACCATATAAATGTATAAAGATTTGTGATTTAAATTATGCCATGAAAAATCCTCCAATGAGTTATTTAAGCAAACAAAATTTAGCATAAATGGATATTTAAATTTTGTTTGCTTAAATAACATTCTATTGCAACAAAAAGGTGATGTTAGGAAATAATTTCTTGAATAAAATCATAAAACGTTTTTTCATTTAATTTTCATTTTTTCACTGTTGTGTTTTTATTTGACATTAAAAATAAAAATCATAAAAAATCTTCCAAATCAAAGAGAAAAAATCTTTGAATTATTGGTCAATTTAAGTTCAAAGATTTTTTTTTTTGTAAAAAGTTAATTTTTTAAAAATATTTTAGAAAAAAATCTTCTAACAAAAAAAAATTATCATAATCCAAGATGGCGTCAATACATGTAAAATAATTTTTAAAACAAAAAATTAAAACTTGAATATCTTTTTTCACAGATTGAATTTCAAAAATCGGTCTGACAGTTTTTCCAAAGTCAGTATGATCTATTGAATGAAAAAGGTTTGAAACTGATAGAACATTTCAAAATAAATGGTTCCCACATTCTAAAAATTTTCCCACGCTTGACATTCTTGAAAAATGCTAAATAAATGGACATTTAAACAAACCAAAGATCGCGTTTTTAGCTTTGGAATGTGTTTTGTAAAAATCTTTGAAACTTTTGATTTCATTGTTTATGTATGTACACTCAAGAATGATGAATCTTATCTGATCTAGAAAGGCAGAAGGATACTAAATTGTAATTGTAATTCATAATAACCGAGTTTTTACTAAAATAAATTTTTGACAGCTGTGGGATTCGAACCCACGCCCTTGCGGACTGGTGCCTAAAACCAGCGCCTTAGACCACTCGGCCAAACTGCCTGTTGTGCTGACAGTTGTGCGAATAACAAAAATTGTTTCTTAAGTTTTTTTTTTTCAGCCTTACTGTGTAAAAGCATCAAACACCTAAAAAAAATTTGTTTTTCCAGTGAGTGATTTCACAAAATTAACTGCCTCCAGAGAGGATTGAACTCTCGACCCCTGGTTTACAAGACCAGTGCTCTGCCACTGAGCTATAGAGGCTTGCATGTTCACGTGGCACAATTTAAACCTAGCCTAACCTAGTCTAACGTAACCTAACCTAACCTAAGCTATTCCGGTTTGCACCTTGTGTTAAAGACTTTGAAATTGCTAAAGGATTCAGTTGAGTATTAGTCAGCTAATGCATTCAACAGGGGGATGTAGCTCAGTGGTAGAGCGCATGCTTTGCATGTATGAGGCCCCGGGTTCGATCCCCGGCATCTCCAATTGTCAATGATTTTTGTTATTTCTTTGAAGTTGTCTTTTGTTCAAAATGAGTACTTCAGTGAGAAAATATTTGTATGGGGTTATGCGGACACAAAAATGTGGAACGCTTCACGATTTTGCGTGTCATCCTTGCGCAGGGGCCATGCTAATCTTCTCTGTATCGTTCCAATTTTAGTATATGTACTGCCGAAGCAAGTACAATTGAATCTAGAATTTAGTTGTCTATAAAGATCAGCATTTGTTACACAAATTGCAAAAACAATTCTGTTGACCCTGACGTGATTTGAACACGCAGCCTTCTGATCTGGAGTCAGACGCGCTACCGTTGCGCCACAGAGTCAGATGTTTGAATTGCTGCAACTTTGAATTCAGGCGAAACTAAAGGAAAGTCTTTTTATTTCTTTTTTTCTATCCACTATACAATGCAAGCGACCAATAGAAAAAAGGCGCTGCTTTCGTCCGGCCCCTATGACGAAGACCAGGGGTCGTAGCTCAGCTGGTAGAGCGTCTGATTCGCATTTAGAAGGTCTCGGGTTCAAATCCCGACGACTCCAAATTTTTTTTTCTTTTCAATTTTCAAAAGTATTGGGCAAAACCATGGGCTTGACCGGGAGTTGAACCCGGGACCTCTCGCACCTGAAGCGAGAATCATGCCGCCTAGACCATCAAGCCTGGCTTGTGCCCTGCTAACTGTCAGTAGCAAGCTGTAATTCACCAACTTACTAGCCGATTGCTTCCAGCTGTGATGCTGTATTCATGGATGGCCGTCAACCAGAGCCAGCAGTCGTGGCCGAGTGGTTAAGGCGTTGGACTTGAAATCCAATGGGGTTTCCCCGCGCAGGTTCGAATCCTGCCGGCTGCGAAAGTCAGATTTTGTTAGTATCTAGTGTTTTTTTTTACTTTTTTTTGCAAAACCAGAAAGTTACCTTGCAACTCACATGGCCTTCCTGGTATTGTGTTAAAATAAGACCTTTGTCAGGTGTGGGGTTCGAACCCACGCAATCTTACGATTATGAGAGCTTAAATCTCACGCCTTAGACCACTCGGCCAACCTGACAGGATGCAACAGGGCGGCACTCATTGCAAAACGCATGAAATCACGACTGACAAGCACTGATTAAGCCAAGCTCTACAAAAAAAAAATTATCACGACGAAGATGGGATTCGAACCCACGCGGGCAGAGCCCATTGGATTAGCAGTCCAACGCCTTAACCACTCGGCCACCTCGTCTATGATAATGATTAGCCTAGATTACTTTCAAAGCAGACATGACACATGACATCAACAAAAAAAAAAAAAAAAAAAAAAACGCAATATTGCATCAATCGTGTCAAAAGATTTCCCACGCCGGGAGTTGAACCCGGGCCTCCTGGGTGAAAGCCAGATATCCTAGCCGTTAGACCACGTGGGATTCTGTTTCCGTCCGGGATCGAACCGGAGACCTTCTGCGTGTTAGGCAGATGTGATAACCGCTACACCACGGAAACTTGTTACATAGAGTAAACAGCTTTATTGCCCTCTGCTTTTCTTTAAGTGTGCTAGTTACTAGGCAAATATGTATTTGTGGTTTTCACTTTGGCGTACATAATAATATTGTAAAACAAGCGTCAGTGGTATAGTGGTGAGCATAGCTGCCTTCCAAGCAGTTGACCCGGGTTCGATTCCCGGCTGACGCATTTTCATCTCAGTTGCCTAGCAATACATTTTTGTACATTCAAAAAGTGTAGTAATCCTGTACTACCAACAAGCCTCCGTAGCGCAGTAGGCAGCGCGTCAGTCTCATAATCTGAAGGCCGTGAGTTCGAGCCTCACCGGGGGCAGGCAAACACTTTTTCATCTCCTGGTTGTGTTTTGAAAAAAAAGTTTTGTCAGAAGTGGGATTCGAACCCACGCCCTCATCGAGGACCAGAATTCTCACAAACACTCTCTATCAGAGAGCAAGGAAGTTGTCCTTGAGTCTGGCGCCTTAGACCACTCGGCCATCCTGACTGCTAACAGAGTGTTCACAGATTAGGAAATTCCATGTTTTGATAACCCAAAAAGGTTAGCCAAAATGCAATGTTAGCATCCCATCTGGGGATCGAACCCAGGACCTTTGGATTAGAAGTCCAACGCGCTATCCTCTGCGCTAATGGGACTTGGTAAGAGAAAAGAAAATAGTAGCATTTGTTGACAGAAAACATTATGGAAGGCAAGTAAAAGAAAATCAAGTAGAGAAGAAAAAAAGCATGTAGTTTTTGCATTGTGCTAATACTTAAACATGTCATCTCAATCAGGCCCGTTAGCTCAGTTGGTTAGAGCGTCGTGCTAATAACGCGAAGGTCACGGGTTCGATCCCCCTACGGGCCAGCTAATACTTTTACCAAATTGAACAGTTTGCAGTGCGGAAATATTTAATGGATAAAAAAAAGAAATTTCACAAGGTTGAAAAATTATCTCTCCCCGACCGGGAATCGAACCCGGGCCTTCCACGTGACAGGCGGAGATCCTCACCACTAGACTATCGAGGAATTCTTGTTGACCAGCTATTTTCTAGTCTCTACGTACATATCACACTGATTGGAGACTTGAACAAAAAATGAGAGCGCCCGAGCAGGGGCTCGAACCCTGGACCGTTAGGTTAAAAGCCTAACGCTCTACCGACTGAGCTACCCGGGCATCATGCTATTTTACAATTACAGTAACAAAATTGTCTCACCAGATGGCAGCAGCATTTTAGTTCATGGTAGGCTTGGTTTTCTCTCTGTTTATTTTTGGTTAAGTGCAACCTGAGTTGTATAGAATAAATCATCACTCCATAATTTTCCTGTATTGTAGCATTTTGCATTTAGTATATGTCACATTTTCCAATGTTAAATGTCTACGGCCATACCATGTTGAAAGCACCAGTTCTCGTCCGATCACTGAAGTTAAGCAACATTGGGCCAAGTTAGTACTTGGATGGGTGACCGCCTGGGAATACTTGGTGTCGTAGGCAAATCTTTTCATCCTTTTTTATAAGTTGAGAAAAGAAAAAAACAAAGTCTGAGTAATGTAAACCAGACAACTGCTTATGTTCATTTTTTACACCTAAAGCCCTTATACAATGCAACCACTATGATATAATATGTAGTTACTGTTTTTGTCACCAGATGGCAGCTCTGTTTAGTTCCCAGTTAGGCTTTGTTTTCTCCGTGTTGAGGCATAAGTTTTAGGTTGACAACTATTATTGTTCAATAAAATGATATCTTTTAGTATTACACATACCTACTTGGATTAATATTTTAGTTACTTTGTGCTTGTATTTTATGAAAATTAACTTTTCCGGTCGGACCTTGAACAAATATCAAAAATATATGAATGTCCAAGTAACTTTACATCATTGTCTAAAACGACTAAGCTAATATTGCTTGATTCACTTCTACAAGAGGTGTGTATCAGCTCTGCTTCGATGGGTTGCTCACCTTGAGTCCGCTCGGGTTGAGTGTCTGTCTTAGTCAGTCACAAACATCTTTATTCAGGGTTAAAGAGAACCCACTAATCACTGGAAACCAATCAAGAACTTAGAACCATTTTCCGTAAATACCTGTACGTATTTTCTCTTGGTAATGCATTTTCCATTTAGTTTATGACACATTTTCCTTTGATAAATGTCTACGGCCATACCATGTTGAAAGCACCAGTTCTCGTCCGATCACTGAAGTTAAGCAACATTGGGCCAAGCTAGTACTTGGATGGGTGACCGCCTGGGAATACTTGGTGTCGTAGGCTTTAACATTTTATCCATATTTCAAAATTTGTCTCTTTTTCTTCCTTGTCCGTAGATTCCTGTACTGTTGAGCGTTTTGCATTCATTTCACGCCACATTTTCTCTTCGTAATGCATTTTGCATTTAATTTACGCGACAATTTCCGTTGATGTATGTCTACGGCCATACCATGTTGAAAGCACCAGTTCTCGTACGATCACTGCAGTTAAGCAACATTGGGCCAAGTTAGTACTTGGATGGGTGACCGCCTGGGAATACTTGGTGTCGTAGGCTATAACATTTTATCCATATTTCAAATTTGTCTCTTTTTCTTTCTTGTCCAAGAAAAATTTCTAATCACTGAGAACATAAGGTGAAACCCAAGGGGATGTAGCTCAGATGGTAGAGCGCTCGCTTAGCATGCGAGAGGTACGGGGATCGATACCCCGCATCTCCATGTATCATTTTTCCCCCTACTACACAAGCACCAAACAAAAAAATAAACACACAGAAAAACAAAAGTCTGAAAATTTAAACCAGTAAAACTTTAAACCTTTTTGTTGCATTAGAATGTTATTTAATAAACCAGAAGTTAGAAGAGCATTTCCTCAGAGTAAATGTCTACGGCCATACCATGTTGAAAGCACCAGTTCTCGTCTGATCACTGAAGTTAAGCAACATTGGGCCAAGTTAGTACTTGGATGGGTGACCGCCTGGGAATACTTGGTGTCGTAGGCTCAATCTTTTTGGAATTTTGACCCAACCAATCCTAGCCCAAACCTAACTAAACCTCACACAAGTTTGAAAATCATGTTGTCACTTTATGTCTACGGCCATACCATGTTGAAAGCACCAGTTCTCGTCCGATCACTGAAGTTAAGCAACATTGGGCCAAGTTAGTACTTGGATGGGTGACCGCCTGGGAATACTTGGTGTCGTAAACTCTACATCTTTCTTTCTTATCTTGTCACTGAAAACAGAAAAGTTGTGTTAACGTAGAAAATAATTGCTGCAACGTCCGGGAATCGAACCCGGGCCGCCCGCGTGGCAGGCGAGCATTCTACCACTGAACCAACGTTGCTGGCATGCTCTTTGGCTATTCGTATAACCCAACCCCTTGCTGAAAATCTTTATTCAGAAATCTGTCAATTTATAACCCAAATACAGATTGATATAGCTTTACACCTGAACGATTAATATGACTTGCTGTAAGTAGACTTTGGCAGTAGGTAAGGACTTTCTTCAGCCCGGCAAGACAATATCTGAGTGATCCTTGGTTCACTTGTACACACCTTTTAGTGAAGTGAATCAAGCAAGTATAGCTTGGTCAGTTTAGACAAATGGTAACTGCAATTTTAGCCATTCCTACCGTAGGCTATTTGTCAGCATGGTTGGCCAGTTTTATTTTCACAAATTTGAAGTGGTTGGTTGGAGATGAATGGTTTTGTGGTGAACACATCCTGACATCCTGTCCCTACATGCCTGTTGTAATATGTTTCTTTAAGTGGGCTCTCTACTGGAAAGCCTTCAGATAAATTGGATGTAATTCCAATATGATCCACTTACACGGAAATCTTTAGTAAAAGGCGAAAGATTTATTCGTGCTGTAGGTAGATCCTGGACATGCTAAAACAACACAAATAGCTCCATATCCTTGGCAGCTGTTAGGCTTGTTCCATTGACCAATCTAATGTAGTTGTCAGCAAAGACATGTAGAGATTGTGTCAAAGTTCAGCTTATTCACCAAAAAAACATAAGCCCCTAGAATAACTTGAGGCAGAAAATTATCCATTAAATGACATTCAACTTTAGGGGTTTTGCACCACCTAGCATTAAAACATTGAACTACATAAAGGAAGTGGAGCCATTGTGCTTTTGGCAGCATGCTTGTTGACTTGTGCAAACTTGATACAGGTTGTACACAATGTATTGAGTGGTCCAGTTTAGAAGTGGGGACAAGTGGGCCGATCCTGGTGGTACTGCAATACCAGGCCAACCCGTGATAAGGCTGGAGCAAGCTCCAAGTCCTCATCCCCTAACAAAAATGAGTTTAATATCGAAGGGGACACATGGTCCCCGTATCAGATATTAAGCTGATAAGAACAGATACTACACTTTGATCTTAGCCAAAAGGCCGAGAAGCGATGCCGAAGATTAGTTTCAGTATACTACCTTAGAGTCATAACCTGACTATTGTACTGTCTGGCAAAAGATTGGCATGCAGGCTGCCTAATCATTGTTAGAGAGAGTATAGTCAATCTGCCTAGTTCAAAGCAAAAACTTTACTTTAAATTGGGCTTCGATAGAAGCCTTTTTCTGGCCAACTACACAAACTTTAGCAATTCCTGGTGTGTAAAATTTGAACTAGATGGTTAAGTTAAACATTCTAATTCTGTTGTCTGTTCTGTATTTATTAGGGGATGCGCGAACGCAGTCCCCAACTACCAAAAATTGTGCGTTCGAGTTACCCACATTTGGGGTAATCGTAGGGGTCAGCCATGCCTGAGTGCAATGGCACAGCCTCACCCTAGAGGAACCACCTTAGTGATCATGGTTAACCTCCACGCCAGGTAAGTATGAGGGAAAGAGTCGATTTCAGTGTATGGGTGACAAAGACTATAGATATTTTGCTGACCAGCTCCACGACTTTACACAAAACATGATTCAGTTGAAGTGTCCCCTCAGAAATGCTATATTTATACTTTTTCAAATAGTTGGTTACATACTTTGTTGATGAAACCTTCGGTAGGAGGTCTTCCATTGAAACAAATGCGACACCTAGAGGCCAAATTATTGACTACATAAAATACATGATTGCTACTTTACAGGTTATGCATTCTTATTGCAGATAGTGAGCTATCATCAGCTCTGACAGAAATAGCATTACAGTTCACACTGCAACCACTGGATCTATACACACCTCTTAGTGAAGTGAATCAAGCAAATTTAGCTTGGTCAGTTTAGACAAATACAAGATGCAAACTGTCACTTCTTATAACAAGATTACCAAGAGTTAGCACTGGTCGCAACGAAACAAACCATACAGAAGGATGGTATGGTAATATCCACATTATAATGTGAAAATGCCTTACCAAATGTCTACGGCCATACCATGTTGAAAGCACCAGTTCTCGTCCGATCACTGAAGTTAAGCAACATTGGGCCAAGTTAGTACTTGGATGGGTGACCGCCTGGGAATACTTGGTGTCGTAGGCTCAATCTTTTTGGAATTTTGACCCAACCAATCCTAGCCCAAACCTAACTAAACCCCACACAATTAATGTCTACGGCCATACCATGTTGAAAACACCAGTTCTCGTCCGATCACTGAAGTTAAGCAACATTGGGCCAAGTTAGTACTTGGATGGGTGACCGCCTGGGAATACTTGGTGTCGTAGGCTTATCCATTTTTAAAAAATTGCCTCAAAAAAGTTGTGATACTGTAGAAAATAATTGCTGCAACGTCCGGGAATCGAACCCGGGCCGCCCGCGTGGCAGGCGAGCATTCTACCACTGAACCAACGTTGCTGGCTTGCTCTCATGATATTCGTGTAGTTAGTTTTTGTGTACCTATTGCAAAGACCAACCATACAAAGTGCAGAGCCCAGGCAGCCAACATAGCCCGGCTAGCTCAGTCGGTAGAGCATGAGACTCTTAATCTCAGGGTCGTGGGTTCGAGCCCCACGTTGGGCGAATTTTTTTTACATGGAACAGTTTTTAAAAATATATTTGAATTTGTTTCGTGATATACTGACAATAGGGTAAATCAGGCGCCATGGCTTAGTTGGTTAAAGCGCCTGTCTCGTAAACAGGAGATCCTGAGTTCGACTCTCGGTGGTGCCTTGATCCTTTTATTACTACTATCCATGGCTACACATACATAGGGTAAAGATTTGCAAAAATGC
Source organism: Acartia tonsa (assembly GCF_053477335.1). Classification (NCBI taxonomy): domain Eukaryota; kingdom Metazoa; phylum Arthropoda; class Copepoda; order Calanoida; family Acartiidae; genus Acartia; species Acartia tonsa. The sequence goes on along the minus strand of NC_137274.1, from coordinate 445,745 downwards.
CGCGACCCGGGATCGAACCGGGGACCTTTAGATCTTCAGTCTAACGCTCTCCCAACTGAGCTATCACGGCTAGTTAAAATAATGTTGCTTATCTTGGTCAATATGGAAAAAAGATCACTTTTACATGACTCTAAAAAGTTTAGGTCCTACCGAGATTTGAACTCGGATCGCTGGATTCAGAGTCTAGAGTGCTAACCATTACACCATAGGACCTTGATGCAGATCTACACTCCAAAGGGTAAAAAAAAATTAATTTTGTATAAAAAGAAAAGAAAAAAACCTTACGTATTGGTTCCTGCCGGGATCGAACCGGCGACCTTGTCCGTGTGAAGGACACGTGATAACCACTACACTAAGGAACCATTGTCAACTAAGTAACCAAGCCAAGATACATAAGAAACAGACATAAAATGTGCAACTACAAAGCCACGTCACTAAGCTAGGTCTCGTGGCGCAACGGATAACGCGTCTGACTACGGATCAGAAGATTGCAGGTTCGAATCCTGCCGAGATCGAAAATTTTAAAGATTCGTTTGGCTATTAAAGAAAATTGCTATAAAATAAGTCGCCCCCGGGTGGGCTCGAACCACCAACCTTTCGGTTAACAGCCGAACGCGCTAGCCGATTGCGCCACGGAGGCTAATACAAGATAAAAATATTACATTATTTTTAATATTATTCTATGGTGCCTTCAAATATAAAAACAAAAAAAAGATTGGTTTACTTATGTTGGTAGGGCTAATTACCACCGAACACTCATTAGCGCGGTCCGACTACTGACCGACACGGAAACTCTTGGCTGCTGGGTTTCCCCTCTGGCCCAATCCGCCCCTCATTAAGCAACCTGATCACCTAGGGCTCCCCCTAAGTGGCCATGTTGATGCCAGGCTTAGTGCGGACGCCAATTCAACGTGTTTCAATGGTAACCAGGCGTTCCCTGCCTCAAACCATCCCAAACTCTGACCTCCCAGTAGCAGGATTACAGAACCTCGCCACGGTTCCAGTCAACTATCACATCAATTTCTGTCACAATGTACCATTTGAATTGCAATTTTTTTCATATTTAATTTTGGGTGTGATTTCGCCAGCTTCCGTTATGGTCTAGTGGTTAGGATAGCTGGCTCTCACCCAGCAGGCCCGGGTTCGATTCCCGGTAACGGAAAAATACATTTTGTCGAACCCCCAAGTAATTATATCAACATCCCCGATCCAAAAAAAAAGGAGATAAAAAAAAGATAGAGAATTGGATATTTTTAAGTTTTTACTTTTCAGCCAGGGTGACACCAAGCCTGCGTGGCCTAATGGATAAGGCGTCGGTCTCCTAAACCGAAGATTGCGAGTTCGAGTCTCGCCGTGGGTAACATTATCTTTTTAGCAAAAGTTGTTTTGGTTGCAGTGCTTCCAAGGTTTCTTGAAGGCAGTGTAGTAGCAAATATGGAGAGTGAAAGCAAGCTGCTCTAGTGGCGCAATCGGTTAGCGCACGGTACTTATAGACAGTACAACAAGTTATGCCGGGGTTGTGAGTTCGAGCCTCACCTAGAGCAAGCACTTTTTCAACCCTTAAACCTGGCAGGGTCTTCCATGAAAAGAGCAAAAATATTTTGTTTACTTAAACAAAGCATTTTATCTTACCAAAATACTAAAATATTCTCTAGCAGTACCTCATAATATCAAATACAGGTATTGTGGTTCGATTTCAAAATTTTTTTGTAACTATGCTTTACTAACCAACAATCAATCAAGGAAAAAAGTTTGTTAAAGAATATAGATAGATTGATATTTTCTTTTTACTACTGTTTTAAATCTATCAAGTTAATAACAAATTCAATAAAATTTGACTGAATAACCATATAAATGTATAAAGATTTGTGATTTAAATTATGCCATGAAAAATCCTCCAATGAGTTATTTAAGCAAACAAAATTTAGCATAAATGGATATTTAAATTTTGTTTGCTTAAATAACATTCTATTGCAACAAAAAGGTGATGTTAGGAAATAATTTCTTGAATAAAATCATAAAACGTTTTTTCATTTAATTTTAATTTTTTCACTGTTGTGTTTTTATTTGACATTAAAAATAAAAATCATAAAAAATCTTCCAAATCAAAGAGAAAAAATCTTTGAATTATTGGTCAATTTAAGTTCAAAGATTTTTTTTTTTGTAAAAAGTTAATTTTTTAAAAATATTTTAGAAAAAAATCTTCTAACAAAAAAAAATTATCATAATCCAAGATGGCGTCAATACATGTAAAATAATTTTTAAAACAAAAAATTAAAACTTGAATATCTTTTTTCACAGATTGAATTTCAAAAATCGGTCTGACAGTTTTTCCAAAGTCAGTATGATCTATTGAATGAAAAAGGTTTGAAACTGATAGAACATTTCAAAATAAATGGTTCCCACATTCTAAAAATTTTCCCACGCTTGACATTCTTGAAAAATGCTAAATAAATGGACATTTAAACAAACCAAAGATCGCGTTTTTAGCTTTGGAATGTGTTTTGTAAAAATCTTTGAAACTTTTGATTTCATTGTTTATGTATGTACACTCAAGAATGATGAATCTTATCTGATCTAGAAAGGCAGAAGGATACTAAATTGTAATTGTAATTCATAATAACCGAGTTTTTACTAAAATAAATTTTTGACAGCTGTGGGATTCGAACCCACGCCCTTGCGGACTGGTGCCTAAAACCAGCGCCTTAGACCACTCGGCCAAACTGCCTGTTGTGCTGACAGTTGTGCGAATAACAAAAATTGTTTCTTAAGTTTTTTTTTTTCAGCCTTACTGTGTAAAAGCATCAAACACCTAAAAAAAATTTGTTTTTCCAGTGAGTGATTTCACAAAATTAACTGCCTCCAGAGAGGATTGAACTCTCGACCCCTGGTTTACAAGACCAGTGCTCTGCCACTGAGCTATAGAGGCTTGCATGTTCACGTGGCACAATTTAAACCTAGCCTAACCTAGTCTAACGTAACCTAACCTAACCTAAGCTATTCCGGTTTGCACCTTGTGTTAAAGACTTTGAAATTGCTAAAGGATTCAGTTGAGTATTAGTCAGCTAATGCATTCAACAGGGGGATGTAGCTCAGTGGTAGAGCGCATGCTTTGCATGTATGAGGCCCCGGGTTCGATCCCCGGCATCTCCAATTGTCAATGATTTTTGTTATTTCTTTGAAGTTGTCTTTTGTTCAAAATGAGTACTTCAGTGAGAAAATATTTGTATGGGGTTATGCGGACACAAAAATGTGGAACGCTTCACGATTTTGCGTGTCATCCTTGCGCAGGGGCCATGCTAATCTTCTCTGTATCGTTCCAATTTTAGTATATGTACTGCCGAAGCAAGTACAATTGAATCTAGAATTTAGTTGTCTATAAAGATCAGCATTTGTTACACAAATTGCAAAAACAATTCTGTTGACCCTGACGTGATTTGAACACGCAGCCTTCTGATCTGGAGTCAGACGCGCTACCGTTGCGCCACAGAGTCAGATGTTTGAATTGCTGCAACTTTGAATTCAGGCGAAACTAAAGGAAAGTCTTTTTATTTCTTTTTTTCTATCCACTATACAATGCAAGCGACCAATAGAAAAAAGGCGCTGCTTTCGTCCGGCCCCTATGACGAAGACCAGGGGTCGTAGCTCAGCTGGTAGAGCGTCTGATTCGCATTTAGAAGGTCTCGGGTTCAAATCCCGACGACTCCAAATTTTTTTTTCTTTTCAATTTTCAAAAGTATTGGGCAAAACCATGGGCTTGACCGGGAGTTGAACCCGGGACCTCTCGCACCCGAAGCGAGAATCATGCCGCCTAGACCATCAAGCCTGGCTTGTGCCCTGCTAACTGTCAGTAGCAAGCTGTAATTCACCAACTTACTAGCCGATTGCTTCCAGCTGTGATGCTGTATTCATGGATGGCCGTCAACCAGAGCCAGCAGTCGTGGCCGAGTGGTTAAGGCGTTGGACTTGAAATCCAATGGGGTTTCCCCGCGCAGGTTCGAATCCTGCCGGCTGCGAAAGTCAGATTTTGTTAGTATCTAGTGTTTTTTTTTACTTTTTTTTGCAAAACCAGAAAGTTACCTTGCAACTCACATGGCCTTCCTGGTATTGTGTTAAAATAAGACCTTTGTCAGGTGTGGGGTTCGAACCCACGCAATCTTACGATTATGAGAGCTTAAATCTCACGCCTTAGACCACTCGGCCAACCTGACAGGATGCAACAGGGCGGCACTCATTGCAAAACGCATGAAATCACGACTGACAAGCACTGATTAAGCCAAGCTCTACAAAAAAAAAATTATCACGACGAAGATGGGATTCGAACCCACGCGGGCAGAGCCCATTGGATTAGCAGTCCAACGCCTTAACCACTCGGCCACCTCGTCTATGATAATGATTAGCCTAGATTACTTTCAAAGCAGACATGACACATGACATCAACAAAAAAAAAAAAAAAAAAAAAAAAACGCAATATTGCATCAATCGTGTCAAAAGATTTCCCACGCCGGGAGTTGAACCCGGGCCTCCTGGGTGAAAGCCAGATATCCTAGCCGTTAGACCACGTGGGATTCTGTTTCCGTCCGGGATCGAACCGGAGACCTTCTGCGTGTTAGGCAGATGTGATAACCGCTACACCACGGAAACTTGTTACATAGAGTAAACAGCTTTATTGCCCTCTGCTTTTCTTTAAGTGTGCTAGTTACTAGGCAAATATGTATTTGTGGTTTTCACTTTGGCGTACATAATAATATTGTAAAACAAGCGTCAGTGGTATAGTGGTGAGCATAGCTGCCTTCCAAGCAGTTGACCCGGGTTCGATTCCCGGCTGACGCATTTTCATCTCAGTTGCCTAGCAATACATTTTTGTACATTCAAAAAGTGTAGTAATCCTGTACTACCAACAAGCCTCCGTAGCGCAGTAGGCAGCGCGTCAGTCTCATAATCTGAAGGCCGTGAGTTCGAGCCTCACCGGGGGCAGGCAAACACTTTTTCATCTCCTGGTTGTGTTTTGAAAAAAAAGTTTTGTCAGAAGTGGGATTCGAACCCACGCCCTCATCGAGGACCAGAATTCTCACAACCACTCTCTATCAGAGAGCAAGGAAGTTGTCCTTGAGTCTGGCGCCTTAGACCACTCGGCCATCCTGACTGCTACCAGAGTGTTCACAGATTAGGAAATTCCATGTTTTGATAACCCAAAAAGGTTAGCCAAAATGCAATGTTAGCATCCCATCTGGGGATCGAACCCAGGACCTTTGGATTAGAAGTCCAACGCGCTATCCTCTGCGCTAATGGGACTTGGTAAGAGAAAAGAAAATAGTAGCATTTGTTGACAGAAAACATTATGGAAGGCAAGTAAAAGAAAATCAAGTAGAGAAGAAAAAAAGCATGTAGTTTTTGCATTGTGCTAATACTTAAACATGTCATCTCAATCAGGCCCGTTAGCTCAGTTGGTTAGAGCGTCGTGCTAATAACGCGAAGGTCACGGGTTCGATCCCCCTACGGGCCAGCTAATACTTTTACCAAATTGAACAGTTTGCAGTGCGGAAATATTTAATGGATAAAAAAAAGAAATTTCACAAGGTTGAAAAATTATCTCTCCCCGACCGGGAATCGAACCCGGGCCTTCCACGTGACAGGCGGAGATCCTCACCACTAGACTATCGAGGAATTCTTGTTGACCAGCTATTTTCTAGTCTCTACGTACATATCACACTGATTGGAGACTTGAACAAAAAATGAGAGCGCCCGAGCAGGGGCTCGAACCCTGGACCGTTAGGTTAAAAGCCTAACGCTCTACCGACTGAGCTACCCGGGCATCATGCTATTTTACAATTACAGTAACAAAATTGTCTCACCAGATGGCAGCAGCATTTTAGTTCATGGTAGGCTTGGTTTTCTCTCTGTTTATTTTTGGTTAAGTGCAACCTGAGTTGTATAGAATAAATCATCACTCCATAATTTTCCTGTATTGTAGCATTTTGCATTTAGTATATGTCACATTTTCCAATGTTAAATGTCTACGGCCATACCATGTTGAAAGCACCAGTTCTCGTCCGATCACTGAAGTTAAGCAACATTGGGCCAAGTTAGTACTTGGATGGGTGACCGCCTGGGAATACTTGGTGTCGTAGGCAAATCTTTTCATCCTTTTTTATAAGTTGAGAAAAGAAAAAAACAAAGTCTGAGAAATGTAAACCAGACAACTGCTTATGTTCATTTTTTACACCTAAAGCCCTTATACAATGCAACCACTATGATATAATATGTAGTTACTGTTTTTGTCACCAGATGGCAGCTCTGTTTAGTTCCCAGTTAGGCTTTGTTTTCTCCGTGTTGAGGCATAAGTTTTAGGTTGACAACTATTATTGTTCAATAAAATGATATCTTTTAGTATTACACATACCTACTTGGATTAATATTTTAGTTACTTTGTGCTTGTATTTTATGAAAATTAACTTTTCCGGTCGGACCTTGAACAAATATCAAAAATATATGAATGTCCAAGTAACTTTACATCATTGTCTAAAACGACCAAGCTAATATTGCTTGATTCACTTCTACAAGAGGTGTGTATCAGCTCTGCTTCGATGGGTTGCTCACCTTGAGTCCGCTCGGGTTGAGTGTCTGTCTTAGTCAGTCACAAACATCTTTATTCAGGGTTAAAGAGAACCCACTAATCACTGGAAACCAATCAAGAACTTAGAACCATTTTCCGTAAATACCTGTACGTATTTTCTCTTGGTAATGCATTTTCCATTTAGTTTATGACACATTTTCCTTTGATAAATGTCTACGGCCATACCATGTTGAAAGCACCAGTTCTCGTCCGATCACTGAAGTTAAGCAACATTGGGCCAAGCTAGTACTTGGATGGGTGACCGCCTGGGAATACTTGGTGTCGTAGGCTTTAACATTTTATCCATATTTCAAAATTTGTCTCTTTTTCTTCCTTGTCCGTAGATTCCTGTACTGTTGAGCGTTTTGCATTCATTTCACGCCACATTTTCTCTTCGTAATGCATTTTGCATTTAATTTACGCGACAATTTCCGTTGATGTATGTCTACGGCCATACCATGTTGAAAGCACCAGTTCTCGTCCGATCACTGCAGTTAAGCAACATTGGGCCAAGTTAGTACTTGGATGGGTGACCGCCTGGGAATACTTGGTGTCGTAGGCTATAACATTTTATCCATATTTCAAATTTGTCTCTTTTTCTTTCTTGTCCAAGAAAAATTTCTAATCACTGAGAACATAAGGTGAAACCCAAGGGGATGTAGCTCAGATGGTAGAGCGCTCGCTTAGCATGCGAGAGGTACGGGGATCGATACCCCGCATCTCCATGTATCATTTTTCCCCCTACTACACAAGCACCAAACAAAAAAATAAACACACAGAAAAACAAAAGTCTGAAAATTTAAACCAGTAAAACTTTAAACCTTTTTGTTGCATTAGAATGTTATTTAATAAACCAGAAGTTAGAAGAGCATTTCCTCAGAGTAAATGTCTACGGCCATACCATGTTGAAAGCACCAGTTCTCGTCTGATCACTGAAGTTAAGCAACATTGGGCCAAGTTAGTACTTGGATGGGTGACCGCCTGGGAATACTTGGTGTCGTAGGCTCAATCTTTTTGGAATTTTGACCCAACCAATCCTAGTCCAAACCTAACTAAACCTCACACAAGTTTGAAAATCATGTTGTCACTTTATGTCTACGGCCATACCATGTTGAAAGCACCAGTTCTCGTCCGATCACTGAAGTTAAGCAACATTGGGCCAAGTTAGTACTTGGATGGGTGACCGCCTGGGAATACTTGGTGTCGTAAACTCTACATCTTTCTTTCTTATCTTGTCACTGAAAACAGAAAAGTTGTGTTAACGTAGAAAATAATTGCTGCAACGTCCGGGAATCGAACCCGGGCCGCCCGCGTGGCAGGCGAGCATTCTACCACTGAACCAACGTTGCTGGCATGCTCTTTGGCTATTCGTATAACCCAACCCCTTGCTGAAAATCTTTATTCAGAAATCTGTCAATTTATAACCCAAATACAGATTGATATAGCTTTACACCTGAACGATTAATATGACTTGCTGTAAGTAGACTTTGGCAGTAGGTAAGGACTTTCTTCAGCCCGGCAAGACAATATCTGAGTGATCCTTGGTTCACTTGTACACACCTTTTAGTGAAGTGAATCAAGCAAGTATAGCTTGGTCAGTTTAGACAAATGGTAACTGCAATTTTAGCC
>NC_137274.1:420000-435000 GCF_053477335.1 Acartia tonsa | reverse complement strand
TATCCATGGCTACACATACATAGGGTAAAGATTTGCAAAAATGCCGCGACCCGGGATCGAACCGGGGACCTTTAGATCTTCAGTCTAACGCTCTCCCAACTGAGCTATCACGGCTAGTTAAAATAATGTTGCTTATCTTGGTCAATATGGAAAAAAGATCACTTTTACATGACTCTAAAAAGTTTAGGTCCTACCGAGATTTGAACTCGGATCGCTGGATTCAGAGTCCAGAGTGCTAACCATTACACCATAGGACCTTGATGCAGATCTACACTCCAAAGGGTAAAAAAAAATTAATTTTGTATAAAAAGAAAAGAAAAAAACCTTACGTATTGGTTCCTGCCGGGATCGAACCGGCGACCTTGTCCGTGTGAAGGACACGTGATAACCACTACACTAAGGAACCATTGTCAACTAAGTAACCAAGCCAAGATACATAAGAAACAGACATAAAATGTGCAACTACAAAGCCACGTCACTAAGCTAGGTCTCGTGGCGCAACGGATAACGCGTCTGACTACGGATCAGAAGATTGCAGGTTCGAATCCTGCCGAGATCGAAAATTTTAAAGATTCGTTTGGCTATTAAAGAAAATTGCTATAAAATAAGTCGCCCCCGGGTGGGCTCGAACCACCAACCTTTCGGTTAACAGCCGAACGCGCTAGCCGATTGCGCCACGGAGGCTAATACAAGATAAAAATATTACATTATTTTTAATATTATTCTATGGTGCCTTCAAATATAAAAACAAAAAAAAGATTGGTTTACTTATGTTGGTAGGGCTAATTACCACCGAACACTCATTAGCGCGGTCCGACTACTGACCGACACGGAAACTCTTGGCTGCTGGGTTTCCCCTCTGGCCCAATCCGCCCCTCATTAAGCAACCTGATCACCTAGGGCTCCCCCTAAGTGGCCATGTTGATGCCAGGCTTAGTGCGGACGCCAATTCAACGTGTTTCAATGGTAACCAGGCGTTCCCTGCCTCAAACCATCCCAAACTCTGACCTCCCAGTAGCAGGATTACAGAACCTCGCCACGGTTCCAGTCAACTATCACATCAATTTCTGTCACAATGTACCATTTGAATTGCAATTTTTTTCATATTTAATTTTGGGTGTGATTTCGCCAGCTTCCGTTATGGTCTAGTGGTTAGGATAGCTGGCTCTCACCCAGCAGGCCCGGGTTCGATTCCCGGTAACGGAAAAATACATTTTGTCGAACCCCCAAGTAATTATATCAACATCCCCGATCCAAAAAAAAAAGGAGATAAAAAAAAGATAGAGAATTGGATATTTTTAAGTTTTTACTTTTCAGCCAAGGTGACACCAAGCCTGCGTGGCCTAATGGATAAGGCGTCGGTCTCCTAAACCGAAGATTGCGAGTTCGAGTCTCGCCGTGGGTAACATTATCTTTTTAGCAAAAGTTGTTTTGGTTGCAGTGCTTCCAAGGTTTCTTGAAGGCAGTGTAGTAGCAAATATGGAGAGTGAAAGCAAGCTGCTCTAGTGGCGCAATCGGTTAGCGCACGGTACTTATAGACAGTACAACAAGTTATGCCGGGGTTGTGAGTTCGAGCCTCACCTAGAGCAAGCACTTTTTCAACCCTTAAACCTGGCAGGGTCTTCCATGAAAAGAGCAAAAATATTTTGTTTACTTAAACAAAGCATTTTATCTTACCAAAATACTAAAATATTCTCTAGCAGTACCTCATAATATCAAATACAGGTACTGTGGTTCGATTTCAAAATTTTTTTGTAACTATGCTTTACTAACCAACAATCAATCAAGGAAAAAAGTTTGTTAAAGAATATAGATAGATTGATATTTTCTTTTTACTACTGTTTTAAATCTATCAAGTTAATAACAAATTCAATAAAATTTGACTGAATAACCATATAAATGTATAAAGATTTGTGATTTAAATTATGCCATGAAAAATCCTCCAATGAGTTATTTAAGCAAACAAAATTTAGCATAAATGGATATTTAAATTTTGTTTGCTTAAATAACATTCTATTGCAACAAAAAGGTGATGTTAGGAAATAATTTCTTGAATAAAATCATAAAACGTTTTTTCATTTAATTTTCATTTTTTCACTGTTGTGTTTTTATTTGACATTAAAAATAAAAATCATAAAAAATCTTCCAAATCAAAGAGAAAAAATCTTTGAATTATTGGTCAATTTAAGTTCAAAGATTTTTTTTTTTGTAAAAAGTTAATTTTTTAAAAATATTTTAGAAAAAAATCTTCTAACAAAAAAAAATTATCATAATCCAAGATGGCGTCAATACATGTAAAATAATTTTTAAAACAAAAAATTAAAACTTGAATATCTTTTTTCACAGATTGAATTTCAAAAATCGGTCTGACAGTTTTTCCAAAGTCAGTATGATCTATTGAATGAAAAAGGTTTGAAACTGATAGAACATTTCAAAATAAATGGTTCCCACATTCTAAAAATTTTCCCACGCTTGACATTCTTGAAAAATGCTAAATAAATGGACATTTAAACAAACCAAAGATCGCGTTTTTAGCAATGGAATGTGTTTTGTAAAAATCTTTGAAACTTTTGATTTCATTGTTTATGTATGTACACTCAAGAATGATGAATCTTATCTGATCTAGAAAGGCAGAAGGATACTAAATTGTAATTGTAATTCATAATAACCGAGTTTTTACTAAAATAAATTTTTGACAGCTGTGGGATTCGAACCCACGCCCTTGCGGACTGGTGCCTAAAACCAGCGCCTTAGACCACTCGGCCAAACTGCCTGTTGTGCTGACAGTTGTGCGAATAACAAAAATTGTTTCTTAAGTTTTTTTTTTTCAGCCTTACTGTGTAAAAGCATCAAACACCTAAAAAAAATTTGTTTTTCCAGTAAGTGATTTCACAAAATTAACTGCCTCCAGAGAGGATTGAACTCTCGACCCCTGGTTTACAAGACCAGTGCTCTGCCACTGAGCTATAGAGGCTTGCATGTTCACGTGGCACAATTTAAACCTAGCCTAACCTAGTCTAACGTAACCTAACCTAACCTAAGCTATTCCGGTTTGCACCTTGTGTTAAAGACTTTGAAATTGCTAAAGGATTCAGTTGAGTATTAGTCAGCTAATGCATTCAACAGGGGGATGTAGCTCAGTGGTAGAGCGCATGCTTTGCATGTATGAGGCCCCGGGTTCGATCCCCGGCATCTCCAATTGTCAATGATTTTTGTTATTTCTTTGAAGTTGTCTTTTGTTCAAAATGAGTACTTCAGTGAGAAAATATTTGTATGGGGTTATGCGGACACAAAAATGTGGAACGCTTCACGATTTTGCGTGTCATCCTTGCGCAGGGGCCATGCTAATCTTCTCTGTATCGTTCCAATTTTAGTATATGTACTGCCGAAGCAAGTACAATTGAATCTAGAATTTAGTTGTCTATAAAGATCAGCATTTGTTACACAAATTGCAAAAACAATTCTGTTGACCCTGACGTGATTTGAACACGCAGCCTTCTGATCTGGAGTCAGACGCGCTACCGTTGCGCCACAGAGTCAGATGTTTGAATTGCTGCAACTTTGAATTCAGGCGAAACTAAAGGAAAGTCTTTTTATTTCTTTTTTTCTATCCACTATACAATGCAAGCGACCAATAGAAAAAAGGCGCTGCTTTCGTCCGGCCCCTATGACGAAGACCAGGGGTCGTAGCTCAGCTGGTAGAGCGTCTGATTCGCATTTAGAAGGTCTCGGGTTCAAATCCCGACGACTCCAAATTTTTTTTTCTTTTCAATTTTCAAAAGTATTGGGCAAAACCATGGGCTTGACCGGGAGTTGAACCCGGGACCTCTCGCACCCGAAGCGAGAATCATCATTATAAAGACCGAAGAGCCTTAATTATTTCTTACATTACTTAAATTTAACCCCAATTTTTCATGTTTGTTGTAAAATTTCCTTAATTCTCAACAATCCATTGCATAGAGGGGTAAGGCATCATTCACACACACATACACACACACATACACATGCACACAGTATGTAAGGTATTCAACATTATTAACGGCCGATATGCGGCTCACGTTAACAATGTCTCGTAACCTACACACACCCACATGGTATGGGCTAATCAACATCATTAACGGCCGATATGCGGCTCACGCTAACATGTTTCATAACCTACCCACGGGGATTTGAACCTACGACCTTTCCGTAGGTTTTACACCGTCCTTACCACTAAGCTACGGTGACTGATGAATTTTGATAGAAATATTTACATATTAACAAAAAATCTCGCAACCTATAGTCTATAGTAGGGGGAGGGTGGGTATTTTCCTTCTATGGTCAGCATTAGTTTCTAATAACAAAATTAATATTAGTATAAAATGTAACTGTTGTTTGTCTAATCTGACCAAGCTAAACTTGCATGGAATACTGCATTGAGAGGTGTGATATCAGATAAAATTTTTAAGGGTGTATTTTAACCCATCGGCTCGTTTTAATGTAAGAAAAGGTAGGTTAATGCATATATTGCTCCTGGAGAGGATCCTTAATTGTTGTGTTTCATGAGTAAGAGATTATAAGGTAATTTTTAAAATATTTACTACAACTATAACCAAGCTATCATTGCTTGGTATTTCATTAGGAAGTGTTTTGCTTTTCTTTCAGGGTCAAACTTATCCCATAACTTGTCATAAGCACTTTTTACTTTTAATATGTTATATGTAGTTAATAATTTGGCCGCTAGGTGTTGTGTTTATTTTAATAAAAGATTTCCTACTGAAGTAAGCTTCATAACCTACATTATTGGGGGGGTAAACATCAGAAATATTTTACTTCAATGGTCAGAGTTTGATTTGCCTATGACACCAAGTATTCCCAGGTAGTCACCCATCCAAGTACTGACTTGGAAAAATAGATTATAAGGTAATAACTGTTTCAATTATTTACTATGTACTTTAACCAAGCTAATATAAAGAGGTGTGTTGTCATATGCTTTTCTTTCAGGGTGAAATTTATCCCATAACTTGTCATAAGCATTTTTTAATTTTAATATGTAATATGTGGTTAATAATTTGGCCGCTAGGTGATTCATTTTTTTTAATAGGAGACTTTTTACCAAAGTAAACATTGTGTTGCATTTGTTTTAATAGGAGACTTCCTACTAAAGTAAACATCACAACCATTATTTGGTGGGGTAAATACCAGAAATATTTTTCTTTAATGGTCAGAGTTTGTTTTTAATAATAACATATATACTATGACAAAGTTGTATTTTGCTATATACACACTAAGTCACTTCAAAGAAACTATAGAATATATAATATTTAGAGAACAACTAGTTCCTATCTATGAAACAGAGCTTTACATTTTTTTTTCTTGTAGCAAAAAATGAATATAATATACAATTATAAGATTTATGTACAATCATTAGATGAAAACCAGTTTCTATCCAACATATTAGAATGAAAACGAGAAAGTGTTTTCATTTAATAAATATTAAATTTTTAAAAAAATTAGTTACATTGTATGATTATTATGATTAATAGGTTGAGTCGATTTTTTGAATTTGAAATTAAGATTAATTAAAATTTCTTAAAGCACAGGCATGTTGCATATCAAAATGACCGCAATGAAATGCTGATTACAAATCTGAAAACCGTTTTAAAAAATATTAATTCAGTATGAAATAATTATCAAATAACCTACCAAAATTAACAATTTTGACTAAATCAGCTGTTTTTAGATAATTGAACTAGGATCAATATTTTTAAAAATGCTTTTCAGATTCGTTTTTGCAATGTGGTCATTTTTAAATGCAATATGGCTGTGTTTGAAATAATTTAAATTTTTTGATTTATAAGGGAAAGACACTTTTTATACCCCCCGCGCGGCGGCAGCCATAACAGGCAAGTCACTTTTGAAACTTTAATGGGGCTTTCAATACATAAATATGAATGTCACAACTTATGATAAAGTAAAATCTTAACATAAACGCAAATTGATTCCGCCTACTGATTTTATGAAACATTAGTAATATATTAGAAAATATTTTGTTTGATTTTTTTGCTAGTTTTACTTATAAAGTATTTTGAAATATAAAAGAAATTAATTAAAATTTTTTGCTTCATGTATTTTTTTGAATTTAAAATAATGCTGTAAACTCTTGTTGGGGTTTTAAAACTATAACATACTTAATGACCATACAGTCAAAAACCTTGCCGAAACTTAATCGCTGGGGGGAAAAAAGTGGCGATCTGTTAAACTATTTTCTAAAAATTTTTGTGTAAGTTACCTATTTGATAAAGAATTTCCAAAATTAATCGTTGTGGGGAGAAGGGGGGGGGGGGAGTAAAAAATTTTCTCCAAGAACCCTATTTGATAATAAATTACCAAACTTAATTGTTAACCTATTATCTCAGTTCCTATTAAAGGTAGAAGGCTACATGTTGAAAGCACCAGTTCTCGTCCCATCACTGAAGTTAAACAACATTAGGACAAGTTAGTACTTGGATGAGTGACCGCCTGGGAATACTTGGTGTCGTAGGCTTAACATTTTTGGAATTTTAACCCAAACCTAACTAAACCTAACACAAGTTTGAAAAGTATTTTTTAATTTAATGTCTACGGCCATACCATGTTGAAAGCACCAGTTCTCGTCAGATCACTAAAGTTAAGCAACATTGGGCCAAGTTAGTACTTGGATGGGTGACCGCCTGGGAATACTTTGTGTCATAAACCTAACATTTTTGGAATTTTGACCCAAACCTAACTGAACCTCACACAAGTTTGAAAAGTATTTTGTAATTCAATGTCTACGACCATCCCATGTTGAAAGCACCAGTTCTCGTCCGATCACTGAAGTTAAGCAACATTGGGCAAAGTTAGTACTTGGATGGGTGACCGCCTGGGAATACTTGGTGTCGTAGGCAAAAACTGTCACATTTTTTTATATACCAAGATTACCAAGACCTAGCACTGGTTGCGTTAAAAAAATACGCATGTTTTTCTGTGCTGTGTCATTTTGCATTTAATATTTGCAACATTTTCAATATATAAACGTCTACGGCCATACCATGTTGAAAACACCAGTTCTCATACGATCACTGAAGTTAAGCAACATTGAACCAAGTTAGTACTTGGATGGGTGACCGCCTGGGAATACTTGGTGTTGTAGGCCTAACATTTTTGGAATTTTGACCCAAACAAAAAGAAAGATCAGAGGCAATATTTATTTGAAAAATGTTAAGCCTACGACACCAAGTTTTCCCAGGTGGTCACCCATCCAAGTACTAACTTGGCCCAATGTTGCTTAACTTCAGTGATTGGACGAGAACTGGTGCTTTCATCATGGTATGGCCGTAGACGTTTATCGATGGAAACTGTGGCGTAAAGGTATTTGTTTTATTTCTTTGTAAGACAATTTTTAAAAAATTGTAACCATATCCTAATTATACAACAAATTTTAAAAATTTATAATGCAAATACGACATTTTATATCTTCATATTGCAAAATTAAAATGAAAAAGAAAGATCAGAGGCAATATTTATACGACATTAAGTATTCCCAGGCGGTCACCCATCCAAGTACTAACTTGGTCCAATGTTGCTTAACTTCAGTGATCGGACGAGAACTGGTGTTTCAACATGGTATGGCCGTAGACATTGAATTAAAAAATACTTTCAATTTTCGGTTAGGTTTGGGTCAAAATTCCAAAAATGTTAGGCCTATGACACCAAGTATTCCCAGGCGGTCACCCATCCAAGTACTAACTTGGTTCAATGTTGCTTAACTTCAGTGATCGGATGAGAACTGGTGTTTTCAACATGGTATGGCCATAGACGTTTATATATTGAAAATGTTGCAAATATTAAATGCAAAATGACACAGCACAGAAAAACATGCGTATTTTTTTAACGCAACCAGTGCTAGGTCTTGGTAATCTTGGTATATAAAAAAATGTGACAGTTTTTGCCTACTACACCAAGTATTCCCAGGCGGTCACCCATCCAAGTACTAACTTTGCCCAATGTTGCTTAACTTCAGTGATCGGACGAGAACTGGTGCTTTCAACATGGGATGGTCGTAGACATTGCCTCTGATCTTTCTTTTTCATTTTAATTTTGTAATATGAAGATATTAAATGTCGTATTTGTATTATAAATTGTTAAAATTTGTTGTATATTAGGATTTGGTTACAATTTTTTAAAAATTTTCTTACAAAGAAATAATACTAATACCTTTAAAATTTATTTGATCATGATTTAGCAAGAATGCAAAGTTATTTAGAAGTTAAATGTCATATTCAAAGTAATCCCAGGCGGTCACTTACATACAAAAACGAAAGAAAATGTGAAGTGAAAAAATGGAAAACAACCAACACTACAAGAAACACCGTAATAGGTTTCAACTACATGAATTTTGTTGATTGGTGAGTTGTCTGTAACCCTCACAAAAATGTGAATGACTAAGACCCTTCAAATAATATCTCATACACACCTCTTGTTGAAGTGAATCAAGCAATATTAGCTTGGTCAGAATAGGTATATAGCAAAATACAACTTTGTCATAGTATATATGTTATTATTAAAAACAAACTCTGACCATTAAAGAAAAATATTTCTGGTATTTACCCCACCAAATAATGGTTGTGATGTTTACTTTAGTAGGAAGTCTCCTATTAAATCAAATGCAACACAATGTTTACTTTGGTAAAAAGTCTCCTATTAAAAAAAATGAATCACCTAGCAGCCAAATTATTAACCACATATTACATATTAAAATTAAAAAATGCTTATGACAAGTTATGGGATAAATTTCACCCTGAAAGAAAAGCATATGACAACACACCTCTTTATATTAGCTTGGTTAAAGTACATAGTAAATAATTGAAACAGTTATTACCTTATAATCTATTTTTCCAAGTCAGTACTTGGATGGGTGACTACCTGGGAATACTTGGTGTCATAGGCAAATCAAACTCTGACCATTGAAGTAAAATATTTCTGATGTTTACCCCCCCAATAATGTAGGTTATGAAGCTTACTTCAGTAGGAAATCTTTTATTAAAATAAACACAACACCTAGCGGCCAAATTATTAACTACATATAACATATTAAAAGTAAAAAGTGCTTATGACAAGTTATGGGATAAGTTTGACCCTGAAAGAAAAGCAAAACACTTCCTAATGAAATACCAAGCAATGATAGCTTGGTTATAGTTGTAGTAAATATTTTAAAAATTACCTTATAATCTCTTACTCATGAAACACAACAATTAAGGATCCTCTCCAGGAGCAATATATGTATTAACCTACCTTTTCTTACATTAAAACGAGCCGATGGGTTAAAATACACCCTTAAAAATTTTATCTGATATCACACCTCTCAATAAAGTATTCCTAGCAAGTTTAGCTTGGTCAGATTAGACAAACAACAGTTACATTTTATACTAATATTAATTTTGTTATTAGAAACTAATGCTGACCATAGAAGGAAAATACCCACCCTCCCCCTACTATAGACTATAGGTTGCGAGATTTTTTGTTAATATGTAAATATTTCTATCAAAATTCATCTGTCACCGTAGCTTAGTGGTAAGGACGGTGTAAAACCTACGGAAAGGTCGTAGGTTCAAATCCCCGTGGGTAGGTTATGAAACATGTTAGCGTGAGCCGCATATCGGCCGTTAATGATGTTGATTAGCCCACACCATGTGGGTGTGTGTAGGTTACGAGACATTGTTAACGTGAGCCGCATATCGGCCGTTAATAATGTTGAATACCTTACATACTGTGTGCATGTGTATGTGTGTGTGTATGTGTGTGTGAATGATGCCTTACCCCTCTATGCAATGGATTGTTGAGAATTAAGGAAATTTTACAACAAACATGAAAAATTGGGGTTAAATTTAAGTAATGTAAGAAATAATTAAGGCTCTTCGGTCTTTATCAAATACAGAACTGAACAAATATCTTAAACTTAATTTAATAATCTCCTTACTAGGTACATCTTAACACCAGAATGAAAAATAAATATCTTAATCGTAAATCTTAAAGCTTAACCAGTACTATGATACTATAATATGACTATTTAGGATATTTCATTGGGCCCATGGACGCTTTTTTTCAAACAAACGTGAAGCTAAAGGACTCAAGCCTAAGGCAGCACCTCGCCCCCAAGAGGTATTTTCCAGGTATTAATATAGTTCTTTTTCAATATAGTATCTCATAGGTTGAAAAAACATTTATTAATGTTTTTTGAGATAGTACAGTAGCCAATACCTTCCAACAGATTTTTTTCACTCTAAAGATACTTTTAGTTAATCGGGAATATATTTTAAGGGAGGGGGGGGGGGAGGTGGGTGATACCACTTAGGAGCACATTTTTATCTTAATATAGTGTTCAAAATTCATTTCTCCGCGTTCAATGATACAGCCAGAAAATAACACCAGAATTTAAATACTAAATAAAAACAAAATTAATAAAGAATATCCTAACATTTAAGTAGCAAACCTAATGTACATTACAAAAGAACAACTATTAACATTAATTAATCTTTATGTTTTAGAGGAAATCTGTCTTCTTACATTGTTTGTTACAATCACCTAGTGATCGGACGAGAACTGGTGCTTTCAACATGGTATAATAACAGAAATTATATGTCGTCTTTGTATTAAAATTATCTTAAAGGACACCAGCAAGAAATACCACGTTTTAAATGCTTAAAGACTGCCATAAGTAGACCCAATTCCCCAAATGTAAAGCCTTCAGCTTCAATAACAAAAAAGTTCTAGGCATTTCAAAATAGCATAGTATGTACAATGAAAGTTTTGAAAGATTCCCAATGCTAATGAAAGAAAAAACAATATTAAATTACGTCGCCTAGACATAAAATTATAACCTTATCTTTGTCACAAACTTAAATTGCCTGTAACTGATTACATTTTTACAATAAAAACACCACATTTCATAGTCAAAATATATTTAAAAAATTCAATTTAAATTGCATTTGTAAACGAAAATCATCGCAGAAACAAAGGGGTAAACTAATATAATCTCAGCTGTGATTGGATGCAGTACACTCGTTACAATGCAAGTTAAACTTAATTTTTTTTAATGATTTTGACTATAAAAATGGCTATTTTTATTATAAAAATATAATTAGATACTAGCAACCTAAATTTATGCCAAAAATTATATTATGATTTTGTTTCTAGGCCACGTAGTTTATTTTCAAAATTTATAACATAAACAGCGAAATTCTTTCAAAATTCTCATTATAAATAAAATGTCATTTTAAAATGCCTAAAACTTTTTTGTTACAGAAGCTGAAGGCTTCAAATTTGGGATATTTGGTCTACTTGTGGCAGTCTTTCAGCAGTTAAAGCGTGGTGTTTTTTGCACCCTTCCTTTAAAGTATTTCATTAAATTTACATAAATCATAACCAAGAAATAGCGTTATTTATAAATGTTTAAAATATTCGTTCTGAAAATATAGAAGTTCATCTTTCATTACTATTAGTTGAAAGCAAAATTATCTTATTTTATGCAGTATGAAGTCATAATATGTCGTCTTTGTATTAAAAATTTGGTTAAATTGGTTGTTTATATGTTTTTTTTTTTAATTCCTTTCTATATTTTCTTACAAACAATAAAAAAAATATGGAAAATTGTTTAAGACCTTAAACATTTATTTTATCATAATTAAGCAAAAAACCAAACTTTACCTAAATTGTATGATATGAAGAAATTAATGTCGTCTTAGTATTAGGATTATATTGAAATGATTAATTAAATCTACATTAATCATTAATATAATATTATACACTATATTCATTAATAAATAAATAATAATGCTCACACATATTTCAATTTTAATTATTGGCGCAAAATAAAAGATACCTATGTAACTATGTACCAGTTTTTACCTACATCATGTACATTTATCCTTATACTAAAGTAACAGGATGTTGTTTGTCTATTCAAATTTGAAAATCGAGCATAGCGAGACGTAAGAGTTGAGCGCAGCGAAAAAAATCGAGCGAAGCGAGACGACCAGAAAATTAGAGGGGCCGAAGGCCCCGAAATTTTCTTGTGCCGCCTAGACCATCAAGCCTGGCTTGTGCCCTGCTAACTGTCAGTAGCAAGCTGTAATTCACCAACTTACTAGCCGATTGCTTCCAGCTGTGATGCTGTATTCATGGATGGCCGTCAACCAGAGCCAGCAGTCGTGGCCGAGTGGTTAAGGCGTTGGACTTGAAATCCAATGGGGTTTCCCCGCGCAGGTTCGAATCCTGCCGGCTGCGAAAGTCAGATTTTGTTAGTATCTAGTGTTTTTTTTTACTTTTTTTTGCAAAACCAGAAAGTTACCTTGCAACTCACATGGCCTTCCTGGTATTGTGTTAAAATAAGACCTTTGTCAGGTGTGGGGTTCGAACCCACGCAATCTTACGATTATGAGAGCTTAAATCTCACGCCTTAGACCACTCGGCCAACCTGACAGGATGCAACAGGGCGGCACTCATTGCAAAACGCATGAAATCACGACTGACAAGCACTGATTAAGCCAAGCTCTACAAAAAAAAAATTATCACGACGAAGATGGGATTCGAACCCACGCGGGCAGAGCCCATTGGATTAGCAGTCCAACGCCTTAACCACTCGGCCACCTCGTCTATGATAATGATTAGCCTAGATTACTTTCAAAGCAGACATGACACATGACATCAACAAAAAAAAAAAAAAAAAAAAAAACGCAATATTGCATCAATCGTGTCAAAAGATTTCCCACGCCGGGAGTTGAACCCGGGCCTCCTGGGTGAAAGCCAGATATCCTAGCCGTTAGACCACGTGGGATTCTGTTTCCGTCCGGGATCGAACCGGAGACCTTCTGCGTGTTAGGCAGATGTGATAACCGCTACACCACGGAAACTTGTTACATAGAGTAAACAGCTTTATTGCCCTCTGCTTTTCTTTAAGTGTGCTAGTTACTAGGCAAATATGTATTTGTGGTTTTCACTTTGGCGTACATAATAATATTGTAAAACAAGCGTCAGTGGTATAGTGGTGAGCATAGCTGCCTTCCAAGCAGTTGACCCAGGTTCGATTCCCGGCTGACGCATTTTCATCTCAGTTGCCTAGCAATACATTTTTGTACATTCAAAAAGTGTAGTAATCCTGTACTACCAACAAGCCTCCGTAGCGCAGTAGGCAGCGCGTCAGTCTCATAATCTGAAGGCCGTGAGTTCGAGCCTCACCGGGGGCAGGCAAACACTTTTTCATCTCCTGGTTGTGTTTTGAAAAAAAAGTTTTGTCAGAAGTGGGATTCGAACCCACGCCCTCATCGAGGACCAGAATTCTCACAACCACTCTCTATCAGAGAGCAAGGAAGTTGTCCTTGAGTCTGGCGCCTTAGACCACTCGGCCATCCTGACTGCTAACAGAGTGTTCACAGATTAGGAAATTCCATGTTTTGATAACCCAAAAAGGTTAGCCAAAATGCAATGTTAGCATCCCATCTGGGGATCGAACCCAGGACCTTTGGATTAGAAGTCCAACGCGCTATCCTCTGCGCTAATGGGACTTGGTAAGAGAAAAGAAAATAGTAGCATTTGTTGACAGAAAACATTATGGAAGGCAAGTAAAAGAAAATCAAGTAGAGAAGAAAAAAAGCATGTAGTTTTTGCATTGTGCTAATACTTAAACATGTCATCTCAATCAGGCCCGTTAGCTCAGTTGGTTAGAGCGTCGTGCTAATAACGCGAAGGTCACGGGTTCGATCCCCCTATGGGCCAGCTAATACTTTTACCAAATTGAACAGTTTGCAGTGCGGAAATATTTAATGGATAAAAAAAAGAAATTTCACAAGGTTGAAAAATTATCTCTCCCCGACCGGGAATCGAACCCGGGCCTTCCACGTGACAGGCGGAGATCCTCACCACTAGACTATCGAGGAATTCTTGTTGACCAGCTATTTTCTAGTCTCTACGTACATATCACACTGATTGGAGACTTGAACAAAAAATGAGAGCACCCGAGCAGGGGCTCGAACCCTGGACCGTTAGGTTAAAAGCCTAACGCTCTACCGACTGAGCTACCCGGGCATCATGCTATTTTACAATTACAGTAACAAAATTGTCTCACCAGATGGCAGCAGCATTTTAGTTCATGGTAGGCTTGGTTTTCTCTCTGTTTATTTTTGGTTAAGTGCAACCTGAGTTGTATAGAATAAATCATCACTCCATAATTTTCCTGTATTGTAGCATTTTGCATTTAGTATATGTCACATTTTCCAATGTTAAATGTCTACGGCCATACCATGTTGAAAGCACCAGTTCTCGTCCGATCACTGAAGTTAAGCAACATTGGGCCAAGTTAGTACTTGGATGGGTGACCGCCTGGGAATACTTGGTGTCGTAAACTCTACATCTTTCTTTCTTATCTTGTCACTGAAAACAGAAAAGTTGTGTTAACGTAGAAAATAATTGCTGCAACGTCCGGGAATCGAACCCGGGCCGCCCGCGTGGCAGGCGAGCATTCTACCACTGAACCAACGTTGCTGGCATGCTCTTTGGCTATTCGTATAACCCAACCCCTTGCTGAAAATCTTTATTCAGAAATCTGTCAATTTATAACCCAAATACAGATTGATATAGCTTTACACCTGAATGATTAATATGACTTGCTGTAAGTAGACTTTGGCAGTAGGTAAGGACTTTCTTCAGCCCGGCAAGACAATATCTGAGTGATCCTTGGTTCACTTGTACACACCTTTTAGTGAAGTGAATCAAGCAAGTATAGCTTGGTCAGTATAGACAAATGGTAACTGCAATTTTAGCCATTCCTACCGTAGGCTATTTGTCAGCATGGTTGGCCAGTTTTATTTTCACAAATTTGAAGTGGTTGGTTGGAGATGAATGGTTTTGTGGTGAACACATCCTGACATCCTGTCCCTACATGCCTGTTGTAATATGTTTCTTTAAGTGGGCTCTCTACTGGAAAGTCTTCAGATAAATTGGATG